>NC_084678.1:2400000-2710068 GCF_028389875.1 Rhea pennata | reverse complement strand
TTGTGCTGTTCAAGTCAGGGCAGCTGATGTATCTAGATTTGGCCCATTATTAACTACAAGCTACAATTGCTTATGACTAAAATACTCAGTGTTTTCCTTTTTTAAAAAATAAGGAGAATAAGAGGTTATGCTGCTACAGATATTCATATTTAATCTACTCCAATTACAATATGCATATCACTTTTCAAGAAGGATTTGAGATTTCTCCTACACAGACTTAAATGTGTCTGCATGAAATATCAATGTTTTAGGCTAGGATTTTAAAAAGCACCTTAAGGAAATGAGGCGCCTGCTTCTTATTGACTCTCATTGACTTCTCTGATTGCTTTTGAAATATCCCATATTTAATCATCGTTATTATGCCATAAGGAATGGTCTCTCTTGTTTTCACTGACATATTCTAGATACTGCCAGTATTTGCAGCTACCATTTCCAGCCAATAAAACAGAATAAAATAAACTAAAATACTCATTTTTTTTTTCAATGGACAAGTGCTCAGTGTGCTATTGATAGTGAGAGTCAAGCAACATTAAGGCCTTCACAGAGTCCTTATGCTTAAACTACATGCCTGAATGCTGCATCTGCATTCGAAAAGTTTTGCTTGTTCTTGTTCTCAGTCTTTGCTGGGCACCTGTACTGTGTTTGGAGAGCCTCATTTTCACTAAGACCTGTAGTGCATGTGTTAATGAAAATGCAGTGGGGAGAGGCTGAAGGCTGACTTAGCAGCCAAAATGCGGTGCAGGGACTTCGTGCCATAGCAACCACTAGCCAAGGGGCTCCAGGTGAAATCCAGGCTCCCTACCTCCAGCCCCTTGTCTTTTACAAGAATCACTCACATCTTATCAAACTCTCAAAGTTAGCTGTTCATTTCTCTCTGTGGCTACTGACTGCACTACCTGACTTCAGTTCACATGCCATCAAGAAACCAGAAAGAAGCAGAGCTCCCAGAACTGCCTGAACAGCAAACATGGTTTAGCAAGACATTGGAATGATCTTCAGAAGTGTTTGAGAGTCAGAAGTATGCTTATTGCTGGCATAATAAAAAGTTACTGTAATCTCTTTTCTTGTCTAAGCTCTTTCCCTAGTGCATCGAGGCTGAAGTTTCTCAGCCTCTATCTTGACTGACTCAAACTCTACAGCACCTTCTAGGATACCTCCCCATCCTGATGATACATCTTTTGGATAAAATCCCAGATATGACACTATCTCTGCATGCTCCGGCAAGCCACACTAACACAACTGCATGCTTAGAGGATCTAAACATGGACCGTTGACTTTTCCCCAAATATCATTACAGAACCACCCTTTCCATTTGCACTCAAGTTTGACTGCAACGTATGTTGCTTAAAGGTGGTGGAGTAAGTAAACTGGGGGCTGATCTTGTGAACTGCTGGTTCTGGGAGTGACTCCTGCTTATGCACAGGCCCTGTTTGGCTGCAGAGTCTGTTGGAGCTAGAAAATGCACGTCAGCTTCTCAACATCATTGCTTGCCCCTTCACAGGTGGCAAAGCCCTGAGTTGCAGGGCGTGACCAGACTGTATGTACAAGATCTATTTGTTTTTCCTTTCAAGTGCCACAAAAATTTTGGCTATTGATTATAAGCAAAGTTTTCTCAGGAAGGAGTCGGAAGAAGTGGCTTTGGTGAGAAATGCAGAAGTCCCATTTCACAGCTCAGAGGCCTCTACAGATTAATAAAACTAATTTATCATATGGGGTATTAATTGAAGAATGTGCTGAGGTTAAGGACAAGGTCAGCTCTTTATAGTGTAATGTCTCCTACATAATTCACTTGCCAAACCATCAAGGCAATCTGTGCAGAGTAATAATGAAGGATAGACTCTTTCTGCTCACAGGATCTCAAGGAACATAACCTTGTATTACAGATAACTAAGTAAAATTTGCAGGGAGGTACATGGCAGGTGTTCTGTTAGATGGGACTTTTAGAGCTATTTAGTTCTTTAGGTCAGAAGTTCCAGATCAGGTCTAGATAAAATAAAAAGGACACTTCTGATGCAGCACAGGGTATTTGGTCCCTCTACCACACTGTATTAACAGTACTTAGCTTGAGGACACAGCCTTTCTGCTAGTGAGTTAACAATCTCACCCTTCAGCCATCTGAAGAGCCAATCAATAACAAAAACAGCTTGGGATTTGTTACTGTGCTTTGTTATTCCACTAAACTAAGTCAGAAGGGATCACTAGCTAGCTGCAGCAAATACGCAGCAAAACATACAGGGAGGAAGGACTTGGCTTAGGTTTGATTGCTGGTGGGAGAAGGGGTGGTAGGACAGGCTGTGGCTGCAGGTGCTGCAGCAATGCCACTGTGAAAGTTGTTGAGGCTCCTCAGACCTAATGAGCAGGGGCAGATATACACACTCCCACCTCACAGCTGAGGATTTACACTGTGGACTTTCCAGCTAATCCCAGGTCTCCTGGCCAGGACCAGGCTGAGGTGGGTTCCTGAGTTTAGAGCAGAGGGGACACAAAAGCCAGCTCAAGGGAGAGAGAAGAGCAGAGAGACATGAGCAAGCAGATGAAGCAGCCTGGGGCTAGGCTTTTGTCTCATTACATTTCTGCTGGCAAAGGAGAAAGGAGTGCAGGTAAGGCTGTAAATACTTCTCACTAAGGAGCTAGTCCTTATATCTCTGGTGATGGGTGGTAATTTCAAATCATGGAGCCGATCCTCTGTTCAGTCAAGGCTCCGCCTGAGGGGCTGGCCTGAGTTGAGCTTTGAGGATCTGGCCTGCTTACGGCTATTTGTTTAGCAGACAGAAGGAATCTGACTCCTCGCTGCTGCTAGCAGCTCTTTCTGCCGCACACATGCAGTGATTGGAGTGAGCAGGATGGGAGATTAATAAGTGCTCCAAACCCTTTGTATTTACCAGCAAAACACACCAAGCAGATTCTGTATTTGATTTCGTATGTCATTTATAACTTGTTGCTCTCTGGCAACAAAGTCAACGGCTCCTTTGCTAACCAGATAATGGAGTGAGTGTGAGGTATAGCAGGGAGCATAGGAAGAGAAGCAAGCAGAGGAAAAGGTATTTTGTTCTTGTTTATTAATGTCTGCGGGGGTCGGGGGGAGCAGGCAGCACTCCTTTATACACCACTGTACTGAAAACATCCCTGTGCACAAGGCGCAGTGTTTCCAAAAACCAGAACAATACAGGTATAGAGCACAGTATGTGTCTGTCAGCTCTATTCATCAAATTTGGTAAGGAATGCTTGCAAATAGTAGCAGATGTTTGCTGCAGGCAGAGAGGGGGTTACATTTGCAGCTAGCCACTTAGCCTGTAGTGGTGTGGTGGTGCTGTGAAAGATGTGTGGAAGTATTATCCTAGATCTTTCATCCAGAGCGCTGTATATCCAAGCTCTGAAGCATGCTGGCATTGCTAAGAGCACAGGCATAGTTCTTAGTTCAGTCATCTTTGCTCAGAGTTGCATTGCACCAAGTGATCTGTTTGAGCAAGTGCTGCAGCTCCTTCCAGTGACGTGTTCTGATGTGCAAAGACCAAGCCAAACACTGTCTTAGTGTGACCCTGTGCATGTTACTGGAAGTTGGATTAAGCTTCCAGACTGAGAAACCTGAATTTAGATGTCTTTGTGCAAAGACACAGCTAGTGTGTATCTAATCAACACAGACTGCTGCAGAGCCCGTCATCTCACCCTGAAGCAGGACTCTATACGTGATGGTCTGTGTTGCTTGCTCTGCAGCAATTTATTGACTATTGAGCCAAATCCCACCTTGGCTGACCCTCTTCTGTAGTCCCAGTTACCAGAAAGGAGTTTGCTTTCCTCTGACATCAAGTGGTAACTTTACAAAGCCTAACCAGTAACCAGTACACGGCAGGAGGATAGCAGCTCTCCCATAGCACAGACCCACCAAGGTTCACGCTGGACCCTGCAGCTTGCCAGACTGCACTGACACAGGGTTCAAGGAGAGGCTCTGTGTTACTTGAGTTGGTCAAGACACATTGCAACAAAGAAGACACAGAAACAAAGGGCTGGTGTCCATCAACTCAGTGTGGGAGGCTCCTTCATTTCTGACCAGAGGAAATCTGGACAACAGGACAGAATGTATCCTCAGAACTTTTGTAGAGGGTAACAAGCTGAGCAATGGGGAAGCAGCTGATCTGCTTAGGAGCAGAGATGCTGTTTAGAGGAACAGTCATAGGCTAGAGAAGGGGGCTAACAGGAACTTCATGAAGTTCAGCAAAGAATTCTGTCCTGCTTGTGGGATGGAATAACCCCATGCAGGCCACCAGGCTGGAGGAAAATTTTAACCAAGCAGCTTTAGTGAGCAGGACCTGGGGGTCCTTATGGACAAGCTGAATAGGCATCACTGTGCCCTTGCAGCAAAGGCCACATCCTGGGCTTTGTTAGCAAGAGTGCAGCCAGCAGGATGAGAGAAGTGATCCTTCTCCTCTATTTAGCATCTGCAAGACCATATCTGGATTGCTGGTCCAGTTCCAAGTTGCACAATACATGAAAGATAGTGACATACAGGAGCAAGTCTAGCAGAGGCCACTAAGATGGCTGAGACTGGAGCACACTATGGACAAGGAGAAGCTGAGAGAGTTAGGACTGTTTGTCCTGGAGAAGAAAGCAAAGAAGAAAGAAAGAGTCTGAGAGACTGAAGACAGTGCCCTATGACTTGTTCATTTCCAGAGCTGCCCCATAGGGAGGACTAAAACCCTCATTGTTATTGGTTATCACTACCCTCTGAGCTCTCATAGCAGATATCCATGCAACGAATCCAATCTTCCCAGCTCTATTAGTGAACTCTAAGAAGATCAAAGATGATGCCACAAGATGAAGTGTCTGTTTTACATCTCTTAAAGGCTTGAGAAAAATGAAAACATAAAATTAGGCTAATTTTATTGAAAATGGAGAGCCAAACTCAAAGGGAAGGGTTTGTGCCAGACTTACTGCTTTCATGTGACCACATTTCATCTTCCTTATTAAGCTGCGTTTTGATGCAATCTAATTATAGCATCACACAGTTCCTCGCAGACAGTATGCTTTTGAAGCAGCACAGTAAGTTTCTAAAAGTCACATAATTAAGGCTTTTTGTTGTCGCAGGACCCATGGCACTACTAGAGAGGTAGAGAAGAAGATGTTCTAGGAATACTCACAGTATTCCTGTGATTCCATAGTGTTTAACAAAAGCTCTCCAGGAGTACAACTGATGCTCTGTGAAGTGAGATGGATGCACAGCTAAGCTTCAAGGAACCCTGAAGTGTTGCCTCAGCTACGCCTGCTGTAGCAGAGATTGAAGTTACTAAAAAGTACCTAAATCATCTTAGACTAACTGCTAGACACATAAAACAGCCATGGGAAACAAGGAAATGTCCCTGACATGCTTAGGAACTGTAAACTGGCCAATCATGGCTTCCACGTATTTAAGAAGACAAAGTAATTCCTAGTATTTTGGTGTTTATCATATTAGTGTCTCAGTACCAAACAAACCTTAACAAAGTGTTGCCTTACTCTCCCCTTCTCATCCTAAAGCCCTTCCTCTGCACCGGGAAGGGATTGCCTTCCTTTACCAGATCCGCTTTCCCTGAGCTCCTACTGGCAAAACTGGGATTTAAACATGTGACAACAAAACAGCTCTAACAAAACACTAGACTAACTCAGGAAAGCAGAAAACTCAGATAAAAAAACCATCCACCCCTCCCCAAAAAAGGTGTACTTCAAGATAAAAAAGAAAAGAAAAAAAAAAAAAGAAAAAAAAAGAAAAAAAAAAAGAAAAAAAAAAAAAGAAAAAAAAAAAAAAGAAGCATTTCCCTTCTCCAAGGCCAGTCAGCCACCCAAATAGTAGTAAGGGATGTGGGATTTTGTAGACAGCTTCTGCCTTCATTACCCATTTTAAGAGGAAATTCATTCATTTCCACCCTTTCCCAGGTGTATCTGTGCTACTCACCTGAATATTAGTTCTCTATTTATGGACTTCCCTTCACCACCAACATGGTAAAGACTCATCTCCAATTGAAGTTCATTAAGCACATGCTTATGTTTATTTCTTTTTGTGCTGAAGTGTTGTCTTGTAATTAGATTGCTTTCTTTCCTACCTTGTGCATTTGTGTTTTTCTTTCTCTTCTAGCAATTACAAGTATTAGCTGGCTCCCCTCTTAGCCTTCAATTTGCTTTAGTAAATAAACCAAGTCCTCTTAATCACTTGCCATAGTGAAGGCTCTTCACTCATTCCGACATTCTCATGTTTTTCTCTATTTTAGATGTAGCTATGCCTAGCCTGGGCTGCAGACTGGATTTGAGCTGAGGTTTTACCAGCACCTTTTGCACTGCTTTTAATACTTCTCTCTTTGTCCTGGAAAAATGTCAAGAAATAGAGTCTTACAGGTGTTTTGTTCTGCTGAAAATTGATTGAGCTTGAAAAACTTGTGGTATCAAGCCTATCAGTCTGCTTTATTCCCTCATCTCTGACAGTTGTTTGAGATCTTCTTGAGAGCTTGCTTTTGTCTGTGTTGGCCTTAATGCACTTAGAGATGATAGGAAAGTCGTAGTAGTACTGCTGGCCTCCACCTGTGACCACTGCATTTAACGTCTTGTTCCTGAGTGCATTAAAGAGGTGTTCTCAGCCATCACTTTAAATCCTGTAGCATAGAGAAAATTCATGGGCAATTTGTGATAAATTCTATTTCAGTGCTACAGCTCCACTTTATGAACTTGCTAAGTTCTACTCAGTGTCACAGAAAGAATAACTTGGAGCATTTCAACTCTCTTTGTCACAGATTTGGCCGTGATTCCTGTCTCTGGATGTTTGCTCTGTGTTGAGCTGTGTTGACTCCTGTGCCCTGTGGTCTTGGCACTTTAAGCGCCAGGAATCTGGGCAAAGTCCAGCCACTGCCCTGGCTTGGGGTCTCTTAGGACACCTCTGGGTCCAACTCTTTTCTCAGACTTCTCTCTGCTGAGAGGTGGGATTTGCAGTTCTCTGCTTTGGTGGTGTTTTTGTCTCCTATAGAAACTAAAATTCCTCAACTGTTCTCTTCCTTTTTCAGACTGTTTTTCAAGTGATTTTGTTTTCAGTTGTGGAAAGCAAAGTTTCTTTTTTGATATTTGACTTTCCAATGAAAACACAAAAACTTTGTGCACAAAACACTCCTTCTCAGGAGAGCAAGCTGCTCAAGAAGGGGTTGCTTTAGAGAAGGGAATCAGTTGGCAAAGAGAAAGGAACACAACTGAAAAGCAAAGCTGCAAGGATGGAAAAGAAGCAAAGGACAGAAACAGTACTGACCTGTGGCAGAGCAGATTTTACCTGAGAAGAGTTGAGTTCTGGTGCTAATCAAGCAATTTCCTAAAGTAACACCCACACTGTTTATGAGCCATATGCAAGTGAGGAACCCCAGCTGGACCATGTCTCACATATAGGTGCTAATGCTTTCTATAATCCAAAGTTTCATGGTCTTTGACAAACTCTGACAGGATGCATGCATTTCTCAGGAGAGCAAGTTGCTAGCCAGCAAGGTTATAGAAATAAAAAAGTGGTCTGTGCCTCTTAATGCAAGTAAGTGGCATTAGTCACCTTAATCCTGCTGTGCCTCAGACAGCAAATAAAAGAACTTCCCATTTGTACTATTTTTAGAAGCATCATGATTTTCAAACCACTCTCCTCATGCTTTTTAGACTTGAACCATGATTTTCAAGTGCTTGAAGTTGTCAGTACTGCTATTAGTCAGGCAAAAGAAGGGTGCATGGGAGAGAAGAGATGAGACAGGAACAAAATTCAGCCTGGACATTTCTAATGCAAATGACCACCTGCAAGTTGATGAAAGTCTCAGCATGTCTCATGAAACTAGAGTGTGTTTCGTAATGTGTCAGGAACATTTCAGACAGCCTCTTGCCACTGGCAGATCTTATAATTAGGGGCTAGCAAGTGTCTGCGCTCACTACTCTGTTCTGGCTGGCATTACACCCACAAGGCAGCTTTCTCAACACTTTACTTCAAAGGTAAAAGACTTACCTGTTATTTCAATATCAATGAGACATTAACTGATGTCAATGAAAGGTTAATTCCAGCATATAAGTAGAACCCTGTTATTAATATTTTTAATAAGTTTAGTTGTTTTAACTTTTATCTGATAATTAAGATAATTAAGTCCCATTGGTGCCTGGAGTGCTAGAAACAGAAGAAAGGTTCAAAAGCTAGTAATTCTATTTTCCTCTCTGCCTTATAAATGCAGAGAGAAATAATTGTAATGAAAATGCATGCAACTGTCTTCTACAATAGTGTGCAATAGCAGGGTACCTTCTTAAGCACCTCTTCCCCTCTGTCCAGTGGCCAAATTTTCAGAAATGTTCACAGCTGGATACTGAACTCTTTCAGATTCCAGCTGCAAGTAACGAAGCCTGAGTGCTGTGTACCACATTGCAATGCCTAGAAGGTAACTAAGGTCCTCTGGAAATCTCGCTTGCATTTTAGGCTCCAAGTAAGCTTACCCTTTTGGGAAAAGAAGCACCAGTACTGTACAAGCCAATGAATAGATTCTAATAGCTGGAGACAAGACAAGACAAAAGTGCTACTCTCCTCTAATATCTAAATTCTGAAGACATTTTTCAAAGTTCTCCAGTGCAGTTCATGATATTGTTAAAAATACATGCAATGTATATAAGAGAATTGATCCTAGCAGCATGATGGCTATTACCCAAATGTTTTCTCTCTTATTAACTTGTTACACTGTATTTGTTATAAATAGAAATTTGTTCAGTTCAGTATTTGTCTTCCTCAATAACACTAGTTGACTAATCTTTTATACCTCTCTTTCTTTCCCCTCAGATTGTTGGATCTGATAATTCACCTGATAAAATACTGTCTGTTAAATTAATCCAGCGGACATAGGAATGTAAAGTGGTGAATTGAAAAAGAGGTGATAGATTTCACTAATCTGGAAGATGTGTGATAACACATTCATGAACCTGACCACAAATTTAGGTGAGTCTGAGAAGAATATTAATGATATCAGAAGGTGGATGGGTACTTTGGTTGTTTCAAACTAATAGGTTGAAACCATGAGCTTTACTTCCCTGAGAATGTCTTTGCAATCTCTTTGTACACTAGAAAAGTGGGGAGTGCAGAACTGGAATAAAGAAGAATCGGAATAAAAGAATGGAGCACAAGTGATGATTTGCTTTCAGAAAAAAATCCTCCTGTCTGGATGTTAAACTCTGACAGCTACCTGTAACCAGGCCAGTAACCTGTGGAACTCCCATGCTGCAGGATATTATTGACCATTAGACTCTAACTTAAAACAAAATTCAAGCAAAGAATAGGCATTTACTCAATAGAAAGCTCTAATCCAAGCCTCTCCTTTCAGACAAAACAGAAAGAATGGAAGCATCCCAGGAAAAAACATGCCTTTTGAACAAAGAATGCTCTGACAGAATTTTTTTACTTTGTTCTGGATGTGCTTGGCATTCTTTCACAGAGGATAGCATGATGGCCTAGGCAGGAACAGGATGTATTGGAGTGTTTGTTTAGCTAGTCTGGGAGCTCCTTTGAAGTACTCACAGGAAACCACAGAGAGAAACTCCGTATAGCTGTAGATTTTAACTGGCTATATACAATCAGATGTGTGTGATTACACACATATCCCTTTCCAAGAGCCAAGGTCCTTGCTGGCAAGTCCTGATTTCTAGTCTAATGGAGAACAAAAGCTCCAAGGAAGCTACTGGGGCTGGGAGTAAGCCCCTTGTCAGAGAGAACTACTTGGCATAGAGTGGCTCAAAAATGTGTTGGTTTTCTGAGGATTAATGGATTTTGTGTCTGAGGCATCCTTTCATTGCAGTAGCCCCACTTCAATCCGTACAAACCCTGATAGCAAAAGGCAGCATGTGCTGTGGTCACATGCACATGGAGCAGCCAGGCTGTAGCCAAGTGTGAACAAGCCAGATGACCTCTCTAGTCTGGGGGTTCCGCATGCCTTTGCCTCCCTCCTGCCTGTAGTCACAGATCTGCACCAAATATAAAGACTGAATGATCTCAGAGCTTGCCCAACCTCTATCATATTTGGCTACAATCAACCAATGAATTATAAAGCCACTGGAAGGGTCAGGAATTAATGGAGGCAGACAGACAGTAAAATCTTGGACAGCATCTTTTCTTAGGAAAGTGGGTAAAACGTGAGGAAAAAACAGGTCTGTTTAGCAACTTGGCAAAAATCTGGTCCACTAGCACAAACTGGAACAGCATGTCCAAATGATGGACTTTGGGAGAAAAACATGGCATTTTTATTTAATTTAATGAAGACTAGAACATATAACCCATTGTGTAGTTTATTAGCACTCTTAAACCAGCAAGGCTAAATGTTTGCAGGGAATCTGGAAGTGCTGCAAAATGACCAATACCCTAAGCCACAGTGACTGCAGAGAGTTTGTTTCATCAGTAAAATAAAAAAGAAGAAACAATTTCCTCATATATCTCTGAAGTAGCAGAGCACTGCCAATTCAAAGACAGATTAGAGGTGCAAGGGAGTTGTACAATATAGGTTTATACTCTGCAGAATTAAACAATCTAAAAATGGTCATTTACAGAGGCTGAGTTGACCCTAAAACATACGCTCAAAATTGCTCTATCAACAGAAATACCTGCTAAACATGTCAGAGTGCTGCAGCACTGTAAGATCTGTGCAACAAATAAACTAAGGGTCAAGCATAAAATACAGCTTAGGCAATACCACTATGTACCTTTGCTGTGAGAAAGGTTCCCAATGCAAATGATTATTGATTTCTTGACAGTCTTGTAGAAACTGCAATGAATTAGGGCATAGGCAGTAATTGTGGAGGTCAGCACATAATCACCACTTTCAAAAGACACTTCCAGAGGATTTCAGAGTCCTTGTTTGCTGGTGAGAGGCTAAAGCTCACTGACAATGTTGCACAGTTTTCTAGCTCTTAAGTATAAAGAACAATAAATGAGATGTGGTTGATAAATGGGAAGAATAAAAGTTTGCATGAAGCTTGTCCAGGGCCTGCTCGCTGGGTAACATCACAACATGATTATCCAGCTATCTAAAAAACATAGAAAAAAACCCCTTCTCCTAGATTTTAAGCATGGGTTCCTGTAACATCTCCTGAGAAGACCTGGTCAACACTAGGTCAGGTCAGCCATGGCTTTGTTGAGCTGAGTTTTGCAGCTCTCCAAGGACGGGGATTCCCCACACCTCTCTGCCGACCTGATCTGAAGTTGTACCACCCTCCTTATAAAAATGTTTTCCTCAATATCAGTTCTGCACCTCCTAATATGAAGTTTGATGTTATAATTATAAACGATTATAAAACCCTTGGTTTCATTGCTTAAAGCCTTGGCCAATGTAAGCTGTTTAGGCTCGTGTTTCTCTCAGTGTTAGTTGGCTGTGGTGAGCACACAGCAAAGCTTCAGAGACTTGATTTGCCAAATTTGAACAAGTTTCTACTGAGCACACACAAGCTGATAATTTTCAAAGGCTTTCTAAACATCACAAACTATGCTTCTCTTATGATGTTCATGTTTTATTGAGATTGTTCCTTGAGATTGTTCCTAAAAGTCTTCCTCTTGAACTGGATGGCTGTGCTCAAATATTTTAGCCCAGATCATGGGTGTATGGCAAATGCTAAGAAGTTTATACAAAACAGGGGGAGTAGGACAGTTTTGAATATGAATATTGCCTCTGTGAGCCTGATGCTCCCCAGACTTTATAGTGAGTACCTAATTCTGAGGTGATGCAACAGAAGAAATACTCCGGATAGTCAGAGATGCTGTTGTTCAAAGGGTGAGAGGTATTACAGTGAATGGATTATCAAACTGCTTGTTCTCTCCAAAAACAAATGATTGTTCTCAATCTGAGATGTGACAGATGGGAGGTTAACTTAACCATCTAACTCCCATCCAGGTCAATGTATTTCATCCTTCTGCCCTACCTTGAGATGTTGAAGCATTATCACAACCTATCATATGGAAAGGAGACTAGTTAGAGGACCTCTCTGAACAAGCTGTTATGAAAACAGACACATAAACTTTCTTCTGTCAAGTAAAAGAATGGTATTACTTGAAATCTGGCAGTTCCATGATCTGACATGCTGTCTCATGCTAGAAGTTTAAGGGGCCTTCTGAAGCAGAACTGAACCAACTCTGAAGCCTTGCTTCAGAGAACTGAAGCAGTTCTCTGAAACTCCGACTCTTCAGTACTTGTGATGCACTGGCAAGCTAAGACTGAACAAACTATAGCAGACAGTTTGGCAGACAGAAGTCTCCTAGAAGAGAAAATCATTATGCATAGGCATCACCTACTGTGCACCTCAGCAGGGTAGTATGGGAGAGGAAGGAAGTTTTTTTTTTTTTTTTTTTTTTTTTCACTCCCCCAAAAACTATCAATACAATCTGTGTGGAAAAACCCTAAGCTTGAGAGTCCCTAAAAACTTACTCTCTGAATGAGATTCCCTTTTTAGCTGTTTGATACATATCCACATTTGGTGGTTTCTATAGTCCATAAACAGCAATAGGAAATTACTGAGATACCAGCTATTTCCATGTAATTCTGAAAGTTAGAAATAATCAATAAAAATGAGCCCTTATATTTCAGGAGCTGTCTGAGGTTTATTTTGCATGCATTTGTGGAGATGGACAAATGCCCAGAAGTTATTTTAGCTCCTTCTTTTTCTCATCAGGCATGCAAATATACCACAGGACTGTTAAATGCATCCAAAAGGTGTTTTTTGTAAGTCTTCTCTGCTAAATTCCTGGCAGCCTGTGCTTCTGTAATAAACAATAGCTTCCTACATTTCCAATCACATAGGTTTATGATATTGCAGGGAAAGATATGTACGTCTGCAGCCTTGTGTGTTACTCATCTGACTCTATCGTGGCTCTGAGCACAAGCATTGACCAGCACTGGCATTGCCATGAAGCCTATGAAGGCAGCAGAAGACAGCTCATGCCTTCAGAATGTAGCTACTCAAAACAGGTAGGTCTTCTTCACCACTTTGGTGTCAGTCACAACATATGGCCAAAAAGACATGTCTAAGAGGGCTAGAGTAGTTACTGGAAGCCAATGTACCTTCACAAGTGCAGCACTGGGCACAAGCTGGTGTCCCAGTTATCGCAGGTAGGCTATTCTGATGTCTGAGCTTTTCTAGGTCTCTCTGCCTGGTACTGCATTTTGCTGGGAGCATGTCTTGAGTGGCCTCTGGAAACTGTGCTGAGCAAAGTTCTCCTCTGGTCTCCATTGCCAAGACAGACTCAGCTGCAGAGCTGAGGCTGAGCCAGTAGAGTCACCAGTGCGTATAGGGGCCTGCTGCCTGTCCAGCAGCCAGTAAGGACATCAGCTGCCACGGAAACCTTGTGATCTGCCAGCACGTGAGTGGGAGGACCAGCTGTCTAGGAGGGGTCCATAGGGATCCCCTACTGACATGTCTAATAGACCTTCAACATTAGGTGCCACCAGAACAAGATGCTAGAATCAGCCAATAGGGACCCCAGGAAGGGATTTGATATCTTGAGCCTTGATATTACTATGTAGCCGCTGTGTTTCCACAGGCTTAAATGATGCCTGTTTGCATCTGCCCACCACCCTGCTCCACTGAGAACAGACAGGGGAGATCATGGCTCCTTGTGTTTGCCATCACCAGCTGCGACTGCCAGGTCTCCCTGCTGCCTGGCCTGCTCTGTTAGCAGGTAGCAGGTCTCACTCACCATGCAATCTTCTCCTTTCAAACTGGTTAACAGCAACCATTTGTGCTGTTTGCTTATATATTTCTTAAAAACCACTTTATTAGGATGTTAACATTCAGGCCCTCGGAGCTGCCTGACATCAGCTGTCTTAGGAAACAAAGCCCTTGTGTAAATAAAAAAGTAAGTCACTCTCCAGAGCAACAGCAATGCTGCACTTTATTAGTAAAAGCTCGAAGCACCAGATAATTCTTCCACCTATCATGCCAGTAATCTAACAACACAACACTTCAGTCAGCATAAAAGACAGACACGATGTTTTCTAAATTGATAGAATATCTATAGAAAACCTATTTAGACACTTTTAATGGGATAACAGGAACACCATGCCAATCTGTGGAGGTGGAGAGCTCATCAGAAACTTTAATACTTTCCATATGCACAAGAAAATATAATTTACAGAGATTTTTTTTCCTAGTTTCATCCATCTGCCTCACCAAGCTATTCCTTTTTGTCTCTTATTTATGACTATAATTTTGATGCCACAGTTAGTGTACACGATCTGCTGTATATTTATTTGCTTTGAAATTGCTCTTTTCAGCTCATATCTGAAGTCATTTATTTGCCCACAAAAATAACCAGGCCCTGAACTATTTCCTGGTAACTGGTTTTGGATTTTTCTGTAATGGTGTATATACATTCTTTATTATTGCACTTAAATACTTATTAACAATTCAGGGAATCTTAAATGACTGAAAAAACAGATTCTTGAGTTAGATATTTCTAGAGGGTCTCTTAGCCCAGAGCTCTTCTCTGTGAGTGTAGGTTGCACAGTGGAAGAGAGCACAACTCAAAGTTGGTCTTTCCAGGGAAATTACATTTTTTAATGAACAATATATTTAATCCATGTACAAAGGAAAGTGACACAGCTGCTCAAGGGCTGTTGTAATAGACTACAAATAATTTTGTATGGTATGTACTTTGATTTTACCAGCCGTTGTATTATGACCATCAGAGATTTCACTGCATTTTCTGTGACTGAGCATCTTGATCAGCCATGAGGTTCCAGTGCTTATGACCTTCATCATACACATGAGTCCTCAGGTCAGTAAACTGTAGTCACAGTAGGCCTTCTTAGACTGCTGCGCATGAACCTCCTTGAGAGATGCTTTCTCCCAGCTGCCCTCCCACTGTGATCATCTCTGTCATCTCAGCTGCTTGCTTTGGCCTCTTTTTAAGTTGGGGTTTTGTACTCAGCTGCCCTGGCCAACTAATAGGGGCTTGATCCCTGAAAATCCTTTCCTTCTGCTCCACCTGGGCCATGTCAAACTCATCGCCTCTGTCAGCCTTTCCTGCAGCTGCCAGAGCCCAGCAGCTCTGGCTGCCTGGTAGCCTCTGCCCAAGCCTTTGGCACTCTGGCAAATCAGAGGGGGCAAGAGGCTTTCCTGGTTAGCAATATTGATTCTGGCTACTTTGACTGTCAGAAAGAAAATGAAGAATTTGTAGTTATCTGTATTGTCATTGATCTTGAAGTGTGGAGCCCTGAAGACGTGTACTTTCCAAGCAATGGCTAAACCTTTCAAAGAAGTAGCAGTTTCCCTACAAGCTTGTTTCTTCATGAAAGGCAAGAATGAGATGATGCAATACATAAGCCTCTGGGGTCCTGATGTTTAATTGTCCTCCTATTGAAAAGTTGATCAATTTGGAGTCACTCCCTGGAGGGTCCTCCCTTTATCTTGGTCTCTTATTTCATTCCTTGTAGCGCACAATTTCACCTGCATCCCCTCTAGCACTGTAAATTCAGGAAACACATTTGTCTCTGGTTCCGTCAGAGCCTTCCATAAGCTGATGTGTGAGAAGCCACCACCAATGATTCAATAATCAAGGCCTGAGATGGTGAGCAGAGGAAACCCATACTTACTTCCACTGCCTGTCAGGCAATGCAATCTATTTCACATCTCTATTGCATCCATACATAATATCCAGTAACAACAGATGCTCTACAGAGATGAAATGAAAGGAAAGAAGGAAGTTTTTCAGTGTCAGTCTCCAGGGTCAGTTCCAGCCAAATTCCTGTCCTGGGCAGCCACAAGGGACTGTTTAAGATCATCTGGTGTTAGTTCCTGCGTATGACAGAAAATAGCATGAGGAAAAATGATGACAAAGAGTATTTCAGCATACAGCACTCATAAACTAGGACTGTCTGGAAAGGAGACTCAGAAAGGCAGTAGAACAGACAATAACGGTTACAGTGCTGGGAGTCCCTTCTGAGTGCTGGAAGCAAAGATGGAGTGAAAAGTGTGTCACTAGATGTCTTTGGTGTGAGTAGACTGACCTGTGGTAGCTGGCAAGACACCAGCTGGCGTCCTGGGGTCCTGTTCTTGGTGATTGCCTGCTGGACTTTCAGTTCAGTGCTTTTTATGATCCCAGGTGATCTGAGGCAATTGGTTGTCCCGTGCTCTTGTATTTCAGATCATGAAGACATTCCTCATGCATTCTTGACATTTCTGTCTCTCATTTGGAGATGTTGTAGTTACGTTCTGTCCTGTTACCATGTGTGGTGATGAAGAACCTGCCAAGGTGAGGATTCTGTGCAGGGAGATAGGGCAGGCCAGTTTGGTGTGGTGCTACTCTCCAGTGGGGGTCATATTATACTGGTTTTGGTACTACCCTCAGTCTCCAAGTGAGCCTTTTCTCCAGAAATTCCCATTGTGACTAGTGTCTGTCTAAAGATTTACTGGGAAAGGAAAACAGAAGCTCCTAAGAGACATGGTGTCAGCATTTCAGAGCCAAAATAATTTTATTTGTTGGCTAGACTAGTTCATATTTTGAATATTTACCAAAAAGCTTTTTTAATGGAAATTATTTATAACAGTAGTCGTGTTAGTGACAGAGAAGGGGTGAAAGAGTCCTGGATGCATAATAAAAATATAAAACTAGATTATTGCTTGGCTTCAGCATGTATAATAGAGTTCTTGTCACAGCACAGAGAAAGCCACTTGCCATTCTGAAATTAAAGCTCTCATGTAGCCTCTTCTCCTTCAATTTGACATGAACCTGGCAACTGTGACCCACAGATGTGCTGGAACCAGTGTCATTTGGGCTGTTATTGACAGGCTCTTTCCTTGTTGATCTCTGTCGGTCTGACTGTACTCATCTCTTCTCTTTTCTGCATGGACTATTAAGGCTTTGAGCCTTGGTCCACTGTTATTTGCAGAACAGCCAGCACAGGAAAGTCCTGATCCATGATGGGGGGGTTCTTGAGTGATGCACCAGTATAAATATTAAATAATGAGAAAGTTTAGTACTTCACAATCAGTGGAAACCTCTTTAGTCTGTTAGCAAGAACCCCCAAAACCTCACTTCTATCTTCTGTAGATTCCACTTGTCATGTAGTGGCTCTTTCATCTCATTAGGACTTTTATCTTCAAACATGTCAGATCTTTAAAGAACTGGAAAACATTAACAGGCAGGGAAAAACTTTATTTTAATTTCATAGATGTAAAGGAAAGAGAAAAATGTAGACAGCTTAATGAGCGGAGACTGCCTTTGGGCCAGGGCTCCTGTTCCTAAAGTTTCATTGGGTTCTTCTCAGTACGATGGTCCGGCCTTGAATCAATGCTGGTCAGCAGTGAGTTAGATTAAAGGAGAGTGGCTAAGTTGTTCTGTATTAATTTCACTATGCATGTTTGTGTCTTCAATAGTTTTGATGTCGATATTCTGTACGAAACTGTAATCAAGAAGCTTGTAATTGAAAGAGACTGCATAACAGTGACCTCCTGATGGACAGCATTTCTGCTCCATATGAACGAGCTACTGCAGAAGGTATCGTTTAGCGTCATTAACAGCAACACGGAGGTAATAGTAATGCTGCAAAAGAATTAAACAGGGGCTCTTTTTAGCTGCTCCAAAGAGCAGCTTCGAGAAGAGCATTTATGACTGTTGTTTGTTTACCCAGAAAAGCAGCGGAGGAACCTGTGTGATGCAGCCATATCCCATATGACATTAAAGATCCTTAATCAAAAAAATTTTTTTTTGTTTTGCTTCATTCTGCATTTGAAGTGATGAAGCATCTTAGTCACAAGCTGAAGGGCCAAATTCAGCCATGGTGTTGTTCCTTCCGCTTTACCAAAGTTACCCCAGCACAATGCCCTGCTGTGCACTATGAGGAATCACAAGATAATGTTAATATATTTATCTAAGGAACGATCTCATTTTGAGGAGCTAGAAATAGCTCTGAGCAGTAAGAGAGATTTTGCGTCTTGTGTTAGACCAGATGATATGTCTTGTAGCCAGGGCAAAAAAAAAAAAAAAAAAAAAGGAATGAGAGAAAAAGAAAAGTTTTTCTAAATTTTCTTCCACTATGAAAGATTTGGGCTTTAAATAAGGAGGCCCTGTACTGGCATTGTAACGGAAGACACAGGTTTAACTCCTAGCTCTTCTAATTTATTAAGGTGCTGAGTTTTTCATATTTGTAGCTCTGTTTGAAGAGCCTGTGCAAAATGGTATTAATAAAGCAGCATTTATCCATTGTAGACTGTAAGTGCTTCAGGGCATTGCTTACCTCTCAATAGGCCATCATATAGGGCCTAGTGGAGACAGGCCCTCATAGTCTTCAATTAGGCCTTAATACAATATAAATGACAAGCTGTTTTCTTTGGCAGTTTCACTCTGTTCCTCACTGCTTTTAATTTCAGTAATAGAGCCATGACTGAACAGCCACACTTTAAGGCAACAAGCAACCAAATTTTAAATAATATGAGATAACCATTTTAATAAGTCAAGTTCCTCAAAGCAAAATTATCATAGTGAGTGAGAACAAGGTGACTGTAATTATATTGATGTGAAATGCAGAAAACTAATTAATTTTCTTCAGAAAGGTCTCAGAAAGGTCACGGGGGACAACATAGTTTGTCGTAAGGATACTAAATGCTGTAAATATTTAAACGGCTCACAGAAATCACTGGTCTCTTCCAGAACTGAAAAGGATTCTGGCTTTTAAGAGACAGCAACATGTCTCAGCAGCTCCTTTGGTTTGAACATTAAGTGTATCCTAACTTGCAGAGTTGTGGATGAGAGCTGTTTGTGACTTCCTAGTGAAGTGCATGTAGTAAAGAGTGAGGATGGGAGAAAGGATTGGCCATGGGCTATGGAGCATTTCATTGCCAGGCTCCAATCTCATCCAGGTCAGTAGAGCTGGAAACTCATTACCAGCTGATGGCTGTTCAATGGCCTGTGTGAAATGAAGAGGCGGTTTCAGTCCAGTTCCTTTGTGGCCGAGTATCCTCAGTATCAAAACCACCTGAACTAGCAATGTCTGGCTGCCTGGCCCATCACGAGTGTGCCTGGTGACTGGAGATGAGGAATGATCTGTGCAGCCCACTGCAGAGGAGTCCCCTTGCAATAAGAGGGCTGAGGTTTTTATGCACTGCAGCTGTGTGATGTATTTCTGGGGATTCTCAGCAGTTTTCATTTGTTCATGCAGATATGGCTGGTGGTATGGCTAAGCCGCTTCAGGTACCTGTTGAAACTAGCCTGGGTTTCTCAGCACTCCTTTGAACATAATCGTTGTCACTGACTTCCCAGGAGTCACATTTTCAGATCAGCCCACACAATGACAGACTGTGGGCCCAAATTTCAGCTGTAGCAGGATTTTCATGTCAGCTGGGCCCCTATTCTTACCAGAATGGCCTGGTGTCTTCCACATGTGCTGTGATACTTGCCAGAGCTGTCTGGATGGCTGGGTACAGACCACCAAGAGGTGATAAGGCAGTTTTGTATCAGCATGATCAGGGACCCAGCAATCCCTTATACCTGACTAAAAATAGTCTTGTAGGCTCCTGCATTGCTCTCAGGGAGGTGAGATAGAGGTCTTTCCTGGAGAAATCAGGCTTTCACTTAATTGACTATCCCTGAATGACTAGTTTTTTACTCAGTGCCCACAGATGTTAGAGATCTCATGTGTGACACAGAGTCTGCAAAAGGTGTGGAACTTGAACAGGAGGTGGAGGGAGAATGGCTGGCTGTGAGGGCATGTGGTGGCTGTGTCCAAGGCACCTGCTGCTGGGAAGGGGCTTGTGACTGAGGACGAGGAGTAGAGGGCAATGTTTGTTTTGGTTTGATCAGTCAGATGCAGCGACTGAGTGCCAAAATTTCTCTTTCTTCTCCTGGACCGTATCTGTAACTGCACATTCCAGCTTAATTTAGCAGCCACATAGAAACATTTGCCCAAATTTCTTCAGTGCCTGATGCTTCTGTTGACTGTCTGGGACTAGAAGCAGCATGGTATACCCAGTACATGGGCTGAGTGGACTGCGGAAATGGTTAGGCATTGTGCCACTTGTCCTCCCAATGCCAAAATCCTCATATGAATGCAGCCCTCAGGACCTGCCAAACCACTCTCTACTTCCATGCTGCTGTATCTGTATAGCTTCAGAAATCTGAACCTGGCATTTGTACCTGAGTCACAGAGGGGTCAGCCAGATGGATGAGGCCAGTCAGAAAACTGCTCTGGACTTTGCCTTTAGATACACTAAAATATGCATTGTAAAAGATTTTTAAGGGCTACAACTTGTCAGGGGAAGATAAATTGTAATATGCAACTGATCGCAGTCTTTACTGTTTCCTGAAGACTTCTGGAAGAGTCAAGATCTAGCTGTCCTATGAAGCACCTCTGGGAGAATTCAAGTCTCCCTTGCCTAAAGTGTAGAGATTAATAAAAAATATGGCTGATATGAAGATATTATGAATGGAAATATGTGTGGGGAAGCATTAGAAAGAAGAGCAGAGAAAGAGGGTAAAAGAGTGGGCCTACATTGATGATGAAGGACACCGTTCCCAGACCATAGCACAGGTAACTCAGAGCAGAAGAACCTGCATCCTAAAATTAGGTTGATAGCAATGAGGTTGCAACATGACATGTACACTATTCCTTTTCTTGTTAGCCCATCAGGAAAACAAACTGTAAACATATGTTTCAGATCTATACTCCAAAGAAGGAAAAACATACTGTGGGCAGCAACATGGCCTAAAATTTCTGGAAGCTGAAGTCAGCAGGGTTCTGAGGCAAAGGACAATTATGTAGCAGCCAATAATTGGTAAAGGGCTTGAAAGTTACAGAAGTTATGAAAGTTTGTTGTTGCTAATCAAGAGGAACACCAGAGATTTGGTATGATATTGACAACTGGTGCTCTGTGGCATGTAGAAGTAATCCTGGTCTGACCACATGGACACATAACACCTCAGTGCTTGTGACCGTGTGAGTGTGAGTGCATAAAATCAACTTACTGAGAGTTTTTTTTTTTTTACCAAGTATCACTTTTCGTTTCTGTAAAACTCATTGAGTTTTATTACACTAATTCTTTTCTAAAATAGAAGGATCTTCACCACTAGGAAAGACTTCTTATTTGTAGTGTTAAATTCATATGGCTTCAATGAAAGAATAACAAGGCACTTGACACCTTCCAGTTACAGAATAACATTGGAGAATCTGTTTTCACTCATTTAATTTTTTCTATCCTAAAGGAGATTCAGAAAACTGGTCATCTTGCTTACTTTTAGATTTGACCTGATTTCTTCTAAAGAAGAGCTGTGTTTGGATTCTGTGGTGCCCCTGAAGTTGAATTTATTAGTCAGTTTTCTGGTAGATTTTTCAGAAAGTTTCTATTGTATTTGAAGGATAATTACCATCCCTCAGTCTCAGAGGAGAAAGAAGCAAAGGACTGTATGTTCCCCTTTTGATGCAAAAGCAAAGAGTGACAGAGAGGAATAAAAACAAAGAGCAGGTCCAGGAAATTCTTCAGTGGCATGTTAATAGATCTGCATCAAAAATAATGTGTAGTGAACAACAGGGAGCCTGGCTGGGGAAGAAAAGGAGAGTAATGACTATCAGACCTTTTCTGGAAAAAATCTGCCTGCCCGTGTGCCTCTGTGGGAATGCAATGGAATATGTGGTTGTCAGTGAAATCTTCCAAAGCAGAGATTTTGAAGGTATTTACATCCTTAATCCCAGAGAATTACACACCTGATTACCTTTGGTGTCTTCTTCTCACTACCTTCTTTCTCTTCCATGTCTGGACAGCCCCTGACGTTGATCTTAGTCCACACCTATGACTAAAAAGTGACTTGAAAAGCTTAGAAAATAAACCCTGCTGGGCCCATTTTAATTTTACACAGTGTCCCCAGTTTCTTTTGCTTTTATATAGGCCAGCGCCTCCATTTCACTGATCAGATTCTTGGCGTGGTGTCTGGTTCCAGCAATACCATTGCTTTCCTGCTGCAAACCTACAGGTAGTCTGTGGGCCAGGAGGAGCATCTTATCTGTGTATCTTATCTGTGTTTGCAGGTTATAGCAAGGGACCCTGCATCCTCCCTGCCTCCCTGTTGCCTCCCATAAGATGATTTCACCACTGGGACTCCTTCTGCCCTGGTAGCTCCTGTTCTCATTCTCCCCTTCCTATTCCTTGATTTGTGCAGGGGATTATCTGAGCATATAGGTTATCCAATGAGTTATTGTCAAGTGCCAGTACTTCTGTAAATGTGCAGGTTACAACCTGCTAGATATACTTATGAAAACGTAAGTCTTCCCACTACGTCAGAGAGACTTGTTATCTCTCAGATTAAGTTAGCCTAAAAGCCACTTCCTATGGCTTAACTCCCTGCCAGAGGAAGACTCACAGGCAAGTTTGCAAACATATTCAGTGAACAATTGAATATATGTACAAGCTTATTTTCAGCTCTGGATCGTAATAAGTACAGAATGAAAAAAATGAAAGCAACTCACCCCCTCTCTGTAATTAAAAAGATAAGTAAAAGTCCCTGGTGAAGGATTATTTAGGAGACTAAAGAGTTGCTTTACTGCAGTTACCATTGTCATAAATACTTTCTATTCCACTGCAGCTGAAATTTTTATCATGATTATTTAATGATGATACTTTAATAAGATTCAGTAACTGGCAGTTTTTAGAAAACTGACTAAGACTTTTTGGCAAATTTTTTTCATGATTAAAACAGAAGTGTCTCCAGTATAATTTCACCTATGTCAACAATGAAATGTTTCAGTGCTATATTGTATCATTGCATAATAGGTATCTTAAGTAATGCAAGTGACACTATATCACATAAGAATGTCTTTAATGTCAAATACTATGTATTTTTATAAAATATTTAAAGGCACTAAAAATTTTGTGTTTTAAATCCTGGATCTAGTAAGTGGCTGTCTCGAATTAAATATTGTAAGCTGTGTTCAGGGTACATTCACTGCGTTCTTAGCATCCATGGCCAGGGTGAGACATGTCTGACTCACCGGAGTACCCATCCAGATTTTAAAAGCCAACAGCAAATCTTCCTTCTCCTTCCCCAGGCAGCGTCCTTAGGGTGAAGCCTATTCTCTCAGGTTTCTCCCATTTCAGGGCTGCTGGGGTTGTACCAGTCCTACACTGTCACCCCAATAATGTTTCTTCTCTGTCGCATGTGGGCTGTGAATGTGCTTCCTGCTCCAAGAGACTCTCATGTCCTTCTCAGGAGTCCCCAGTGGTGCATTCCTTGGGCTCACTCCATCTTTAGCTCTTACTGCTCATCTGGTCCCCTCCCTTGCACCCTTCTCCCAGTTGAGCATGTCCCCTTTCTCAGAAGGTCCCCCGGTGCGGCATTCAGCAGCCAGGACAGGGCATTCAGGCAATATTTTTGCAAAGAGTGCATAACGCTACAGAGCAAAATATGAAAAAACAACAAGGATGTGCCCTTGTCACAGCAGATAATTTCAAAGACTTCTTATTTAGTTCTGAATCGAAATGAAGCCAAATTTGAGGATGTTGAAATCCCCTGTGAATTTGATCTCCCATCCTCTGCATAGCCCTGAGGCTGGCACTAAAGGAAAAAAGGAAAAGGAATTTTAAAATGCAGTCAGTCGTCTCTTGCGTTAAGCTGCTTTTTCTTCCTGCCTCTTTCCTTTGCATCTGCAAGGATTTCCCCCAGGTTTCACAGGACAAATAAGAAATTAATTTATAATTTATAAAAATCTAGGAGGACTTGCTTCCCTACTTTTCAGACCAAGGGACTTAAAATCTATTCTTTTTTTCTCTGGCTCTTGCCTTTTCTGTGTCCTTTCTAAGTGGTTACCAAAATTCTTCAAGGAAGCCAGATGCATGGGACTAAATGAAAAAGGAGAAATCACCCTTGTCTTCAGTGGAACAGCTGTGAATTTGGCTACTTCTGTTACTGCAACTGAGGCCTTGACTTTCACTGAAACACAGCCATATTTCTGCTTAATATTATAATGTAGAATTATAATTTTTATGCATTTATGTTAATAATGTTATTTTCAGGAATCTCAGTTTATATCACACTCCACAGTACTGGCTCCTGCAAGTGCTTATAGCAAGACACAGTCAAGGCTCTGAAGGGCCAGACAAGCAGTAGCAGAGAGAAAGGACTGTTTGAAAAATAGATGGAAAAACAAAAGGAAGGGCAGAAGATGAGAGGAGCAAGTGGAAGCTGCATGAAGAGTGCTGCTCAGTGTTTGGTAGCAAACACAAAACCAAGATGTAAAGACAATCCAGGCAAAGGCTTATCAAAAGGCTTCATTAACCCAAAGTCATGGGTATTTCTCTCCTAGT
The DNA here is from genome assembly GCF_028389875.1 of Rhea pennata. NCBI lineage: Eukaryota > Metazoa > Chordata > Aves > Rheiformes > Rheidae > Rhea > Rhea pennata. Next base: position 2,685,789 of record NC_084678.1, on the reverse strand, counting down.
TTGGGTTTGTTGAGTGCTTCCCTGGAAAACTGAGGGCCATATGCACATACTTGCTGAGATTTTGAAAAAAAAGCCTTGACTGTGAGAGCAAGGAAAAAACATCAGAGCATTAGTCTAGGTGCATGTGGCTATGGGTACAGCTTTGGTAGCAGGTTTTTTGCAGAGGGACTAAATCAAGTGAGGGGTGGAACAGGATGCTACTGCCAGATGGTGCTGGAAGAAGGAGTGTGTAGTAATGCCCAGCACAGGGACATTGACAAAAGCAGAGGCTCAAGCTCGTCAGGGACAGTGGCATCAGCCATAGCAGCATGACAAGCCATGCCTTGTTGGTTCATTCCTGGCCACGCAGGGAACCCAATTTGGGAAATGGAGACACATCTCTTGCACTGGGTCCTGTTCAGTGATGCTCCTTCTTTCCTGCTCCTCTTAGCAAGGTTTACTTAACTGAAATGCAGGAGAAACAAAAGGGCTCAGTCAGGAGGGAAAAGAGAGAGGAGAGAATATTTAAAGAAAAACACAGACAAAGGTCTAAAGAGGTAAGCCAGGAGAGTCCACCGTGCTGGAGTGGAAGGAGAGAGGAGGAAGAATGTGTAGCCCACAATATTGATAGAGATTAAACTTCAACAAGCTTAACTGCCCAAAAGGCCAAGAAGTTAGTAAATAAAATCCTTGTCAGTCAGGCTGAAGCTTGGACTGGCCTTTGTGCAATTTATCTAACCATAGCATAAAACCTTCACCCAAATTGGATGTTGCACAGTGTCACTACAAGGTGTGCACAGCAGATGTAGAAGCCTGTAAGAAGGCAGTATGTAGACCAGGAGCTGAGGAGTTGCTGTTAGCAGGGCCAGTAAGCAAACGGGCAGTGCGCATCCTTACATGCTATGGTAACTGTCCATCCCAAATGCAGATGCGCTCAGACACTCCGAGTGTGATATGAGCACCATAGGTTCACTCTGAGTGTGATATGAGCACCTGTAGCCACATCAGCTCCTCAGGCTGCCTGGAAGCAGCTGTTGCCATAACCAAACTATTTCTGGTAGCTGCAGCCCACTGCCGGCCTGCATCTGAGGGGTCCCTGGGAAGGCAGAGGACCTCTGAGAATGGCAGCAGGTTGGCTGGATTGTCCTGATGGGCAGATGGCTGCGTAGCCTGGTATTAGGCCATGAAGCATTAGTTCTGACAGCTTATTCATAACTTGGCACTTGTACGCAAATGCCTTAGAGCACAGATTTTTTTTATTTTAATATATATATATGTTTATGTCAATTCCTAAGCCACAAATACTGTGAAGTTATCGAGCTGTTTTGAGTCCAGATTTCTGAAAGTTATTAAAAATTAAAATTCAAGGTTGAACATCATATTCACAGCAATGTATGTGTAAGAAATCTGAGTTTTAATGTGTTCCAGAGCTGCTTATCACTGATGTTAAACACAAAACTGATATCAAGAGAGGACATATTCAAAGGTACTTATATTGCTTTCTCAGTGTTACATAGTGAAATTTTTGAAGTACCTGAATTTTCTCTCGTAATTTTTTGACTTGCAAAATTGGGTTAAATTCTGCCCTTTAAAGTATGCAACCCCTGTACAATATCTGTACACCTGCTATTCAGTAGTGAGAGAGAGCTGGCATTTGCACGGCAAGTATTTGTATTTGCCTTTCTCGTACAATTCTCCCCTGGTCCTCCATGCTACATATCTTGAAGTATGGAGAAAAAGAATGTGCAATCTGATAAATTTTGCTTGCAAACCAGAGATCTAGCTGTGCTCTCTTTAAGCCCGCCGGCTCTGGCACCCACCTTGGGGAGTATGTGGCGCAAGGGAGTGCGTCTTGATGAGGAGCCTAGCTGTTTGCAGATGGTCCTGTGTACTTTTGGTGCCCATGAAGCAGCCCAGGCTGACGCAGCTACATTACTACTGGGATCTAAGCTCTGCACAAACACAACTTGTGAACGGCTGAATGAACTGCAGTCAATTCTCTGGATGACTGTGTAGGCATATGCTGTTATCATGATGCATGCATACAAGGGGGTGATTTAAGGTTGTGTAGGGTTGTATGGGAGTGCATACCCATCCATATGTGCCCAGTGGTGCAATCTAAAGGCTATACAAGCATGAGATTGGAGAGCTGAGCTTTTAACAGCAGTCGTGAAGGGTTTTGTGTGCTGGAATAAATTATTGGGAGGTAGATTAGGAAGCAGAGACCAGGTGATCAAATCTGCATCATAGTCATGATATGTAAATTGTAGCAGCTTGCGCTTTTCTTATTGATGTATTTATTTTGACTGCACTAAACAGACTCAGGAAAAAAGGCATCACCATCACATATAATCAGTGCAGTCAAAGTGAGCCAAAACCAGCAAAACCAGCAGTAACAAACCATGGCTTTTGTCCATAAAAAACACAGCCTATGCTTGCCGCTTGACTCAGGGATGTGCTATCCTGCTCCTGCATGTCCCCCTGCTGCCCCTTGTAAAGACACCATTCAAGGTCACTGTGCCTCATAAGCTTGCCAGGTTTTACCATGGGGCTGTACAACTTTAGAACAATTGATCTGAAACTTTTCTTATGGAATCACCTTTACGTGGGTGTATTCTATATTCGTGATCACACTAACTCATAATATAAACCGATATGTATTACAAATTTAAGTGTTTCTGTTGCCTTACAGCTCTTCTATTGGTATTCTAGCAATGCATCATCCCTGTTTTTTCTATTTATAATTTAACCAATGCCACAGGGTTATTTTCATCAAATGTAAAAAATGGACACTTATAAAAATGCATAGGTTTTAAATTGTTCAGCAGTTGGAGTAGTTATAAGAACTAGCCTAGGGAATAAATGGCTGCTTCTCACATTAAGCACGTAGGCCATTTCCATACAGGCTGAAAACCAAACGGAATTCATTTCTGTTCCCATAGCATGCAACTTTTTCTCTTCTGTTACTTCAAGCTTCAGTGTCTCTTTTAATGCTTTATTATCATTGTTAAAACTCCATAGATTAGAATGTATTCTGAGTAAATCTGTCATGTTACATTTAAGCACCAACTGGTTGTGTTTTAATGACATTAATCTTTACCTTCTTGCTACATCTAAGCCAAGATAATGAAAGGAGGTAGGCATCTCTTCCTTTCCCATTGAATCCTGCAAAACAAAAACACATTTCCAGTTTCCCCAGGTAAAATTGGTTTGCCTGATACTTCTGAATTCCCTTATCCCACCAGCAAGTCTTACCCTACTCAGCCCTCCCAGAGCCATGGAAAATGCTCAGCAACATGCACCCTGGTAGCTAACAGCAGCAGAAGCAATGCTTAGCCGTGTTTCATGCCCTCACTGCCATCTGTGTTGGTAACGGTGCTTAATGCTAAACCACAGCGCATGCCAGGGAGCCTGGCCAGACATGTAGACGTGCTGCACACAGGAGATGGTGGCTCATACAAACAATGTGGGCATGCATAAGCCTGCAAAAGCTGTCTCTGCCAGGTTACTGTTGTTGGTGGAGACCAGGATTTGAACCAAGACGTCTTGGTGGTATATGTTGTATGATATAGGGTGAAGACAAGCTCTCACCAAAGTTCATCTTGCTCTTGGAGCATCTAGTAGGGCTGATCCTGACTGCAGCTTGTCATTATGGCTTTAAAATCCATCAGTAGTAACAATCACTATTGGGTTTTCCTTGGGAATTTCACCTAACAGTAGCAAAACAAATTTTAATGTAAAATGCTAGATTTTAAACAAAATTTAACAGTAGGATAATATTTCTTAAAATACAGCCCACAGCAGCTCACACGATAGAAAGGACAATATAATATAATACTTCTACAGAAAATGCTAATGCACTCCAAACTGTGTCAGGAAAATCAATAGCTGTCCCCTAGATAGTTCTAGTTGCATTGGTTAACGTTCTTCTTGGCTTAGCTCTTGTTCTGGAATGCTACAAAAGGAGAGAGAAAGCGAAGGAGAATAAGTAAGGAAGCACAGTGCGTGATAAACAACTTATTGTTTTATTTTTTTTTTTTTATTATTTATATTTTTTATTATTAAACTTGATTCTTAACTCCAACGTAAAACTTACGGGCATAGCACGCACATTAAATATAGCAGATTATAAAATGAGAACATGAAGTATAGACACAGTAAAATAGAATGGAGAACACAGGAAATATCTGCTCAATAAAACATTTTGTTGCTCAAATATGTTTTGTTAAACAAAAACCAATCCCTTCTCATTCCAGGTTTCTGGCATACAAAGGCAGTTTCCAAAAGCCTCTTGCTGATGTAGATCACGGGGAGCCAAAGCCTGCTGACATGTTCAGCATCAGCATCGGATCTGCGGACACTGCGCTCACTCAGAGTCTTAGAGGTAGGCCTCCATTTTCACAACAAGGAGTGAATCAAACGCTAATGACATACAAAGTTAGGCCATTTTTTTCCAGTAAAATGACTATGGACTTGGGACTGATGTTCCTTGGAAATGGGCTTTGATTAATATTGGTCTCAAACTTCATGTTAGGTATCTGGTTGCTCAATATTTAAGTGTCAGTGTTCTGCAGACACACTGACAGATATGTGAAGGACCTGATTTTCCCACTTCTGTATATAATTATTTGCCTTGTTTGCATGATAGCAATGACACCTATACATTCAGTGCAACTATTAATGTTTTAATACAGGATTGTGCCTGTATAGACAGAGAACTCTTACTGGGTGGATTCCTGCATTTTTCACCAAGAAGAGACTGCAATAAATTCAGCTTCCACAGTACTGACAATCCCAGCTGCTTGGAAGGCAGATGTCAGGCCCCACTGTCAGGGGATTACCTTAGATACTGTGAGATTTCTAACTGAAACCTTCATTTTTTATTCTGGGTTGTCTTTATCCACTTTTATGACAGTGAAAGCTACAAACCTGCCCCTCTAAAATGCACTTTTTCTAAGAACTGAAGCTTCGAGAGAAATAATACATAAACTTACAAAAAGGAAGGAATATTCAGTGAGGGAGTAAAGAAAGCTTTAGTCTCACAGCAGCATTATGGGACACTGTGATACCTATGTTGCAAAGGCTCTGTTTAAGCCACATGAAAATGATACCAAAGTAGTTAATAGGATTACTGTTACATCATCTGGGTTGTACGCCAAGTTTCAGAGGAGAATGAAGATAGTTCTTGTTGGATGTAGGCACCATGTGTAATTCCACATAGGAACTTTGCAGAGAGCCATAATTCTAAACCCCTATCTATACTGAGTATTGCAAAAGCAGCTTTGTCAATAAGCTGACTCAAAAATCCCAGCTGTAAACACATGAAGATCTTGAAAATATCACAGTGCATGTGGGTCTGTATTCTAAATTGTGCTAATCTTTTAAGTGAATTGATTTATATTACTCATTTCTGGAAAGAGGATGAAATGTTGTTCATCTGCCTTTATCCTTCAAAATTAGATTTGGGGTCTCCTTCAGTCATCTGGCTGCTATGTGGAGCCAGTGGATAGCAAGAGACTGGCACCTCCAGAGTGCAATCCATAGGATCCTAAGGTTGAGATTTGAGTTACCCTCCAGAGGTGCATATTTTTCTGCTCTCTCCTTTTCCTTTGGTATAGAAAGAACTTTCTTACTATGGACTGCTGATAACCCATGGACATTTCCTAAACAGGCAGGCAAAAGAAATTGGAAAAAGCCAGCCTATTGTCAATAGGCTGATTAAACTGGGAATGTGGTGTCTGCCCTAGCCATATCAATGTTCAGGGGTCTGCAGATCCGAAGGGATTCAAAGCCATGGCTCAGAACACTTGATGTTTGGATGAAAGAGGACAAAGTAGATCAGAGTTAGTATCCTTTGGACTGCAGTCATTCATTTCCCCTTGTTTAGAAAGTGGCATATTAACAACATCTTCCTATAATTTACCAATGTATCCCTTTTTCTTTCCCCATAAATAGGATAAAAATGGTGAAATAAGTTTGAAATTCAGATTATTCCTGTACTTTAACACCTTCCAACAGATGTTGTTCTTACCCAAAGCGGAGTTCCTTGAATTATTAATGGTTTCCAACAGCTCAGCTTGAAATAATTTAGCATTTGAAAGAGAAAAGTCACTCTCATTATTCAAAGTGCAGAAACATTTTGGTTATTAAAAGTATTCTCCTTGAAAAAAGATCTGTACAATTTGTATCTTTTTCTCCAGATGCCAGCAGGATCACCAGATCCAGTGAAACCTTTGTGCTTGCTGAAGGTTAATTGATAAAATACAATGGAGGAAAGAAGTCTACATATTCCCCTTAAATTTGAAAAGCTCTTACCTGATCTTTTGGTAATTTTAACTTTACTGGATTTATAGTCTTTGCAGTTGGAGGCTATTAAATTCATTCTGAGGCTTAAGCTGGCCACATTATTCATTGGAACCGAACTTCACAGGGATGCTGAGTACCCACAGCCTGTATGACACTTCATCGCCCCGTACAAGGTTGCTAGTAGATTGCAGCCTGCCTCTAATGCCAGTGACAGCCACTACTCCTCTAGCTCTTACCAGTAAGGCCTTTGAGCTGGAGTTCACATTTCTGTGTTCAAATCTGGTAATGAGTCTGGGATGAGGAGTGGAATATGTTGTTAGAGCCTTTCTGCTCACAAAGCCAGCAATGATTTCTGGAATAATAGAACAGGTCAGAGCTTTCTGAAGTGTTTGTGACTCTTCCTTATCATAGAGCACCTCAGCTGGTCAGACAGCAAGAAACACCATGAAGACTCTGGACCAGCTGGGACCAGAGTCTTGAAAAATAAGATCAGTTTTTCAAAAAACCCCTCATGTTTTCCCTGCAAAACCAGCTTAATTGAGGAGGTAGGCTGGTGTTCACTGAGCAGTTATGAAAAGCTGGCCAGAATATGGTTTACAGGGCTATTCCTGAGATACAACCCTGAGGGGGGTGTATCTGCTCAACCTTGATCATATCTTGAACTGACTTTCCCTTTCCAGAATAGATTTCTTACATAGGATTCCAGAGGCACATGTACAGTAGTCATCTCTGGGTCTAGCTGCCAGTTTGCAGAAGACAGAGTAAAAGCTGACAGTGCACTTTGAAATGATTCAGCCATGTGTCCTCCACAGTCTCTTTAGCTCATTGAATCATGTTTTTATCAAATTCTGGTAGCGCATTAGAAGTGAGGGGAATAAAATATTTATTATTGTGATTATCAGCTACTGTAAACAGCATTATGCTCCTGTCCTTGATTTGCTTATCAATGTTCCTCTATCAAGAGCAATCTCTGGGTGGGAACAAAGCACACATACCCTGCATACAAACACCAAGAGCCAAGGGCAGGGAGAGCTGGGTTAGCAGTGCTGCTAAAGAGAACTGTTGATGCCTAGTCCTTGAACAGACTAGTACTTCTTCATGGAGTAATATAAATCTGCTCATCTTTTTATCTGAGACAAAACCAGTTTCCTGGAAGTGAGATGTTGAAGCACATCTATGGAATAGCAGTACATCAAGCCCTCTCCTGGCTTCCAGCATAGGGTCTGCTGTTACTGCCTTCAAAAATCTCTTGAAGCTGAGCTCTTCTCTAGAGGTAGAAGAAGGCCAGCACTTCAGGACTCAGCTGACTCTATCCAGTTGCCTGCAGCCCGTGCACCAAGGAGGTTGTAGAGATGGTTCTAAAAGACTCCTGAGCTATCTTACTGACTGCAAGGTCACTGCAAGGTAATGATGGCATAGCCCTACTGTGGCTACATAGAAGGGCCAGGGAATACTTACAGGCTTTGCTCTTGGACTCCAGTGGCATTCAGGGAACATAACTTTAGGCTTGATTTGTAAATGTCTGAATTTTGTAGACCTGCCCTATGGACTCCCCAGAAGCACTCAGGCGCATACACTGTGACCCGCTTCGTCTTGCTGCAGCAACTGTGAGAAGCTGGAACAGAGTGTCTAACCAGGTATCATTTCTAAAAATCTCACCAAAAAGCATCTTCAGATACCTAAATACCTGCGCTCATCTGTCCTTCATTTTTCTCCTCCCACCTTTGTTCATCCCTTTTCTCCACAAAGAGAAGAGAAAATACCTTATCTTGTGCATGGCCTGGTGGGATCTGATCCCACATAATGTTAAAATAATAGCAATAATCATAATCATACTTGCCAATACAATCCATACTCTCTATGCAATTACAGTCCATGCATCCTCTGCTTATCTTTTACAGAAATTCTAGGAGTGAACGAGAGAAGGCAGAATGTGTTTAATGATTATATGACATACTCCACATGTTTTCCCCATTTGGTTTTGCTTTTCCCATTATCAGCCTGCCTACTGAGGTGGCAGTTTTGGGGTCATAAGCTGTGCTGTTACATCCTGCTCATCTGAGGGCAGTATGTGGCACTGAGGACGGGAGGGACACTAATACTGTCCAAATCCTTACAGGCTTACAAAAACTTCGATGGAGAACTGGGTCATTTGGCTTCTGACTCACCTTCCCATGCCCACAGGCAGGTCTGAGGTGGTCAGTCTTACCCAGGACAGACTTAAACTCCATAGACAAAAAGCATTCAGCGTAATGTTTGGGGGGGGGGCAAGGCTGCCACCAGCAACAGCCTGGGTAGACCCCTTAGGTCTCTTTCCTTATCTCAGATATTGAGTCTTGATGACTTTAAGGTTTCTGTGCTGCCACTCCTGGAGAAGTAGTGTCTGAGATTTAAGGGAAAGAAAATGTACTTAAGGGAATGGCAAAGACCTCCTGTACTCCATGCCTTGTACTTGAGTTGGACAGGGAGACAGCCAGGCTTTGGTATCAACCAGCCAGTCTTCCCAACAGGAGATCTGACTGTTGCCTTCAAACACAGCATCAGGAGTTCCCTGACAACTTTCCTCCTACCTCTGGCTAAACCGAGGCCCATTACCCTGATGAAGACCTGCACTGAACGGAGCTGGTCTATGGGGACCTGCAGGCAGTGGACAGAGATACACAAGACAGATAGGGAGAGATGGACATACATACCTGCCTGGCTCCATGATGGCGCTGTTTCCCATTTCAGGCTTCTGGTGTGCAGTGGGGAGAGAACACATTACTCCATAGGCCAGCCCAACCTTTTGAAGCTATATCTGTAAAAACTGAGTTCTCTACGCTGTGTTTCTGAATGTATCTCAGGAGAAGATGCTGGCTTGACATATGGCTATATAAGCTGGAGAGCAAAATACGGAAGGAAACAAATCATAAATATCCAGAGCTTCTCTTGTACTGTCTGCCTGGATAAACAGCCACTTGCAAAAGCCTGATGTATGACTTGGCTATCTGTCTCTGTAAGGCTGTGTGTGTGCACATGTAGAATTTAACTGTGCATGAGTAAAAAAGAAAGTGTGTATGTGTGTGTGCGTGTGCATGTGCATATGCATGTGTGTATGCGTGTCTGTGTATAAAAGCACTACACAAGCACTGATATACTTACACATATATTGATCTTCTCCTGAAGATCTCATAAGCACTATTTCAAATGAATAACTTTGACATGCACATGAATTCTGATGACTCTTCAGAATTATGACCCAATTTATGCTTTCTGTAATGATCAGCACAATAAGGCAGTAAAGCTGTCCTTGCTGAGTATACCAAATTTATATTTTATCACTGCAATATAATCAATACAATAAGAAACCAATACATGCACATAGGCATTGTGTAGGTTGAAGAACTTTATGAGTTAGTATTGTCTTCTCACAGTGCTTACAGAGACGTAGAGTCCCTTTTCTCAAGCTTACCTTGATTCTAAAGGAAGTTTATGTATGTATTACTGATTCCTAGTGCTGTTATATGATAAATATACCTTCCATTGCCACCAAGATTTCAGTCAACATGCTTTACAGTAGTAAGAAAGCATTTTCGTTACTAGCCTTTTTTTTTATAACCAGAGCAAAAACATTGAGTAAATAAAACTGATTTTTTGCTCTCCCAAAGAAATGTAAAATACAATGTTTTACTGCATTTGACCATGTTTATTTAACAATTCTTTGCATGCACTGCAAAGGGAACTCTGAAGGGCTAACAGTGCTTTGTATTGCTTCAGCTGGTGTCCACAAAAGATCTCAAAATGCTTCAAAAGTATTCATTATATGACTCACAATACACTGCAAGATATGCTTAAAAACATGATATATACACACATACACCCTTATATTTGTGTGTATATACACACATGCATTTTAAAATAATTTTTCTGTCCTCTGACTGAGGAGGTTTAGTGATGCTTATCTTAAATTAGCGTCTTTGGAGGCATAGCAGTGTTTCATGGCTTTGATCTCATTGCTAAAGAAGAATCTCACTGGACTAACAAAATACTCAGATTTCAGAGGGTGATATTTCTGGTCCCCTGAAAACGCATGAGAAAACAAGACTACATGTGGCTTCTGGCTTTTGGTGTTGACCAGTGGAGAGCTAGCAAGGTGGCAAATCACTTTCAGAATATGAAAAATCTTGGAGACCATGAAGGGCCCACAGACCAACCCAGGAGTTCCTTAGCTGAACTCAAGGTCTGCTCCACATATGTGTTGTGGGATTATAAAGAGGAAGATAAATCCCTCTACCTCTGAAGTGCCATGCCTGGCAGCATGAGGACCATTAATTCAGAGGTTAGAGCTTCTTTGGTATTTCCAGCTGTGACAGGTTACTTCAGATGCCCAATTATTGCATAAAGTCAATGTCAAATTTTTTAGTTGTGTCCAGCCTCATATAAAGTGAGAAGGAGAGGTCTCTGAACCAGCAGATACTTCTCATTTTGACAGGGAGGCCTTTTTCCCAGGCGAGAAGGAACCAGTAATCCCACTGATAAGGAGACAAGGACAAAGGGTTCTGTGCAGCTCGGATTAACTACTTGTGAACATCTCCATAACCCAGATTAAGACTCATCCTGATTTAGTGATATATGGCATGGCTTTGAGATCTATCATTACTGCCAGTTGATACTGACCTCATGTCTGTGCCCTACCATTACGCTTGCCCCAGTACTGCCTTCCATAATGTGTACCTTGAAAAGAAAAAGCTTTTAAATTCTCACAATAAAAGGTTCTTTAAGTCTACCAAAGCCTTTATAGTATCTAGATTCCTAGCTTTCTCCTCTCTATAAAATACCAATTTTTCTTCTTAGATTTGTTGCTTTTTCTCCCGTTAAATTGTGTGTGCTCTCCCTTTCCAGTTAATATAATAATTTAGATGAGCAGTGGTTAGCATAATTCTAGACACTGAAATACTTGCTGCTTAAAGCTGTGTTTTAGGAGAATTCTATTTCTTAGAGCAATGTAGCGTGTAAAGTTCTTTGAGTATCTGAAATCGCATAAAGTGAGAGCCAGATAGGAGTCTGGAGGGATATTCTTTGGAAGAGGTTATTTTATTGGATATTTGAAAGTCCACATCCCAGTATGTCTAGCACTCCTTAAAGGTTGGGCAAAATGGACCAAGACTAAAAATAAGAAGCAACAAGCTTTACTGGGTAGTCAGGAATGCTGGATTATTACCTGTGTAGTTCTGTGAACTTCAACAAAATTATCCTAGCATGGCCCTGGAGTGATGCAGTGATGAATTAGGCCACTAGTCCTTTGCATTCACAGTATCCACATTGATGGAATACACTTGCACCCAAGGGAAACTTTTGCACTGATAATTTTTATGTCTTTTATATTTACTTATGAAGATGGCTTATTGTAGTGCTACAAAGACACTCACGTTAACGTATGCACTTAACCAGCAGACTAGAGCATGTTTCCATAGACTAGAGCAGGAAAGTGTTTCGAGTTTAAATGGAGTCTAAGACACTGGCAGGTCTCACAGTGAACAGGAGTAGTAACCAGCTTTCTTGAGCTTCTCAGCCCTTGAGACAACAAATTTCTTTAGATGTCTTCTGCACAAAAACATTCTTCATTTAGATTGTAACACTACCTGCAATGCAGAGGGTCCTTTCTGAACATAAATCATGTGCCTTAGAGATTTTACAAGCTCAGACCCTCCTCTTGAGGCTAAATTAAAATGTACATACATGCATAGACAGATGCACACAAACACACTCGGAGGTTAGTATTGACCTGAAATTTTCTTTAAAATATCACTGCCTATCGTAGTGGTTTTTAGTGGCAAAGACCAGAGCAGACTTCATCCCAGAATGCGTAAAATTAAAGTTGCTCTTACTATGTCCCAGATCTATATTAGATTTACCAATGACACATTTCCTCAGCTAGACCACTGCTCAGACGGACCTGTAAGGTCTGGCTGTGATTCCTCATGGCCGATCCTCATCTTTACAGCTGTGAACAATTTTGTATCATCAGCAAACTTCCTCACTTTCTAGCCCTCCTTTACAGATCATTTATGAGTCAAATGTGTTTGGATCGAGAAGGGGAGCAGCAGTAAGTATTGGGCAGCTACCTGCTGGAGCTGGGCTGAGCTGTGATGTGTATTGGCACTTTCAATCCATGGCTGCTGCTCCTGATCCATCAATGACAGGAAATAGTGCATCAGCAGCATGCAGCACCTTGCTGCTCTTCTCTCTGAAGGAGATGTGTGCAAGGGATTTTCTTTCTGCTGGTTCTGGTGGGAAATTAGTCAAGGAGGAGAGGAAACGTCTTGGTAAGGCCCTTTGCTGCCTGATTTGCTCTGTAGGCTGTCTGGCACCGGAGGCTTTACACTTGAGGAAGGACCTTTCTCTGCCACCTCTCTAGTGGCTCATAGCTGACCCTCCAGACATTTTGGGAAAGTGCACTGGGATGATGCTGGGATGTGTGAGGGAGAGACAGTAGCTTGAGGAGCTTCCTCTCCTGATCACAGCCCTCCCTTCCGTGAATACCTGTGCTGTATTTGTACAAAACCGTGCGGGCAGGCAGAAAAGCCCTGGGCAACAAGACAGCGGATTCAGTTAGTTCTCAGGAAGCCTGGCCATGACGCTTGGCTTTGCCACAGCTCTCCTGTGTGTCAGAAGCTGTTTCTGGGTCTCAGACTTCTAGCTGTGAAATGGAGACATTGTTACACCCAGTCCTCCATCCAAGTGGAATTAATGGATGAAAACATCACCCTAATACCAGTAAGATTCTCAAGTGTCATTCTGATGAAATATCTGGATATATTACAGAAGCCACAAAGAATATGCCTCATAAAACGTAGATGGGCTTAAATATTGGAAGAAATACTAATTTTAACAGTACTTGTTTTTCTCCTCTTTAAAACATTTCAGTCATTAGATCAAGGAACAAGGTAGTACCATGTGGCCCATTTCATTATGAAAGAAGAGCAGTGAGTCAACAGTCCAGAGGTGAAAAATATGTTCATTCAGTCTGTTCATTGAAGAGCTAAGAGATAGGGGTGAAATTTCAGAAACTGGGAATGACTCATGAACAGAAGAAAGAATTAACTTGCTGAAATAAGAGGAATAATAGGAGAAGAAACTAGTGATTTAGTCACCAAACATGACTCACTAGGTAAATTAATCAAAAAATATAATTCCAATCTTCTGTAACAGTGAAGAGAGGCTGTACAAATTAGTTGCATCATTCATTGGAAATGATTTATCATATGAATTTTGATTTTATTTATTTATTTATTATGCAGGTCTCTCTTTTTAGTTTTCTACTTGTGAAAGGACCTGTGAAAGAAGGTCCTGAACCTGAAGGTAGTAATTTGGTTTCCCATTCCTCATTTATTGCTATTTTTTGTAAATCAACACCTTAATTATCTCAGGAGCTCTAGTAAGCAGCCCCAGATGCAAGTGTCTGCCCTTTCCATTCTCTGGTACCATCTGCTTCAAAGGAAAAAGGAAACCCTCAGTAGGCAGTCATGGAGCAATCAGATCATACAGAAAAATCAGGTGTGGTCTCTTTCTTTTAGGCAATCAGATGGTCTGATTGCAGTTTCTGTAGCTCTTTGTAAACTGGCTTTCACCAATCCTCCTGAAGTAGAGATAGAAGTCAAGGTGTGAAAATGCAGATTTCATGGCAGGCTTCACATATCCTCCCAAGACCTGATATTTGGTGGCTGAAGTGCATGGTACCACAGTTGTGCTCCTACCTGTACCCAGATTACCTAGATGAGACCCAATTCAGGAAAGTGTACTTGAATGCTGTGATGTCTCTGTGGAAAGCAAAGTAGACTTAGTCTCCATTCATGAACGTTAATATTATTCTATCCATGAGGATGTGAAAGGAAGAGGCAGAAGCAATATTTTTTATTAGACTAACAGATATTCTGGCTTAAAAGGACACACTTCCAGACACACATGCCTTTTTTAAGGTCAGAAGCAGAAGTTGTATGTTTCAAGTTAAAGCTAAGTGTCCATGAGCATGGGAAATTTATAGGTTAGTTGTTCTCCTATCTTACACCTTTCTGTATTCTTTTAAAAATTCTTCCGAACTAGTGCTTCTACTGATATGTGATGTATGTGGCTTCTATGGATGAATTATGATCTACAGAATGATGCACATACAATAAAAAACTTGTCTCTTTCTTCTCCTGAATACCCTTCATTTTCACATTGCTGAGAAAGACTTAAGAGTGATCTACCTTACCTGAAACCTCTTACATACCTTACCAGTACTTTGTTTATGTGGTGAAACAAACAGTCGTACTTCTTTCAATCTCTCTTTTATGGACATTTCTCAGTGTACCAGGTTATTGACCACAGGTAGGTCTTTTATGGCAATAAGAACATATTGATCCCTTCTACAATCATCTGGCAAATGCGGTGGTGTCCAGGTAGGAGATGGAGAGGTAATGTGATACTGACCATGCAGGGAAGCCCCTCCCTAATACTGACTGCAGTGAACTCTCATTTCCTTAGGCATAGTGTTTGAAAAGGAAAGTCTGTTTCTTTTCTTCTAAAAGACCCCAAAACAAAAGGTTGTGAATTTTCCACTGTTAAGCTTGTATCCATTTTTTTTTTCTTTGTGATAACGTATTGACCTGAAGGAGTAAGATCCTAATTGCACAGAGATAAAGTAATTGAGTGGTCTCTCGGGCTCTATTTGGTACAACAGCCTTCAATAGAGTTGACAAATGTCGATCCATAACGCAGGATTAATAGGGCTGTGCTTGGCTTCTGTTTCAGTTTTCCATTTGCTCCTTCAGTCTAACTAACACCCTGATTGCTTTGGGAAAACTGACAAATCTTTGCAGTTAATGAGGCCTTCTAGTAATTTATCAAGCAGGGTTTCTAAAATAAAATGAGAGCAAAGAACAAAACGTTTCTGTGCTAAAGGAAGAAGAAATGCTTCACTCCAGATCCTGAAGATGCTGGAAGACTTTGATCTTCCACACTGTGCAAAGTGGGAGCTGGAGTAATTCCTGCAGTATGGAATTTCTCAGAAGCATTTGCTGCTCTCCTAACATAGTTTTCTGTGGATATGAGGGACACCTTCCCAACTATGAAACAAGGAGTAGGTTTTATGACTGATCATTTCTAAAAGTCCAGCACACAGTAATGAGAGGTACGTTTTGAGATATCTGTCTTCAAATCTCTCTGTGGTACGATAAACAGATCTGAAGAATGAGAGTCCTATTCCAAGTAGAGTCTTTTATCAGGGAGTAATTGGGGATGGGAGGGTGCAAGCTGGAACTGTAACAACATAAGCGCCAGTACAGATAATCTCAGGCCCCAGGGGGTCCTGCTTGCTTCAGCCGCACTGCTGTATCACTTGCTAGTAGTGAGATTCTGCCAGGTGGTTTTCCTGGAGTATCTCTCTAGGAAGCTCTGGAAAACAGCCATTACCAGCATGAAACAGAAAGCATCAGAAATGCTTGATTTTTATAAGCATACATTCAGTCTAGGCCTGGATGCAATGACAGTAAAGTGTGAATTTTGTGTCACTAGGAATTGGACTTCCCAGCTCAGTACAACAAACCCAGTTACAGTATTTCTATCATTATATTGAAAAGTAATTCTGAACTGGCATCTTTCAAAACTCTTCATTTCCTGGAAAAAATCAACACTTTTGCAGAAAATTCCTTTTTTTTTTTTTTTTTTTGCCTTGATTTAAAACAAAGCTCCCAAATGGGAACACGAAAGAGCAAATTACCTTTGCTAGTAGAAGGTCTGTTCCAAGTGGAGGGTCTGGAGGGTCCATTGCTGATCAGTGGGTATCTATTTTCCATGTACATCTGTTCATTATCCACTTTATTTTCAGTACAGCTCTTGGTTTTCTTTCTTAACAGAGCAGCTTTCTCATTAATGCAGAATGAGATCAATTTTACTTATATTCTTGATAGGAAACAACTGCCATTAAGCTATAGAAATAACTTAGCATTTGCTGATCATTATATCTTAGTGGCAACTTAAGTTGTCACTAAACTTAGGTTTCTGAATCTGGATCTTAATGCAAGCTGGGGGAGACTTGTCACGAAAAATTTGATGCAATCAGCCACGATTTATTCTTGACAGCCATGTTTGTACCATATGAAATGGGCTGGCAGAAGGGCTTTGTGCAAGTCCAGACCATGTTTGGGAAGCTGAGTGTAGTGCTAAACTTCTCCAGAGCTTTCCTCATGGCCAGGTATGTACTGGTGCCTCTGGTGCCTACACTAAGGGAGGATCAAGTAGGGCTGATGCCTGCTGGAAACTGGACTTTGTCTCTCACATCCCATTTTTCCTCCAGATTCGTACAGCTAAGGGTGATTGCCAGCAGATATCATTCTGGGTGTTGCTTAGGGTTGGGCACCTCCATGGGAAGAGCTGTGTTGTGTCCAAGCTGCCATTAACAACATCAATTTGATAATCTGTTGGTGTGTTTGCTGTAGGTTAGCTTGCTTGGCACAACTTGATTGCTCTCTTCCCCTCTGAATGAAAATGAGAATCCAGGGCTGACTTTGTCATGCTTCCAGGTGCTTGCGGGGATTCAACAATTCAGAAGTTGCATCAGCCATTTGTAGGTAGAAACAGAGCCTACTACAGCAATTCTGTAATTCCCTGGCTCAATTTCCATAACTCATCTTTGAAAATCATTCCTAGACTGAGTCATTTCACTCACCTGAGTTTGGATAACAGTTTTTCCTCTGCCCAGCACTGGCTGAGGGATTTCTAGCCCCACTCAACTAAAGGAGAGTAAATGTAAAGCTACCCCCTATAGCTTCATGGCTGTCCAACACTGCCCCAGGGCATTCGCTAAGGGCTGCCTAAGGCTGATTCTGGTCCTGACTTTTGATCCAGATTTCTAAATACTTCTCACAAACAGGCTTTTGAAGAATATAACACACCAGACAAACAGGTAGAAATATGACAAAAAAAATGAAAATATCCCTTTTGTCCTGAGATTTTCCAAAAGCTGAATGGAAACAGCATCCTGGGCTTCTCCTCACTGCCACTCTGAGCTTAGCTGATGCAGAACGTATTAGAAAATTCAAATTTCAATGTATTGCATGGCAATCTGTTTCTCAAATGTAGTTTGCTCTCCACTGGGGACTTTTGTTCCCTCTCGCTGCTTATTTCTGTGCATGCATATGCCTTTCTCTCTCATACATCTCTCTTTGCAACACCAATCTTAGACGTTTTAAAAATCTTTTCCATGAAATTCCACATTACCAATTACAGACATGTGAAACACCATTTCCACCTAAACTCTGGTACACTTCACATGTTCACCAACTTCTCCTTTGGCTGTCCAGAGACCCAGTGGGAGTGTGGCAGGTCTGATTGGGGGCTTGGTTTGTCCTGGGGACTTCAGCTGCATTTCAAGCTGGAGAGAGAGAGGGTTTTTCCCCAGACCTCATCAGTACTACTTACTCTCTGCTTTTTGTTAGCTGCAGGGAGCCCCACTGGCAACCCAAGCCCCTTTCCCCCCAAGTGGTGGGTACGTGCAGGACGAGCTCTATGCTGGTAGTGTTGTGACATGCAGCTATTCACTGGCGCCATCAGGAACAGACCATACTGCTGCGCCTTACTGCTCAGCACCAAACTGCTGTGGCAAAGCTAGTGACAGACTAGGATTTAGCATGGCTTCCCAATATGCCAACCACGCTCTGTTTTAAGGTCTAGCTCTGAGTGCATTCCCGCTGTAAAGATGAGAAGTATTCTGTAAATAGTGTGATGGCTCAACTCACTGGGGACCAGTGTGTTAATGCGGTTCTTTGAAAGGCAGCAGATTAATGATCCAGCACAGCAGGCTCCCATCCAGCTCAGAGCCAAGCTGGAGGATCCAGGAGGCCAACTAAGGCCGAGGCTGGGCATGATGCAGGGATGGAGCAGAGAGAGTGCTTGCTATTTGACTGCTGTTGTAGCTCTTTAATAACCAAGATAAAAATGTGAAGTTGAAGTATCATTTTCAGGATAAAAAAAAAAAGAAAAGATTATTTAGTCAATCATCCTGTCTGTTGTGGTTAGACTGTGGTTTATACATTGAATGCAGAAAACCCCATTCCTTGAGATCTAATTCTGCATCTCACATCTGACTTGTGAAATCTGCCAGTAAATCTTTACATCAGAATCCAGACTGAGAAGCTGCTTGTTTTAATCGTGGGATTTCACTAGAACATCTGACTCCTTTATAAGTCCAGAAGTGTGTTTACATATTTGTCCCCTGAAATGGATTTACAAATCCCATAAAATAGCAGAAAATCCCCCAACAGATTTACAAACTGAGAGGAATCTGAAACAAAAAGCAGACTTGGTAAAGCTTTGCTAGTTGTTTGTCAGGATGCAAATCACTGACTCCAAATGAGGAAAGTAATGATTTCCAAGACAATCCTCAAATTATTGAGGCTCCAGGAGATGCTCCAGGAGATGCCACTGACTTCAGAGGACAGAAAAGCAAATCTGACAAGAAAAGCTGTATTCAGAACTAAGCTAAAGAGGGAAATGGAGAGCAAAGGCAACTATAGAGTGACAGGCCCTTGCAGAACTGTTCTCTCATCTCTGATTAAATTCCCAGGCAAGTAATTTCAAGATACTTGAGAGGCGGTGGTTTCCCATTTTCAGATGTTAACAGAAGACATCTTAAAAGGCCTAATTTTTAGTGCACTAACCAGGTGCTGTTAATGGCAAAAGCTGAGGCCTTTTCTTTGGCTACCCTGAAAACTTCTCCTCTTCAGTCTAGAAGTAAAATTATCAAAATTGATTTAATTTTTAAAACTCAGGAAAAAAAATGTATAAAATGGCCACTCTTCCATCTCTTCTCTTTACCCATCTACTGAACTAGTTATTTAAAATACTGTCTTCTCTGATTTTGCTGGGAGTCCTGTAGTATTTACTTTTTTTTTCTTCCTAAAATTACATTTCCTCGAGCCCATTGATAGTGTAGGAACTTTGGTTTGTCTGTAGATGAGAAAAGACTGGGAGAGGCTCACCAAAGGTAAAGTTGAGAGCTAAAAAGCGAGAACCATTTTTTTGGTATATTTTTAAGCTCATATAAGTTTTTAAGTCCTGATTGATGGAATCCTGATTTTTTTGACTGTCTTGGCTTAGCAATGATGTAATTAAATATCCCCACTTCTTCCAGTATCTTTCCTGCTTGTAGAGTAGTAGTACCTTGGGTGCTAGAGCAATGGGGACCTTACTAGGGCTAATGTGTCAAGAGTGATTTTAAAACATTATTTGGATCTCATGTGCACACAGGAGACAGCAGCAGCATTGGGGTGGCCAGAAGTGAACCAGCTAGAGGTTTGAGATCATTTAATGTTAAGGGATGTTGAATCCTAGGAGTGCTAGGTCACAGTCCCTTCCCAGTGTGAAGAAGGCTGTAAGAAGGGGTTAAAGCTCTCTTTCTGCAAAATCATTTTGTGACAGGAGAGAGGACTATTTATTGTCCGTCTTGCACATAATTGCAGTTGTCTTTATCCTAGTGAAAATATTGCGAAAGATGTAGAATTAAAAAAAAAAAAGTCTTGATTTCTCATAATGATTCCTGGGGCTCAGATGGTGCCTGTGAGCATGGCCTGGAACAAGGAGTAGGGGTAAATGCATAGTTCAGGCAAAATGCTCTGGGAGTTTTGCCACAAAGAAATCTTCGGGGGCTCATACTACCTCTCAGGCTTACTGTCTCCTTTGAAGGGAGTCATTGCTATCAAAAAACCATAATTCTTTGGGCAAATGCTGTGGGCAGCCCAGGGGAGGGTGCATCCTTGCTCCCGCATAGTACCTCAGCTCAGCACACAGTCCAATACCATGTGCTGTCATGTGAAAGCTGGTCATTGCTGTAAGGTCTGGATTTGAGAGAGTGGGATTTCCCTTTCAGAACGATGCTAGCAAGTGTCAGGAAAGCTTTGCTGAATATATATATAGTAATATATATTTGAAAATATCCTAAATGCGAATAATAATCAAGCATATAGCTTCCCTTGATGGGAATGTGGAAGTGGGACACTCAGGTCCAGCTACCTCTGCTGCTGGAAAAGGGCTATTACTGGGTAAACTACTGAATTCATTTCCATTTCCATTAAGCTGAATGAAATGTAGATAAAAATGGCATTAGAGGAAAATAGAATACACTGTTTCAAATATATAAGTTTTAGCTCTTTCCCATAATCAGGCTGCACTGCATGCAAACCAGAGAGCATTAGGGAAGGAAAATGATTTTATCGCTATTTTCATAAGAAATGAAGCTGATGATAGGGCATTCTTGCCCATAATTTTTCCTAGACAGGACTGGCAAGGTGGGGAGACAAACTGAAGGCTGCATGTTCTTCTGAGATCAGTCAGAGATTCCTACCATTTCCTTCTGACTATGAGTCTAAGGGCTGTGATATAGATCTTTATTGCCTGAGTCTCTTCAAACACCTGCCTTTCAAGATCTAAGGAGTACTAAGACTCACTTTATTGCTGGCACCACTGCACAGATTTGGGCATAAGATACTTTGAAGAGAGATGCACAGATCTTGTCAAGCTAAGCAGCCAATACACTGTACAGAACAGAAAAGCCACTGCTGGGTTTGGTTGAGCCGTGGAAGAATTGTATGGACAGAGGTCTTGAGATTTCCAGAGGCTATCTGAGCCTGTACACATGCTAAAATAGAGCTATAGGGATGTGGATATGATGGTGGAGAGGTTGGCAAATGCTAGAAGACAGGAGAAATATAGATCTGCCCAGACAAGTTTGAGGAGCTGCAAGAGGGAGTTAGGGGAGCAAAGTCTTTGTGGAAACCCTCAAGTCTGCAGCTGCAAGATGTTGAAGAGCAAAGACCTTCTGGCTACAGGCAGGATCTGGCCTCCACTAGCATTACCTAAAACAGGAACTCTCTCAACTCCCCATCCAACTTGGACTACTGTTCTAGCTGGACACTGCTGTAGGTTGAGGGTTGAAAAGGAGGATGGATGATAAAGATATCAATAGACTAATCTACAGAGCTACTGAGCGCAGGTAGGCACTGGGGGAGTGAATGATAGAGGAGGGTTACACTCTGCATCCTCTGAATATGATAGCTAAACCCTGTATTTGCCGATCTTGCTGAATTCAAGTCTGTTTAGCTCTCCCCAGGATGAGTGCTGAAGAGGAGAAGGGCAGCCAAGCACTAGGATTAGTGATCTCTTTTGAAGTATTAGTCAAAGTTTACCGGTTACTCTCCCTTACATGGGATTTCAGTGGCACACAGCTGTTGGGACTGATGGTAGTCTCAATCCTTTGCTGGGAGAAGAAAGAGAGCTAAAATCACTTTGTCATAATTACAAGGGAGAGAAGTGTGTCTTTTCTGTCAGGTTACCTCTCAATAACATTTGCTGGTTTGTCCTAAAACTGCTTCCTTTCTTCAGTTAAGTGGAGCCAAATATATTGGTCGTCACTGCTGCTCCTGTTACTCAGTTTTTTATTTGAAAACACATTAATGTGGCTTTCTCCAGTTCAGTGTCATGTCTTCTGCATTAGAAGCAGATGAGCATTTCTCTACTGCGTTTTATGCTGTTTTGTGGGTTTTCTTAAACTCTTTTTTTCAATAGAGATAAAACTTCTGAGAAGATAAATGCCAGAATATAGCTCCTGTGAGTGAAAGTGACTTCAGCTACCACTACCCTTAATAAATATGCATTGCAAAATCATTTCAGCTTCCCTTGATTCACATCAGGGAGTTTAACTTTGCCATTACGGAGAACCTGACTTGTCAAAATCCCATCTGTAATTATAAACCTGCATGAGGAGACAGGAAAATGGCTGGAGAAGGAACTAAACCACTAGTAATTTGCTGCTCAAATCTGTGTCTCTAAAATGTGTCCCATTTTCAAAATAATTTAAAAGGCTGGAACCCACGTTAGGTAACCATACAAACTGTCATTTCATAGTTGCTGATAAATTCGCACAGTGATATTCACTGACCACACTATTGAAGCCTAATTTTATACTCTATCTTAGCACAGTCAGGAGCTGAGTCCAAAGTAAACACAATTACCTGGGCAATAAAGCTGAACTTTTTGAAGTCTGACTTATGCCTTTCCCAGAAAGACACCATCAGAGAGGAATGTGAGAGGAGCCTGTGCACTGGGCTAGCAGGTTACCAACACACTGTGAATCCTCATATCAACTTGAGGACATCAAGTTGCCTTTCTTTTTGAAAGCCTTCCTGTGAGCAGAAACTTGCTGAAACTTGCTCTGCCAAGGAAGGATTTCCTGGGTGCTTTGTATTGCACCTGGCAAGATTTCCCAGGGAGTCACACAAGAGAGACTTACTCTCTTGCAAATGAATTAAGATAAAAGGAAATGAGGGGGATGATAAGAAAGGGTGCCATCTCAGGTGCTGTGGTGTGTGAGCGCAGGAGTGGGAGGAAGAACAAGCTCAGATATCTCTTCTGAAACATGATGACATTTTGCTACAATCGGAGGCATGACCAAGAGAGTAAAGTTTGACCTAAAATACATGTGTGCATGTTATCCGTCTTGTTGCTTTATTTAGGTGCCTGTTCCACTTTTATTAATTCTGCCTTCTTCTGGTCTGAGGTGAGATGTGGGGGTCATTAAATACACATCATTGCAGTGTCAAAGTGTGCTCTAAAAGCTAGCACCTCTGCCAGTCCGACTGGGATTATGTACACTCTCCCACTCTGTTTTCATCCTCTGAACTACAGTTATGTCTCAGGAATTGAGTTTACTGTAGAAAATCAATAAGGAGCACTGTAAGCTCAATGGAATAGGAAGAGACAATTGTAGTGTTCAGGATACGTAATGCCTGGACATTCCTTCTCTACCACTGAAATAGCTGTGCTTATAAAAATCACAAATCTGTGTCACCTTCCACCTGGTGTGGTTTTTAAATACTAGTTTCTAGCTGCCATTACAACTTCAATGCAGGAGAAAAAAAGCTTTTTCCTTTGCTTCCCAACCTTACCTAGATAGCATTTTTCCCAGGAATGTCCACAGGGTCTAGGAAACTCCACCCGGGATCCTCCCCTGACCAGTCACCCCATGAGGCTAAGGATGCACTGAAACACCCAGTGCCAACCTTGTTTATAATTTTTCATAAGTGGCATTATTTTCATCTGAAAGAGTGAAAGTATGACTTGAAACAGCAGCTGCCCTCCCTTGTTCTTTGCAGCACATATAATAATGGGATAATTTCCGCCCCCCCCCCAGGGAGAGCACTTTAAGAGCGTTCCTTCTCAGCATGCTCACAGCACATCCTTGGCTGATATCCTCCCGTGCTACCTCAGCTCCCCAAGCAGTGAGGAGGAGAAAGAGGAGGAAGTCTGGCTATAATGCAGAGACATGCATGTGCCTAGAGGAGAGTGGAAGCATTTCATCAGCAAAGGCTGAGAGAAGGGCAAGAGCTTAGGATAGGGGGTGGTTTGGGAGGAAGAGTCTGGGCCTGCAACTAAGACAATGTCTCTAACCACTATTACAACCTACCCTCCAGAATACAGAAAGAGTATGGAATAACTTCATGTTTCTGCTGAAAAATCCTCAGCTATATACATCTCATCTCTGTGCAGTAACAACTCCACTTAAAGGCTAACAGCCTGTTCCTCCTGTCAGTGACACTGCTATCTCTCACTGCTGGACTCTACGTGATGAGAGTGAGGAACCCAGCTCTGCACAGTGAAATTCCTGTTCTCTCTATAGCTCATCAGAAGGTGTGGAAGAAAACAGAGATACAGAAAGACACTGATTTCAAATAAGAGAAGAAAATTATATTAAACAGATCAAACCACTTCAGAACTCTTGCATGCTCAGCTCCTCAGACTTGGTGTTTAAAGTATTCATGAAATACGCAGTTGAGTCATAATCTTCTTATGAGATGTTTAGGTGATCCTGAACATTCCTCATGGCTGTTTCTTTGAAGCCAATGGGAACCATAAAGCTTTGCACTTTAGTGGGTAATGTTTTACTCCCAGTGATAACCCTGACAGCAGGCATTGATGGATCCCCAGTAAAGCATCAGTGACTCACCCTAGCTGGTCCCTTAAGCTACCAGGTGATACACTCACATCCATAGCCTCCACCACAGAGGGGATGACAAAAACAGCAGCTAGCAGCCTCTGAGACTCCAATATGAACATCAGATACCAATTTCCAGCAATGTCCTCTGGAATCAGCCTTCAGCATGAACAAAGCTTGAACTCATGCCTCTGTCTGTAGCAAAATACTTTTATGTCTTTCCCGTGGAGCCCCAGAATATCACAGACTGCCTAAATATACTCATGAGGCTCCTCACCCAGGCAGAGTGGGCTGCCAAATGTGGTACAGGCCATGTAGGAGACCTGTGTTGACAGATGGAGGCTGGAGAACATTACATGGAACATATTCCACAGCAGAAGGTGCTGGTTCATGGACAACTGAGTCAGCCCAGAGCTTTGGCCTGGTCCCATGGTCTCTGTGGAGAAAGATTGAAGCTCACAGAGGAGGTAGCTTTCCCTGAAGTGTATCTTGCTGCGTATCACTCTACCTAGTGGACCAGGCCTTATGTGTACATTGTAAAAGGACAGTGGCCACCCAACAATTCTTCCAGAGGTTCTACTATATCCAGATGGCAGTGTTGGCTAGAAAAAGAGCTGCTGAGCTGAATTCTCTTGCATGGCTACCTCCCTGTTGGCAAGCAGCCAGGCTGGTAATGCAGCATATCACCATATTTATTTGAAGGTCCTGCTTCAAATGCAAAACCCCTGACTGTTCCTGTAATAAATCTGTCCACTATTTGTACAATTAACTGTGAGTAATGGGGGGGAGGGGAACAAACCACGCACGCACAAGGGAAAAGAGACTAACAAGAACATCATCCACCTCAGCTGAATGGAACAGCTCAAGTTTTTACTGCCTACATACTCAGAGATCATGTCAGGGTGGGAGAAGCACTTCAGTTCCTTCCTCAAGAGTACAAGCAAGAGGACAGTGAGGATGAGAATATGCTGCTTCCCAGGAGCACAGCTGAGGTCACTAGCCCTTCTCTGTGAATGATGCTGCATTTTCTTTGTCTGTCAGCCAGGCAGTTGTGGTCCTGCATTCTGGTCACTATATGCACAGCTGGGTAGGTACACCGTACCAGGTACCTGCTGGTTTGGCAAAAGCCATCTCAACCGAGCAGTGTACATGAATAACGTGAGTTCATCACCTTCACAGCAATGATGTTTCATCAGCAGTCTAGAGCCCCTTTGTCTGGTTCCCATGTCTGAGGTGTGAAAGGGATTTACACCTACCTCTGAGCAAGCATGGTGCCCAGAAGCACTGCCTGGAGCATTATTCAACCTTGTACAAAAACGTAAAAAGCCTCAGGCTCCAAGCAAGTTTTGCCTGCACAGCCCATTTGAATGAAGGCCTCTAGTAGTCTCAGAAGGATACAAAGCTGTGGTTCACACAGCAGAAAATCACTCCTGGCTTTGAAAAGCACTAGTTATCTCTGGAGAAGGAATCCATGTCTCTAGAAAAGATAGTATCCCCAACAATACAGCACTGCTGTTATCTGAGCAGTTCATAGCTCTTTCTGTGCAACTGACTGTCTGTCTCAGCAGGCCCTGACAGCTGCCCCCATAGCTCTGTCCTCTGTAGGTTCTAGTCCATCCTCTGCTGAATCACTGATGCTTGTGTGTGTAGAGAGAACTCTGAGAACTGGACCTGAATTCTCCAGCCTGGACCATCTCTCCTGTCACTGGTGGCATGATCTAGACCTTCCTGGTTACTTCAGCTGGATCCAGCTCCCTCAGAATAGGCTAAGGAGCAGGTTTACCTCAGTTGGTTAGAGCATGGTGCTGCTAATGCCAAGGACGCAGGTTCAATCCCCATATGGGCTATGGTGAGGGTCGGACTAGATGATCTGCAGAGTTTCCTTCCAAACTTATCGTTCTATGATCCTTGCAGTGCAATGTATCTGTCCTCTCTCCCGTCATTGAGACTGCCCACACATTAGTGTATCTGTACCAGTCCTCCCTCTGCAATGCATTTGAAGTCACCCAGTGAAACGCAGGTCCCTTGCATGATGAAGCAGTGGCTGGTTCAGGAGCAGTCCCAAGTGCAGATGCTGCTTGGCACCTTTGTTGAGCAGTCAGGCCATTCACATTGCAAAATGCGCTCTCCTGAGTGAGTCCTCTATCATCTCCCTGGTATGACCTGGCTTAAAGGATGCTGATTTTCCAGTTAACAAAGTGGTGGGATTGCAAACGAATTGCCAGGGCATGTACAATTTTGAACAGCATAAGGAAACCAGATGATAAGAAAGCAAGCAAAACAGTGCAATGAATATCTGTCAGTGTCCTGGCTGAGCTAAAAGGCCAGGGCCTGGCCTGGTTTGCTCATTTTCCAGGTCTGGAATGTCTTCTTTGGCTTAGAAAATGTTCCTCCTTCGAAATCGCTTTTACTCCTGAGCTTTCACAGAATAATTTCCGAGCTCCAGACACCAATTTCAGTGTCAAGGCAAATTCACCAGAAGAGTCTGGGTTTGCTGGTAGCAGCCACCTCTCCCCAACAGTGCTCAGTGACTCTGCCACAGCTCTCAGACAGAATATCCCCAGCAGGTTTCAAGTTCTTGTTACAAAATGTGTACTAGAAGTCATACAAAAGGTTATGGTCATAATGGCCTTCACAAATCCAAACGGAAATTTGTAAGCTGACAGAGACATATCTCCAAGGCTGTCAGGATGTACTAACCCCAGGAGAGATGACACTTTACACTGACCCAGCTCATCTGAAATGTGCTAGAAAGGGTGGGCTGGCCCCAAGGAAACTGTGTGTTTTGGACTCTGGCACTTTCTGCTTCGGTAGCTTTCCCTGAAGTGTATCCTGCTGCATATCACTCTACCTAACAGACAGAAACTCATATCCTTGTCCTGGGGTGCTGCCAGGGGTGCTGGTGTACCCAGTGAGGAAGTTATTTCACTCACAGTATCTGTCCATCTATCTCTAGTCACTCTGATTCACAGGTAGGCAGAATGAGTTCCCTTTGAACTGAGTATTTTTGCAAAACTATTCTGGCCCATCTTTTGTCCCTGTTTGTAAAGATTTCATGGTACTATTTCTGCTCAGCCTCTAGGGCTTTTCACTTTCTTCAGGACAGATTTGAGAGGAAAGCAGGACCCTGTTACTATCCTGAATTGCAAGGCTAGGAAATAAGTATACAAAGGAGATTCTCAACATCTCTGGCCCTTTTCCCTGATCATCTACCTTCCTAAAGTTTATTAACTTTGGGAGACCTTACTGAATTGTGGCCATGGTCTCTGAAGCAGCCTGGAATTTCTAACTATGTACAAGAAACACAAATTCAGAGCATCCAAATAAACGTGGGACTTGTCAGCTGCTGAATATACCATATGCAGGCTCTCTCCACGATGGAAAGAGGTATTGCAGAAAACTATGTAGACCCTGATTCTGCCTAGGCGTTCAGCAGTATCATGGGAAACACAGATTATCTTACTGTAGTTTGGGAAATCTAGACACTGGTATAAGAAAAAAAAATGTGTCACTATGTGTGTCAGGCTCTTCTTTTCATGTTCTTTCCCTAGCTTAAGCTGTCTGAGATCTCTTTCTCTCTTTCTCATTTATCACTGTCCACATGCTCTCTTTTTCCCCATTTAAGTATTGAACCTGAGGAACGCCAGCCACCCTTTGATGGTCTGGAGAGAGAGAAAAAATGCAGAAAGCCGGTGAGTGAGCTGTTAGGAGCAATACAATATTGTATTCCCTGGCTGTTGAGATGGTGGATGAGCAGACTCCCATCCTCAGACACAGGAGCACTGGAGCAGGAGAGGAGGTGGCACAGACAGGAGATGGAGGAAGAAGAAGTCAGCTGGTGTGGTTGGGAAAGAGGAGTTTTTATTTGGACTTGTCAAGCAGCACTGTCTGTTGCTGATGCAAACAGAGGAGTATCAGGCT
This sequence comes from Rhea pennata, assembly GCF_028389875.1. Taxonomy (NCBI): domain Eukaryota; kingdom Metazoa; phylum Chordata; class Aves; order Rheiformes; family Rheidae; genus Rhea; species Rhea pennata. Next base: position 2,657,579 of record NC_084678.1, on the reverse strand, counting down.
CTTAACAACTAGGGCTCTACAAGCCTATGTTCAAAATCATCATGGGTAGCTAGAGGAGGAGAAAAACAACATGAGCTGAATAAATTGATCTGTGCTTGCTGAACAACAGCAGCCTGGACAGAAAGTGCTTCAGCCACTTCCTCTTTCAGCTTGCTTCTCCTTTTAGCCTCATATACTAATTGCTTTGGGGAAATGGGCACAGACTGACAGTTAAATGGACCTGGATGTGATTTATCAGATCCTGAAAGGCCAGAGGAAAAAGGAAACTGAAAGGTTATACAAGTAGGTAGGAGCATGAGAGATGCTAGCTGTGAGAATGACAAAACCACAACTGGTGTTAAAGTAATTGATGTCATTAATGACACAACCTAGGATGAACATGTCATACACAATAGTGCTCTTTTCTGAAACACAGACCTCCTTGGCTTTTCAGACTACATCTGCAGATGGAACATGAACTGACAGCAACAATTAGAAATGCATCTGGCAGGTGAGCAAAGTGCAAAATACGACAAAAACACCAAAGCAATCTCCCAATATTTCAAGAGTGTCTGTGTTGTGAAGGTTCACACAGTAAGAACACTGTTGACCCTTTCTTGGGTGGCTCATGGGAGTATTATGAGGCTAGGACTAGGGCCTGTATTTACCTATGTCAGGCCATAAGAGTACCACTGCTGTAACAGCTGAGAGCTATTTATTACTGTGTCATGAGGTACAGAAGAAGTGTGATAAATGTGCATCACATGCTAAACACTTATAGGTGCTCTGTCTGGCTCTTGAGGGTGCTAAGCACTCATCAGTCCAGAAGGGAGGCAGCTGGTTACACACACAAGCTGAACTTTGAATTTAATTCAGCATACAGATGAAATATAGGCAGAAAGCCATGCAGCCCATTTTTAAAAAACTGTGAGGGGTGGTACGTTGCAGGAAAACATGAATGTATTTATTTCACTTGTAGCATTCTGAATAATATCCATGACAACACCAGGTTCAACCAGACACTTCCATAGAAAAAGTTAGATCTTACCAAAACCAGGTCAAAGAGTGAGACTCATGCCAATGACCTCTAACATACATGTTTCGTGCAGCCCTAGCTAGTGAGGGAATTGTAACACCCTCCAGAATGTCATGGTCATGTCTGTCTTGTAGCCAGTAAAAGTGTTTGCCTGATGTTCATAATACATTAACTAGCTTAAGTAAGTGACATTCAGATATGCTTAATATGGACTACTTTTGCTCTCAGTAAAGTAAATGGCAAAATTCCAATCTGTTATATAATAAGAGAGTGGTTTGGGCCATGCCAAACTCTTTCATTCCCACCCTTCTCTTAAGCTATTAAATTACTTAAAAATCAGGAAATAACTCTGTTACATCTACATACAGCCTATGAGGCCTATTCTTTTAGACAATCTTCCTCTAAGAAATTAGATGAGAAAGTTATACTGAAAACTCCTATTACTGCTTGGATATGACTTTATCAAGTAAAACCTCTAAAACATATTTGACAATCAGACAATTTCCCGTCCCTTAAAGTCAGAATTTTATTACTAATAATTTAGGCCTGACTTTCGGAGCTGTCAAGTATCTGCAAGCCTAAGGAAAAACTCAGCTGTTCAGCCTTCCATTAGTCCACTGTTTTTTCTCCCCTTCCAAAAATGAAAAAAATAATTCACAATTGTAGTAGCAATACAATTTTTCAAAATAAAATGTGGATTAGAGTTCAGAAAGAGAACAGAAAGGAAAGGGAGCAAAAGATTATTTAAATTTGTGTCATGTGTCATTTTTCTCATGCTATTAAATTTGATGGGAAACAAAGCCCATTACAATCTGAAGTGATTGTTATGGTGGAAACATTTATAAGGTACAATGAATATAAATGTCTTCCTTTTTCTTGAGTGAAGCAGAAGGAAAATACAGTTAAAAGTAGTTTCTTAGAAGCTTTGACAGTAAACCTATTATTAAGGACCTACTGAGCCCAAACAAACAGAGCTCCTAGTATGCAAGGAAGGGCCACTGATTTTGCAGTCCAGAACTAAAGAGGATTCCTTAGGCAGTGTTGCCATTAAAATCACTTACCAAGGTCCTGGTAGTACACGTTATGTCTTTGGAAAAGCCAAAGGAGTTAAGGTTAATGGGCTATCTGCTCTCAGTGCAGCCCAAACCAAGCTGTGGAGTTCAGACTTCGGTACTGGCTATTTCACAGACAGGTGAGAAGTTTGGGCTTTTTATTCTTGGCATCTTGGATGTGAAGGTCATTTTGTTGCTCTGGGAGACACCCTCCCTCAGGGAAATGTGGCTTGTCCTCATTCCTCCAGACTGATTTCTGAATTGAAGGACCAAATCCTAGTTCAAATCCCTTTTGCTCCTAGAACTTAGGCTCTTCCTTTTGACCTAAAACAGAGCAGTTGACAGCAGCATCAGCTCTTCCTCTGGCACCGAAGTGCTTCCATTCAGTCGGGCACAGTAGAAAAGGCCACAATCAGCCTCCTTCCCCAGCTTCTCAAAACTAAACGCCTTGTGTGTCAATGAGAAGTGATGTATCTGGATGAAAAAAATGAATTTCTTCAATGCTTCATTGCTTCCCATTATCACCAGACATTAATTTTGGCTGCTTGTAGAGTGCAGTCCCTTAAATAAACCCAGGAATGCGGGGTGCCCAGTGTCACTGTACTCTCTAATGGCTGTAGACTTCCTGCTACCCTAGGTATGGCATGCTCTGCCTTGCTTTTCCCTTTCCCCTGAAATCCCAAACCAGCTATTTCCAGCTCTTTCTACTTATAGAAAGGAGATTTTTATTCCAGAATCTGTAATGAATTCTTAGGAAGAGCACAGATGCAAACTCTGCTGGCAAAGCCAAGGGAGACTGAATACCTGTCAGTGAGGACTTGGAAGAGGATCTTGGGGAGTTTCCAAAAAGGACCTGAACAGCTGTGAAATGGAGGACGGGGAGAGATGACTTGAGCAACCTGTCTGTGCCTCTGCTTCTGGGAGCTGTCACCACTTGAGAGTGGCACCAGCATTATGCTTTGAGCTGGGCTGAGAAAACAAAAGCACATTAATCGAGAATAATCTTCTCTCCATTTCGCAAATCACTGGCTATCACCGCATTGACTTAATTAATTGTTAACATCTATGTAATTAAGCGGTAACACAAATGATTCCCTCTTGGTACTGATGAAAATAATGAATAACAATCATGGCTGCTTTGTTTCACAGCACTAATCTGTTTTGAAATATACATTGATTTTATTTTGATTAGGATTAAACCTAGTTTCCACTCTGCAAATAAACCTCTCTGATTTGAGCAAATTGCTGTTGGCATTTACATTATGATAATCAATTCAGAATCCATCTGATCAGCTGCTTTCTTACTGTGTGTCATTTGCTTACTTCTTAGTCCACAATAATTATGATGTTGTACTTTGGAATATTTAATTATGGCCTCCTTTTTTCTTTGCTTTATGATTCACACTTTCCTCATCACCATCATTATCCATGAACTGCTCAGTATCTCTGCAACCATCACGCTGGCTCATGCAGGTTCACTCTCAAATGCTGATTTCACACTTGTGCAGCTGACAATGCTTTAGACAACCTGATGGCCTGCCTTCCCCAAGGAAAACTCACATCTCAGCTACAAAGCTGTAGCAAGAATGGAAATTGGTAAAGATCTTACCCCCCTAAAAAAGTAAAAATCACATGTTCATTTTGCACAAGTCCCTAGTACGTCCCTGATCTCTTTGGAAAAAACAAGCTAGTCAGTGAAAGCCCATTAACAGATTGCCTCAAAAATACCTTGCAATTATTTCTGTTGAGCTGCTCCTGCCTCTGTCCCAGCCTCCCTCAGCTTCCGCGGCCACCCCATGCTGAGCCTTCCCCATGTTGCAGAGGGGACAGCCCTGGCTGTCCTAAGCAGGAGCTTGACCCTGTTGAGCACAGCAGTGGTGGGTGCCTGCATTTAGATCATGGCTCTGCCACCAACACTCTACCTACAATCACTGTATTCCAGCATTTCATTAGAACTGGCTTTTTTATGCTGAATATTTTTAGGGCAGAGTGCATATCTGGCATCGCTGAGATATTTTTTCTTCTCAGTGTTGAACTCTTCATTTGAATTATTCAGAACATTCAGTTCTGGCATTTTCTAAATGACACTTCTTTCTGTGTGAGATTACTTCTTTCTTTTCATTCAGTGTTTATTTTGATTTTTCTTAGAGGTGAAACACACCATCTTCAGCAATTCTGTTTTCAGATTTTCCATTTCAAATGATCACAAAAGATCTGTTTTTCTTTTGAACTGGAAGACAACTTACTCGCAAAATTTCAAGGCAGCCCAGGAATCAAGTAAGTTTTTGCTCCAAAAAGTTTAACCAATATTTTTATAATACTCTTGTGGCAAAATGTTTCAATCATTCTTTGTCAAACTAATTTTCCTGTCATCATAATCCAAGCAATCTAACAATGATTTTATTTCTTTTGTCAAGAAATATTTTAAGCTTTCCAAGATCCTAGGCTGGGAAAATTGCAGGCCTCACCCTGGAAGGAAGTGCTAAAGAGGTTGTATTGCCTCCCGCTGGCCTTACTTCAAGCACAGCATTTCTCTTCTTAAAATCTGATTCTCTCCCTTTGCTGATCCCCTCTTCTTCCTCAGACTCTGCTCCAGCTCTTCTTACGCTTATCAGCACTGTAGGGAGGCAGAGGAGTGGCAGGGGTAGACAGCCCAGTGGGGTGCCACATCTGACCCCCAGCTGCCTCATCCCTCTCAGTCGTGTTTCAGGACAGAGGTCTACAGCCAAAGCAGGGGCAATGCTTTCCCTTCAGGAACAAGCAGTTACTGTGACAAGCAAGTGGACACTTAGTTGAGCTGAGTGTCATGCTCCGAGTACTGAGGCTGCCTTGGCTCAGTGTTAATGTACTTGGTGTGTGTCCTGCAGCCTGTGTCGAAATGCAGCATCGCAAGGTGAAGAACCTAATAGCTGTGGGAAAAATGAGGTCATGCATGAAGGGAAGTTCAGTGTCATGCAAGTGAGAAAAGCAACCATAAAGAAATCCCCAAAAGACACTTTGCAAGGACTGTATTCACTTCTCAGGCATTCAAAGCTGATCTAGCCCTGGCATCTGAATGTAGGCTGGAGAGGTCATCTGTAGCTGGAAATGGGATGACTACAGTGTGTGCCAGCTCTGCCAAATTTTAAGAGCCTGGATTGTGGTCACATATAAGCAGACATAATCCATTAGCATCGCTAGAATATCCCTTTCCAGCAGAGAACGACTAGGCCAAGGAATTCTAGACATCGTGTTTCACCCTCAAAATCAGGAAACCTAAAAACTTAAGTATAGATAATGTAAACTGCGATGTGGATGGGGTAGGAAAAGAAGGCTTTTTTTTTTTTTTTTTTTTTAACATCAATCATTTCATCACCATGTAGTCCCACCAGTACATCTGAGTCATTTTTATGATCAAACCTCCATCATAATTCTCTTTGTTCAGGTGTGGAAACTGAGGCACTGCACAACACAATCACTTGCTCAGCACTGGGACTGATACCCTGTCTCTTTTCCAAAAGTACTATACAGTGAGCAACATGTAGTCAGAGGAAGAAAGATTTTCGTTCACTTAAATGTGCCTACCATATCACTAGGAAGAATGGGTTAGACACTGTGATGAAAGTCAGCAGTGGAGAGACGGGGTGGTCATTCACGCAGAAAGCTGAGTTCTATGATTTGAATCATTTATGGCCTGGGGCATACAGAAGCAAGCTTAATGCATAGCGAGGGGCGTCACAGAGAAAAAGAGGCTTTGAAAAATGCAAGTCAAATTGCAAACATTCAAGGAAGTCTGAACTCTTCACTTCAGAGCATTTAATGTTGGTGTTAAAGGGCTATTTCTAGAAAGGTTTCCACTCTGTCGCGTGTTGTGCACAATCTTTGTTTAACTCAAATTCCTTCGCAGACACAATTTTTTGATTTCATGCTTGAACTCTGCTGCTGGTTCTGGGAGAAGATGTGTTGTGTCTGTGAACAGATGATACCACGAGGTATTTCTGGAGTTGTAAGGGAGATATAAACATACAAGCTCTGTCAATGTGCTCTTTGTACCAGCACTGTGCTCTTTAAAACTATGCAGCACTTCTTCTTGAGAAGTATTGTTTCTTCTTGAATTTAAAGGATGGCTTATCATGGCAACAACAGTGGAGGGGGGAATAGGTGTGAATTTTACCTTTGATTACCCACTTGCACATTACACCAGCACGTATCTCTTCTGAATTCAACTGGTCTTTTCCATGAGACTGGTATGAACCTACTGCCCCTCATGCAGCATTGAGGGCTTTGGCTCACTGTCTCTCTGTGGGTTTTAGGGCTTCTATACCCACACGGAGGAACCTGTGAGGAGAAGCTATATATGCTACCAACATGCCTCTGAAGTCAGGAAACTCAAGTGCCTTGGCCTGAGCTGTGAGCTAACTAAGAACAGTCCAACAACAATGTTGTTCTAACCAAAACTAACCAGAGTTCGGATAGAGCAAGCTAAGGTGTGCTCGCATCTATCTGCGTGGACATGCAATGAAAGGGAAAAGGGAAGGAGTAGGAAATAAAGGGAATTCATATTTCAGTTGCATTTTCTAATTTCTCATTGCTTTCAGCACAATAATTTCAGAAAAATTTTGTATCAATCACCTTCAGCTTTGCTTTGGAGTTTAGTTTAAGAGCTCTCAAGAATTTAAAGCACTCTACTTTTATTGGTAAGTTCAGGAAATGACTTGTATTTAACATGCCCCTAATGTATGCATTTCTGATCTGGAGTACAGTGCTGCAACTGCAATCCATCCGAGGTCTGGGCTCATTGCAAGAGCCCTAAAGGGAGATATTCTACAGTCAGCCTAGATGGTCTTTAATCTCTGTGACTGTGGGGTCCCGTTCTGGTTCTTATTTCTTAAGATCAAACCAAACTTTAAAGTCAGAAAAATTATAGCTCTGAAATCTTGATTGGTGTTCTGCTTTTCAGGAGGTCTCTGACTTGTCCTCAAAAGTTTTAGCCAAAATAGTAGAGCAACTTGACTTATAACCACACATGCACTTTTCAAGCATTTGGTTAAACAGCATTTTGCATTAACATAGTCTTTTAATTATTAGCTGTAGAGAAGGTAAGCCTGCAATGCTCTTGCCTGCTAGTGCTCCCATGGCAGCCCTCTGCTCTGGAGACTAAACAAAGAGTACTGAAATCCCATCCAGTTTCAACAGATGAGAATGGAATGAGGTCTCTGTACAGAGGACAGGCACATTCCCAGCCTGCTGCAAGGCTGAAGAATGGGCTGGGTTTAAGTCCTTTGGTTGTCAGCATTTATCAAGCATTACAGTGAACGACAAGCAGATTTTGCTGATTTAATGAATAATTCCAGCTTGTTTGGTCCATATAATTCAAACTATTAGAACTGAATCTGAACTGACTGCTGACTGTCCCTGCTTATCTTTGTCAATACGTTTAGATACAGGTCAGTGCAGGTAATCAGTATTCTGGGGATTCTTAAACATAGCAAGGATTTCTATTTATATATAATTAGATTCTTGCCCTTTTTGTTGCTACTGCTTATATTTTTCCTGAAAATTTTTATTTTTCTTTTATTTTGCATTATGAGAATGGTTTATTTCATCACTTAATTGTACCTTTAATGACATACAGAAGAGCTGTGCCTTATTAAAGCTATCATCTTCTCATTTAAATAGTTTGTAAGGGAGGGGAATGAGCTTTGTGAATATTGACTGGGTTTAAGACAACCCTGCGAGTGATCCTGATTAATGTAGCTATGGCTTGATTAGGAGAAAATGATAGATAAAGGACTTCAACAGCATCTGAGGAATGCTCTTTTACACCAGAAATGCTACATGTCCATATTTTCCTGCAGAAACAAACATGAAAGTACAAGTACAAGCTAAAGAGAATTTATAGACAGAGACATGCTGTTTAATTACTGAATAAAAGATATTTAGACCTCATCAATCTTCCACAATGCAGAAGGGAAATATGATTGTCTCTGATAAATGAAAGACCTTTGACAATTTTGCACATAGGTGACACGGATGTCTGATTAACAGCACAGGCATCAAAAGCAATGGCTAGGGCAGCACTTTCAGAAAGTTTGGGCTCTTTACTTAAGTCTTGTCCACAACCCCCTTCTCTCTCTCTCCCCCCCCCCCAAAAAAAAAAAAAAAAAGAAAAAAAAAAAAAAGAAAACACAACATCCCATGGTTCAGTGAGTGTCAGATTTAGGACCACCTTCTCAGAGGCATCACAGCTTCTCACTAAGCTGCTTCTACAGAAACACAAAGCAGGGACTTCTGCTCCCAAATTCCTCACTCCCACGAGTGGAGCAGGAAGAGCAGTCATTCAAGAGCCAGCATGTCCTTTCATCTTTCCTGGAGACATTTGCCTTTATCTTCTGCCTTGGAAATATAGGCCTGTTTTATGGACAGCAGCGTATACCTTGTTCATTAATATAGGTTATGTGACAATGACATGTAAGCTCTGGACTGAAATCTTCTTGGGAATGCTTGTAAACTTGCAGGTGAAGATTACTCGTAAATTAAAATGGGTATATAGTTACAACTGTTGCAGTAATAAAGGAGCTGGTGATTTTGGACTTAGAAGAAATTAGCCATATTGCATATGGTCCTTAACTTCTCTGAATTTCAGGAGCTACATTTATCTCAAAAGACAAATCATTTGTATATTCCATGGATTTTAAATATAAGGAGCTCGATAGGTTTGCAGCATATCTTATCTATGTCACATAGGCAGGTAAGCTGGGGCTTGTCTATCCTAATTGGATTGATCTTAAGGTCATCCCAAAGCTAGTTCTGCAAAACCCTTGATTTCAGGCAACTACTTCCAGGTACCCATGGGAGCTGCAGACTTCCTAGTTATGAGACCAGCTCTTTGCCATACACAGGCCATCTCCATGCCTCTCTGCCATGGCTTGGGGTGTATCTGAGCATGCAGCCTTCAAGCACAGGAAGTGGAGCTCAAGCTACAGTTCCCTCCATCTCGCTGCTAGCACAGCTACTTCCCACCACATGTTGATAAGTGGATACAAGACTGATGCAAAGACACAGCCCATAGATGGATTCAAGGCTTCCCCAAGGGAGCTGGAATACATTTTAATGCTGCATTTTAAAAATAAGGGGCTTAGTGGGAATGTCTTTGGTGCAAGAAAGAATACTGTTAAATGTAGGTGACATACATATATTCAGGCCACATAAGGATGACTTCAAATTCCAACTTTATGTACAGAAAAAGAGGGCAGGTCTGTCTGAGACTTGGGAACTTCGTGTTGGGGTTGTTATGGCTGTGTGTTGGAAACAGTAAAATTTAGTGTCTTTAGAAGGGTATGAAGAGCCAAGACTCCCAAGTTCTGACCACACAATAGCTTGTGATGGGGCCCTCACCTAAGTCTGCTTGCTCTCCTGTGCTTCACTACCCAAACAGAAAAAATGCAAATATTAAAAATACAGTTTAGGAAGTTCCCACACAATGTAAATGTTCTCCATGTGATTAGCTCTAGTGAAATTCATTGTATGTTATCTATGGCACAGGCTGATGAAATCTTAGAGCCATTGATTTTGAGGATTCAGTGAAGATATGCAAGGTATCAGAAAACTTGAAAGATGGTACACATCTTTGAATACTTATCTTTCAAATGCTAAGTAAGGAAAAACCAGTGAGTTGGAAGTTTCTCTTACAAAGCTGTATAACCTCAACTTACAGAAAACACTGATCTGGATAATCAACTAGGCTAGATGTGAGCTCGCAGAAGAGAACAAAGAGATGAGAAATAGCCTTTATGGATTTGTCAAGGGTAAAACATGTAAAACCAATCTAATTTCCAGGTATGACAGAGTGAAAAGCCATATGGACAGAGAAGAAACAATCAGTGTTATAGATCCTGATTTTAGAAAGTCTTTCAGCACTGTTTCCCATGACATTCTCATGAGCCAGAAAAGTATCATCTGGGTGAAAATATTATTGGGTAATTGCAAAACTGGTTATAAAATTATAAGCAGTCATTGATAGATTACTGTCAAAATGAACAAGCTTACTATATCGACTATGATTTCAGCATTTTCATTAATGGACCTGAGGATGGTGTAGAGAATACACTTTTCAATCTGGCCAACACTGCCGTTTGGAAAGGACTAACAGTAGTTTGGATGACTAGATTTATAAATGGACTCGAAAAATTCATAGATGAGTCAGAGATGGTCTGAAAAAAGTGATGCTACTCCATAGGGATAAATACATTTGGGCAGGAATGATCAGCTATATGAATTCAAGCTGGAGAACAACTGGCTGACGAGCAGATCTGAATGGAGGTCTCTAAAGTTATCACGGATCAGAAGCTCAGCAGGCATCAACAGCATCAGATTGCTGGGAGAAGGCAAGCCTCATTCCACAGACCTAAGTACCGTCTATGAGCCATGTCAAGCAACAATCCTATGCAGCTTATCTGTGGGCACTTAAGGTTAATGTTTAGCCATCTTGTTCCCATATAAAATACAATATTTCTTTAAATTATTTATCCTCAACTTAGCAGTGGCAAATTTATTAATTAATTAAAGTATTGGGCCTTATAATAATTGCCTTTTGGTCTGCTCATCTGTTCTGCAGCCGCAGTAAAATTTTATACCAATTTGCTTCCTGCAGCTTCAAGTTACATGCCATAGTCTCAAACTTTAGCAAGCACTGTTTATTCTGATATCTGTACAGTGCTAAATGTGTGGGTCAAATCAGTGGTGTCCTGGAAGAATCACTAATCACAGTCTAAGAAAAGGATGTGTCTTCCAGTTCCGGGGAAAACAAAGAGTGACAGAGGAATGGGCAAAATAAGTGGGAAATCAACTGCAAAGAGAAAATGAAATGGATTAAGATGGGCAGGGTGGGGCAAGGGAGGAAAGGTTGAAATTGTGGTGGGACTGTGGATCAAACTATCCAATTTTCCCATTAATTTCATTTTGCTGCACACTTCTTTTTCCAAGTATATTACCCTTGAGAATGAAAGCGTGGAATTGACCTAGGGAACCAAATTTAAAAGCTCATCAACTAAAACTTTATTTTGTTTGTTGTTGTCTAAATAAATGAAGACAGTAATTTGAGGCCAAGATCCACTTCAACAACAGCTTCCTTTTATCTTAACACACACAGAAAGTTGACAGTCCTCCCTGCTTCCTCCCGGCCCTTTCAAGAGAGAGCAATGGTGAGAGAAGCCATACAGAGCCTTTCCAGGGGAACAGGTGAGACAAACCTATCTTGGCTTCCCAGGCCTCCCCGGCATGAGCTCAGGAAGGCCGTGAATGCCCAAATGCTCAGAGCCCTCCCCATCCCTCACACTTATGCTTTTGTTGAGTAAATCTGATTGAAGCTGTGCAGGAGCAAAACAGATGGCAGTTTTGACTTTAGGTGAAGATGGCTTAATCTCCATCTGTGCTGACATTTTCACATGCCTCCCTGCAAACTCTGGCCCCCTGATAATCATCAATGCAAAGCTGAGGAGGTGAGAGCTGGCCTTTCCAGGCATGATTTGCTGGGCGGCAGGCTGGTCCATCACCCTGGGAGCTGATAGACACTAGAGAAGTGCTGTGGCCCTTGCTGAAGAAACTGATTATTATTCTGCATCTCTGTGATTGGGTTATCAGCCTAATTAGCACCCTGCACACCTAGGCATTGCTGAGCTCAGGTTTTTGGAAAACGGCTGTTTCAGCTCTGCTCCACTGGCACTGAATTCACTGTGCACAGCCCTGAAGAGGCAATTAGGGAAGATTCAGAGCAACACTGGGGGAAAACAGAGCCACAAGAGCCACAACGGCAGTGTGTAGTTTGAAGGCAAGCTAGTTACAAAGGGGTACACTGAGGTGTCTGTAACTCCAAGTACTGCAGTAAGTGTTCCTGTAAATCAGAAGACTGGAGTATCCTGCAATTAAGTCAGTGTCTTTCGTGTTCAGCATCTGAGTAAATACATGGTACTTTGGTGTTTAAGGCTTGAGTAGCATCTGCTAGGGCACTTTTTATGTGGACCTTTCTAGGCAGCAGTGCATTTGCCGTCTCCCTCTGGATCTGGGCTGAGCATGGAGGAGGCCTTTGATGCTGCTTCTGGGGACATGTTCTACTCTTAGGGGAATGTGGTGCCCTGGTCCCCATCATGAGCTCTCGGCATTGGACTGAGAACGCCCTGGCATCACAAGCTATTTATTCCCCTGCTGGAATGGAAAATTGCCTCATATAACCCCTTTCATCACCTCAGACAGGTTGACACCATTAAAAGGTAGAGCTCAATAGCAGCTCTAAAAAAAAAAAAGGCAACCCCCTCAAATTTATATGAAGATACAATACTGAAGAAACAGACAATCCTGCAGCAAAAGAAGATGTGGGAAGGACCAGTCCTCTTTGAGTTGAGAGGGGCTGATATGTCTGTGGCTGTCGACAGTAACTGCACTAAAGTGAACAGCGTTGGTGTCAGCGGGAGTTGGCTCCATTCCCAGGCCTGATTTTCAAAGCAGCTCAGCTTCACACTACTTTCACAGTACCAAGCGAGATCTTTCAGAAATCTGATCTTTACTAATCCTTTCCTTCATGAGGGAATAGTTTCCTTTGTGACAAGGAATCATTAGCAGCCAGCTATCTGCCCACACCTGAATTTTTCTGGAGTGCTCTAAAGTAAAATGCTCTGTTCTGGGAAGCGAGATGAAAGCCTAAGAACGGGAGACAAATGGGATGGTACTGAATCACCTTAGGAGGGAGCAACATTGAGAGACATGATAGCGCAGGCACTACTTCAGAGATGCTTCTGGGAATAAAGCCTGCTGGTGAGATTTGCATAAAAAATTATTCTCTCTACACTAACACAAGGCTGGGGAAATTGCCTCACACATAAAGTCACGAAACATCAGCAAAAATATCATCCAAGCTGGAAATATAAGAGTTTTAAAATTGTGTAAGTATCTAACTCCATTTTGCCCCAACCTTGCTTTGATCTGCAGGGCACCACCCCTGGGAGGACTCTCTGCCTCCAAGTGGCAGAGGATGGAGCCTGCAGCCCATTGATGATGGTGAATCCATGACATTCACCTTTGAAGGTCCTACTATTTTCTTTGTACCATGGAAACGTTCTTGATGAAAGCATGGAGCATTGCTGTCAGCATATGTCTAAATGTCTACCAGAACTACATTTTTATTATTGTAATTGTATTGTAATTTGTTCCTGTATATTTGTTATTTGTTGTGATTGTATATTTTTGTATTGTGTGTTTTGTTATTGCTATGTGAAAACAATTTCTGTCACTGGGACTCCAGCATTTGTGCACAGAGGCTGGGATGCTCTAACATGTCACCACTCTAGCCTGGGTACAGAAGTCTCTGCACCATCTTAGCAGATAGGAACATGCACCACTTACTGCAAGTCACTATCCATGCCCTACAGACACCGACTTTCACTGGGTTTGTGTGCTGGAAGCTGAGACATAGCCTCATGTTCCTGTGTGCCAGCCTTGCGCTACAATCACAAGGCTCAACAAAGGAGATGAGATGAGCAGCTAGGGGGGTAGAAGCATCTCGAATCATCACAACTAGGTTCTCTGGAGCCTGTTGGAGGAGTGTAAGAATGGCCATAAAAAGGTATAGTAGGGTGGGCTTGCAGTTCAGTGCTTCAGCATAAGCAACTGGTAAAACTCCCCATTAAACTTAGCAGCCACATAACATAAGGTAGTGGGAAATGTACAGGTTAATTGAAGCAAACTTCTGATATAAACACAGGCAGGATAATGTTTTATCCCTGGCTGAAGTATCAGAGCTCCCATTAACATAAGCAGCAACAATATGCCTTTCACAATAAACAAATTAAAGCTTTTGTTCATGGGACACTAGAAAAAGGGGAGCAGAGAGCAATCTAGTAGAGATGCAGAGCTCATGCTTTAGCAAGACTTGGGGAAGCTGTTCTTGACGAAGGTCTCCCAGGGTCTGTCCCAAGGCTACAAGATAAAAAGGTAAGTTGGAGTTACAAATTCTTCCTTTAGACCTGATCAGCTTCAAAGCCCAAAGGGGCCTGGGCCCAGGGTTTGACTGTGACTCTGTGGCTGCACATCTGAGACAGATTTGCAAAAAAAGCTCTCAGCCAGGGTCCCAAGGGTATGGCATGCACTAACACAGACTAGAGTGGGGGTACCCGTGGACCCATCAAACAGCTGAGCACTGCAGCTACAGCTCCTGAGTTAAACAAAGCTTGCGATTCTGAAAAATACCAAGTTCTCTCAGCTTCTTCTGACTTCAGTAGGGATCCAGTATGCTCAGCACTTGGCAGAACGTCACTTAACTTTATCAGGTGATGTTTACTGCAGTCCCAGCTTTGCTGTTTCCTCTCCACATCCAAGGCATTTATAGCCCTATCCCACCTTGTGGAAATTTCACTAAGAAACCATCAGCCCCAGTCACTGTATGCTACACATCATGGTTCTTCATGAAAGTCCTATGCCCATGTAGTTAAAGAGATTCTCTGTTCATAATAATGTGCAAGCACAGGACCTCTCGGTCACGGAGTTGCCCTGACAGCATCTCCTGACAGCAAATGGCCTATTTGAGGCTTCTGGTGGTGTGTAAAATATTATGATCTGTGCAGTGAGTCATGAATTACTGCATGGGGACCCTTCTTGGACAAGCATGGCGATTCACAGTGTGATTGGACTGTTTAGTATTCTAGTTAGTATTCTACCCCAGTTAGGGGTTGTGGCTTTAAGGCAGCACATGAATTACTTATTTCTCAACTTCACAGAGTACCCTTGAAATGCTACTTGTGCCATCTTGTGTTTTTCCTGCTCTAAATAAGTGTAAGGGTTTTGTTCTCCCTGCAACTTATTTTTTCATATGTACCGTGCTCGAACATACACACAACCCCAAATACACTTCATTTCTGTGCACACCGCTAAGAAGGGCTAAGCTATTCTTAGCCCTGCAAGAAGATCAAGTTAACCTAACAAATGTATTAGGAGTGTTGACTGTCTCAAATTTATTAAAATAAGTCAAGAAAAGATTAATTTTTGATAATGACGTCTCACATGTTTTGCTAATTACAGTCAGCTTGTATCAGACAAGCACGACATTTGCTCACATAACTCTTAGCCACCAAGGTGCTGATTGCCCTGAGAAAAGGTATCTTTGCCTAGGAGGTTTGAAGATATTGAAAAGCTCGCAGTGAAGTACTACCTCTATAAAAACTAAACATTTCATTCTGCTTCAGAAAGGAAGCTGGTAACATTTGACCTGAATTCTAGGAACAACTCATTACTCAGGAAACCTTGGACTGCTTTCTTTAGTTAAAATCCTTATTCAGGGTTCCATTTAGAAAGCCCAGAGGAGTACAGATAATTTGTCTAGAAATAAACCAGGGACCCATTCACGGGCTGGTTCAATGATTACCCACAGCTAAATGTTTTCTAGCAACTCTTTCTAGATACAGACTAATTACAGTTAAGTGAATTGATCACAGCATCAGTGAGCATGTCTTATTTTCCTTTAAACATATTATTTGTAACTGTCAAGAAGCCAGGATGACGCATGCCCATTCTATAGGGTGGCAGAAAGCTTCTCACGATATGTCTTTACTGTGAGGAGTCTGGCTGGTCCTCCACGTCACATCAAATTATTTTGGCTCCCCATTTGATGAGTGGCACTTCATAATCTAGAGAACAATGTGTGATGGCTAAAAATAGCACTCCCCTGTTCTCAGGTGCCAATCCACTTGTGATAAGCATCACAGGATTTGTGAATGCTTTGACAGATACCTGATGGCTGGCTGAACACTTGCAAAAAACGGCTAAGCTGATCACAAGAAATCAAACTGAGTGCTTTATTTGAGGAGATTTTGCAGAGCTGTTCTTCAGTATTTACTCAGTTTTGTCTCTTTTTTTCATTTATACTAATAGTTAGGAGATGTCTCATACAACCCCTGGGGATCCTCCCTTTCCAGCCTGGCAGCAGCTCATCCAGGGAAGGTGTCAGCCCCCAGGACACTGCCACTGGAAAAGACAGTCTCAGGGATCCTCATTGACTTCTGCATGAGGTCTTAACTGAAGCCAGCTGTATCAGCAGCTGAAGCTAACCAAGCTCACTGGGCACTGCAGCGAGCGAAGGGCATTCTCCTTTCCTTCTGCTGGCTCTGTGGTTGGAGTCATAACCCACCAAAACAGCCATAACAAATAGGTGGTACCTCTGTGAGGGAAGGTGTTTACAAAGTGGCTTACAGGCTTCGAAGCAAAGGTGGACATCCCAGGACCAGCGGAGCCCATGCCAGTATACCAGGTGATGTGAGAGAGGCGCACAGAGTTGAAAAACCAAACTGCGGGGATGAGGGGAAAAGAGGATAAGTAACTTTTTATTACGCAGCAATATTTCAGTTCTAATTCACAGCTGATCTTTTTTTCACCTTGCTAGACTCTTTGTTGCTTCTCTCCCAAGTATCGTGAGCTCACATAAAAACTATGGTCAAAAATAACTTTCTCCATGTGATGACAGAATAAACATAGTGAGAAAATGTTGGGTGAGAATCTGTGCCAGTCAAAAAACCCCTTTTCACTCTGTTCTACCATTGCCTTCCTGAAAGCCTTCTGGAATAAAATGAAATAGTGTTAGTTTTTGAATCTGGAAACAGGGTCAGATAAATATCTCATTGTACTGGACACTCTTTGCTGGGTCTAGAAGATAAAACAATGGGGGCGTTTCCCTTATTTTCTTTACAAAATTATTTGAATGGGAAGAAATCAAGGATAGATTCTGATTTGGATCATGCCATTAACTTCTTGGTTTTAGACTCCATATAGGACTTCAGCTGATGGTTTGTGGTTAAATGACAACAGTACAACATTGAAAGGTACCCTGCTTTAAACCAAATCTCAGTTCTCCCTCTTCCTCTTAGAGCAAGCTCAAGTGCTGGAGCCTGATGTGAGCAAGGATATATAGGCCACACTGTATAATCCTTTTTCCATACTGTCCCAAACTTTACTCTGTGGATGAAAAAGAGCAGCATGGATCCATGAAATGGACTTAGTCTGCGCCTGGAATTCTCCCTTTGTAGATCAATAAATACGATTTTACCATTACTAGTTGAGGCCATAAGCTTTATATTCATGTGACAATGCAAGGTCTCAGAACTAGTCTTGGCTTGTCTTAGTCTGAATTGATATTAGTTTAGCTGTGACAGGAATTGTTTAGAGAATTGCTACTGCCTACATTTATTTTTGTTTAGCTGTAGTTTATAACAATAACAAGTAGTAGTTTATATGCACAGAGCAGTTTGTGACTCAAGAAAAGATGTGGTGTGGCAGAGTTCAGAAACAAGATGCTCTCAGGTGTCCCAGGCTATTACCACACATCATCATGGTTGGTCAATGGTCGCTTGGGGAGTGCAGCTTTGGACATAAAACAAAGTTGCACTCATGTAAAACCAGCTTTAGAGATAACATGGTGAACAGAAAAAATTGAATAACTGGGAGCCAGTGGTAAGAAGAAAAAGTATACATTTTGTATAAGAAAATATATAAAAACAAATGCAAGCAGCCCAAGACAGAAGAGAAAGGCGTCAACATCAGCTTCATCCTTCTGGCAAATAGAAGGAAGAAAGCCCATCATTAACATCACACTCCTCCCAGCAAAGGCAGTGGACTATTGACAGCTCTTATCTCCACACACAGTGAAATTGCCAACCTCCAGACCCACTGGAGAACTGAAAGCACCTGAGAAGAAGGTGTAGAAACTAGTAGATTCTAGTTTTCAGCTGTAGTTTTGTTATTAAATGAGATTTTGTTTGCATTAATTATAATATTTAGATAGCATTAGTATCATTGTAATTGGACTAATAATAGTAATTTGTTGTACTTTGGTTACACTGATCAAACTTTAAATTAGACCAACAATAAATACACGTAAGGTATGTTCCCCTTTCAGCCATAACAAGGTTTTGAGTGTAATACTCCCTTCCCAAACAAGCTTTTCTATTCCACCCATGGCGTTCTGGTTTCACCAAGGGCTATGACAGCAGTTTGCCCATAGTACTTGCCTTTCTCATTTCATTATGGCTCTTTACCTGTTGTCTTGCTTGAAATAAATAAGGTAAGATCAAAATAAATGAAGACACAGCAATAAGATACGGATGTTTATACCTCAGGCTTAGTGGCCTGAATTTAGCATAGGTTTGTAATAAGCTGTCAACTTCGTCTCTAGTCTTCTGATTTCTGATTTTTTTTTTCTTTTCTTTTCGGAATACTCTGGCACCCAGAGCTTACAGGCATCTCTTTGAACTCCAGCTACTGCTTTGTAAGTGACACTCCAGACTGGAAAAGAAAGCTTGAAAACAACAACCTGAGGCACCCCAAAGCTTCAGAAAGCAAAAAGCAGAGAAAGGAAATTGAGCACTGAGACAAGAGCTTATTGGTGCTCCTATTTTAACTCTCTCTAGTTTTCCACTATGTCTCATTGCCTGGGAGACTCATACTGACCAAGCAGCCCCAGCAGGGCTAACCCTTCTTTTGACAGTGCAGCTGGTTCAGTCACTGAGAGGGGCTAACAGCAAGAGCGTGTCTCTCTCATCTCTCCTGCTCTCCCCAGCAAATCTGCCCTGGGAGATAACCACGTGTTTTCATCGCCTAAAAATCTACATGAGGCCACTCACTTGCATTCACCTGCAAAGAAATGGGATGTGGAAAATATTAAATGGGAAAATATCTCGTGAATTGTCTGTTTGCAACCTCTTTGACGGCATCTTTGAAGACAACATGCAGAGGGTTAATAATTTTGGTACATGTGCACCCAAGCACTGAGAGATCCTACCTCATGCTATGATGGAGAGAAGTGCCTGCAGGCATCTGGAAATGCATACTTGCCTGTGTGATCATGCATCTGGATGCCATATAGGATTGCTCCAAGGGCAGTGCTGAGCATCACTGCATGCAGAGAGGAGGGAATAGACCGGAAGCACCCTATCTGATCCTTCTAGTGCCTTAAAAGACTCTTTGTTCAATAAATTAAGCTTTTCACTGAGGGAATTAGAGTGTGTGCTTTATAATTCTGAAGTCTGTAATGCTCAGAAATTATTGCCGGGAAATCAAGAGGTCTTTGAGAGGGGTTTGCAACAACGCACATTAGTCAGGTGGAGAGACTTCTTCTGGGATATAGGAGAGCTTAATGGAACACTGAATGCTTCTCCTTATCACGTGGGCTTAACTTCTGTCCTCTTTGTACCTTCTGAGGTACATCCTAGCAAGGGGAAGGATTTTTTCTTGTCTCTTCCAAAAGTTGTGAGGCCACCTGGGAACTAATGGTCCCTGTCACATGGAGATCCTGGCATTAGGTCCTGGAGAGACCAGAGAGCCCAGAAGGCCAGCCCATGTTTATGTGATATTCTTATCCTGTGATAGATCCTGTAAAGGAAGCCAAATGAGCTCCTCCCCTCCTTGCTTTCTTATTGTGTCACTTCAGTGAATATCATTTATTTTAAACTTCCAAGACTATTTATAAAGGAAATAACTTGTCGAGGGTTCTGCTAACTGCATCTCAATCAGATGCTAATAGCAATGTCACTCACAGGAGACATATAAGGACTCTCTTTCACAAGAAGACAACATACTAGATTCCTGAAAAAGACAGACAAGTCAACCTAGGCATGAATGTGAAATAGATTGGGTCCATTTCAGTACACAAGCCAGGACAAACAGCAGAGTGAAACACCTCCTCACCACAACTTTGTATTTGTATTTATGCACTTTGGGCACCATGTACCTATTTCTGAACACAAACATGCTGACAGAAAGGAAAGATTGGTTAGCTGGAGAAGCAGTGATCTACCTGCATCAGCACTATGCTCCTTACCTGTCACAAGCTATTTGCCTGTGCAGATTGCATAGCTCTGTTTCAGCAGCTGAGACCAGACAAATGCCCTGGGATGGGAGCGCCAAGAGCAGCAGTAGCTATGCCGATGAAACTCATGTTGCTCTGCAAGTGACTGAGAGGAGGAAGGGTTAGCATAAACCTGTCTCCCCACCTCTGCCTGATTTGTACAGCTTTAGCTCTAAGGGGGTTTTGGCTCCTTGCTTTTTCTACCCACAAATACTTGTGCAAAGTGGATATTTCTCTGCAGTAGGAAGGGAAGTTGTTTTAAGTCATAACTAGGCACTGGTCTCTGCAGGTCTACTAGGGTCCTCTATGCTGGTTCAAGTACCACAGAGATCCAGCTGAAGCAAATACAATTTTTTGCTCTATTTATATAGCTATATTCTTTCCTCTCTCCACAGTTTTCTTTAGATCCTCTATTCAAGTATTCAACAAACCAGTGAGAGGAGCTCTGCCCCAGTCTAAACACAGGAAAAACAATAGTGGATTAGTCTGTTCAGGGTAGCGTGAACAACTATGGTGTGGCCACACGCTGAAAGCAAGCCTAGAGGAAGAGGTCCAGCTCAGTGATTTCCTGGCAGTGACCCCAGTGCTGATGGATATGTTACAGGGGGATGCTTCCTAGTTATCAGGACTGCATATGCCTGCTTTTAAAGGACTAATGGCCCTGTTTTGTGCTTTCTGAAGTGGTGGCATGGCAAGACAGCAGCAGACAATTATTTATGGGCTATTTTTATTTTGAAGCTTATGGACACAGTAGATTGCAGGAAGTAGTAGACTAGAAAAAAGGGGTCCGACAGAGACAAAGGCAGGAGTCTAATGTACATCCAGTGGAATAGTGTCTGGACCATCTAATGCACATTCAGTGGAACAGGGTCTGGGCTATCTCGGCAAGGGACAGATTAATAGTGCACTTCGCAAGCGTAGGCTAGTGGTAAAACACATCACTGGATATCTGACAGCGAGATGGTTTCACTCCTTGACTCTTTGGATCGCACTTCACCACCTCTACCCACTCTTCAGGGCTGGGACATGTTGCCTGCCTCTCTTTATATGAGGATGGCAACACAGGAAAACTTACAGATGGCCATATTGAGCCTGATCACAGCTCCAGCTGGCTCAGGACTGAGTCTTGGATGGTGATCAGTGATGAATGCTAAATACAAGGACAAGAATATAAGCAGGGCAAAACATTCTTCAGTAGATCCTTCCAGTCTCAAGTGGCTTGTGTCTTGGGGACTTCCTCATCCAGGAGGACGGATTTTTCTTTCATGAATTCACTTTATAATTTTCAAAAACAATGCTTTGACATCTGCTTCAAGAATTCCCAATCTGCTTGTAATTTGACACCATGCCAGTGTGGGAAAATCTCATTTCCCTCAAGCTGCAGTGAGCCCAGGAGGCTGTTTTATGGTGTTGTCTGCCCAGTGATGATATTGTCCAGGAATTAAGTTTATGCAAGCACTAAAAGAAATACAGATTCTTTCTTTGTTACCTTTATTGAACTATATATATATGCTGAAGTTGTGCTATGTTAACCTGTTTCAAACACTGCAGGCAAAAGGCAAATCTAAGCATTAAGCCTGGCCTCTGCAAATGATAATTGAAATCAGGGCAGTTATTTTCATGCTCTGTCACTGACAAAGTGATATTGCTGAGTATCCTGCTTATAAGTTGAAGCATTCTGGCAAAGGATATGGCTCACAGATATTCCCCCTGCCTCAAGTACTTTCAGTTGAAGCTGCAGGACAAGGTCAGGGAAACTTGTTTTCTGGAAAAAAAATAAAACAAAAACAAAAAAAACCACTCTTCATTCATAAGCCTCAATACATTCTTAATAGGTTCTTCTGAAATCCACCTTCTTAATCACACTCACAAAGAAACAGGTTACCAGCCAGCTGCTCCTCAGCACTTGTTTTACTTCCACTCCTTTTCCTCCAACATCTTGTGATTCTCAGATCTCACTGATCATTCAAGACACCTCTATTACTTCAACACTACTAGTTTGTTGCCATTCAGACTTCAAATTTGGTGCTTAGAGCTATATATTTGTTCCCTCTAAGCAGGGACAGCTAAAAAGCAGCAACTTGTTTTTAAAGACTGACATTCGTTTTGCTAATTCTTTCCCCTAGCAAATTCCTCCCTCTTCCGAAAATTCCACAGTGGATATTAACCAACCTTTAGCTCTCCTCATGCCTTCCTTTTCCAGCAAAAGGGATGGTGGACAACACAGGGCTGCATCAGTACAAATGAACTTGTTCCTTCAGAGTAGGACAGCTTATTCCAGGAAAATGTTCCATAAAAGATGTTTTCAGCAACTTCAGGGAAAGAACACAGAAAGTAAGCAGGTATGCACATGCTGAGATAAAATTGCACGGCCAGGCACTGTGGCTATCACGTAGCATACTTAGAGAATGAAAATTTTCTATTTTATTAGTCTCCATCAAAGAAATCAAATGAGATGAGTTTACTCTAGCTTGAGTAGAAGGATGCCTTAACTGACAAAGAGCTTCAACAGTTTCTCCTTTAAGGGCTTTGAGATGGCAAGATGCACTTAAGCCAGTAATTGTCAGAAATCTTTCTTGTGTTGCATCAGTGCTTCTCTGTTAATTATAACAATCTAATGCCTTCAGCAACTGTAGGTAGGTGGTTTGCAGAGAAGCTGTATGTTTCCTGTACACCACTTTAGCACTATGATAACAGTGAGGGTAATAATTTCCTTGATATCACATGATTAAGCTAAGTAAGAAAGTAGAATTACTTCAACATGGCACATGTTATATAGATTGAAAACTATCCAGGTGATGAATCTCCACAAAGGTGCAAGCTGAGAATCCACATTCAAAGAGGTGGTTGTTAAGAGGTCCCACAAGAACTGGTACGCGGGCTCCATGATATTGAATATTTGTACTGATGACCCAGAAGGGAATATAAAATGATCATAAAACTTCAGGTGACAGAAAGACCTGAGGAGATAATGGAGAGGTCCATTGTTGTTAGAGAGCAACCTGGCTTAGTTGTGAAGCTGGTCATAAACAAATAATATTAATTTTAATAGGGTGGATGGATGTGATGTTATACCTGCTAGAGTAAAGACTGTAGACATAAGGGAGACGTGACTCTGTGCTGAGAAGCAGCAAGACTTGAAATCATGGTGGTGGTCAGCACTTAGCAAGAACATCCAGAGTAATGCTCCAATCAGAAGTACAGTGTCCAGTAACACGCACAGCTCAGGAAGGATGCTCATGAATCAGCAGACGCATTTAGAGACGCACCACAGGAGAGATTAGAGAATGAGATAAAGTCAGAGTGCATAACGACTTCAGAAATTCAGTGAGATAAGCAAAACCAAGAAAAGGTTAAGGATGGGGACGATCACGAAGTGACCAAATAGGATACAGAAATGTAATAGTAGAGGGCTCTCCACAAAGGTACTATAAGATCTAACAGTAAAAGCAGCAATTAAATGTATTTAGATTACAAATAAGGTACACATTTTTTAACAAAGAACAACTTAGTTGAAGCAGCAAACGAAGGAAGGAATTTCTGTCATGGTAAATTGGAAAACGATAAGTGGATGTTTCTCTTACAGGCATGGCCTAGTTCAAAGAGGGACACAGGGAAGCCTGTGTGGCAGAAATCAGACTAGACGATCCCTGTAATCCTTTCAGGCCTTTACTTTTCATCAGACAGGACTGTGATGCACCAAGATTTTGCACTGAATCACAGATGACTTACTGTGCATACAGAGGCCAAAGTAAGCCAGTAGTAAGACCACTCTCTCTTATTGTGGTCTTGTCATGAGGCACGGATAAAGTCACATAAGTTTGTTAATAATAAACACCTGAGTGATAAAGCTATGTTTAATTCTGTCATGAAGAGAGCTTCTTACGTGACTTATGTGCTGCCTAAATGTTGAATTCCTGTTACAAGCAGCTGAAGGTAGCATTTTATGAAGATCTGTAAGGGCTGTGAAAACCATTAGAAGACTTAGTAGGAATGAATATACATGGTGAAGTCTTTGAGGAGAGGCAGATGTTCAGATGCTGTTAACAGTAAGCACAACCAACTCTGGTTTTCATGCACTACTATTAAGTACTGCAAAGTCATTTGAACAGGCATTAAGAAAGAAGGACTGAAGTCTTGTATTTTCACAAGTAGCTTCTTCAACATGCCTTCCAGGGAGGTTGCCCATGACTTTATAGAGCCTCTCTGATTTCTAGAACCTGCCCAGGTCCTGTATTAGTCTTTCCTACAAAGTGGCAACAGATAACCAGATGTAAAAATATGCCAATCTTTCCTTTCTATTCCACATTGACAATTTCAGATTGACAACAATCAGTTTATGCTTTTAGCACTGCAAAAGCAGATGATCTGCTGAATTCTGACATTCCACATTTTAGCCTGGGTACAGCTCTTAATCAGGAGCACTGCTTAAGAAAAGGCATTTCCCTCCATGCCTTTCATTAGGCCCGGGCCTTGCTTCAAACCCTCAGCCAGGCTTGCAAGCATTTCACCTTTCGAGCGCACAGCCTGAGGTTGCTGTCAGTCCGCAGGCAGTTTTTATGTACAAAAGAGGTTCAGGCTCAAGCGAGTGTTTGTCCAATTTAGAGAGCTAATCTATGTGTTATTTAACTTGTTTTGCTCTCAGTTTGTGTGAAAAGAGTTGGAATGACAGAGTGGCCCTGTTCCACTCTTCCTTTCAAATCCAGTGCCAGTCTGTTCTTGTCCTGCAGGTGCCTACCTATATCCTGCTTCAAATTCATGTAGATACAGATATTTTCTCTCTGTCACTCTTTTCCAGTTCTCATCTTCCTGTTTGAATTATCATTTATTCTTATGAGTTTCGGAAGTGATTATTTGGCTGAAGTTTGTGGTGTCTTTCACTACCTCACCTCCATGAGATACACTCGCATGAGATTGCAGACACACCTCCCAACAGTTTAAGGTGGGGATTCTGAAGAAACAGAAACACTGTTTCTTGCAGAGGCTAATCAAACTGTAGAACTGCTTGACATAGGCATAAATAATCCCTGGAAGTGAGCAGACACCTTTTAGGTATCAAACCTGACACTCTCCAAGCCATCTGTCTCAGACATTTCCCATTTTGCTGATTGCCAGAAGTGAGGTGGGATATCGAGGACAGCAATCAGTTTATGCTTTAGTGGTTTCTTTTAGTCTCTTTTTAATTAGTCTATCAGCCATCATTAAACAGATGTAAAAGGACATTCTTACACTGTTGATCTGCGCCAGAGTTTTGCTGATTTACTGCATTTGCTGTTTACAAGTCTATGCATATGTAATATCTTAACAAAATGTTCTGTACCCTCTCTAGTAACTGGAACAAGAATAAAGGCTTGCTAGAGCGAGAAGAGAGGTTTACAAACCTTCACTGTCACTACATCATCAGTTCTGCTGAGTAATCTCACAGCTCTTCCCTGTAGCTCACTCACAAATGGATGGATAGTGCAGGTGTACCTGAGCTTTCCAGCTGTTATTTGCTTGCTTCTCCACCAGAAGCAAGCTGTATCATTCTCATCTGTGCATTTGCTATCCCAAAACTAGGTTACTCTGCTTACTACAGGGCTCCAAGATTGACAATAGCCTGTGCAACCCAGAACTGTGCGTTTAGGAAGTGCTGACTGAGTCTTGCAGCTCATTACACCTGTGACTTGAGCTGTGCCAGCTGTGGGGGGGGGGTGTCCCAGGTGGGCCTCAATGCATCGGGTTTTTACTATATAGCAGCCAAAATGCTTTGGAGCCTGGTTAGTTGAGCTGCACTCAAATAGTAGGTCTGTTCAATACACACTATAAGCAGCTATGATTAGCAGAGGATCTGAATACGGACCTCCTTCCAATTAGGAGAGGAACTTTGCTGTGTGCTCCTCTGCCCAAAAGCCAGGCAGGGATTTATTAACCCTAGAGACAAGCTCCAATGCATCTTCCCTTCTGCAGACCTGTGGGGAGAAGTGCTACCTGGGGGCTGAGCTGGCAACTCTCTCGCTTTTCAAACTCTTTTTGCAGTTTACTTGCACTGGCTGTCTTACGTTTTTCTCCTAGAAATTAAGCACATCATTGCAAAAGCCAAGAGTACAAGACCTGCTCTAAGATTCAACTCAATATGCAAAATGGTCACGACTCTGTGAGCTGCTCAGGAGGGAAAACCTCCCTCTTAAAATGTCGCAGCCACGAATGAACACTTAGGCCGAGCCTGTGCCTTTCTGGCATCCCAGTACTCACCAGAGAAGCTGCCTGGTTGCACTGCTGTTGTACTAGCCTGAGCTGTTGGCTGAATGAGAAGGAAAGCAGGGAAAGGGTAAAGTAGTATACGAAAGAGGTATAAATTTCAGGGTGTATTTCTATGCCATGCCAGAAATTCTTGAGCTATCTCCAGTGAGTTGGTTCATTTGAGAGGCACGTACAGCATTATCGGAGAGACTGCCTAGGATTCAGCCAGCAGAACTGTGAAAGTACAGCAAGACTCTGGAGTTTCCTGGCCTCACCTTCAGCAGGAAACTGACCCAGTTCTGCAAAATTCAGGAACTGCTACTGTTTTGGCTAAGCAGCCAGAGTGTGCCATTGAACAAGCTGAGCACTGGTTGCAGATCCTGGAGCACTGGTCTTTTGATTTTGTACAGCACTCAGCCCTGGGAGTGAGGGAATCTGAGTCTCCTTTGTGATCCACAGCATCAAACTCTCCATGTGGACTAATTCTGATGGGCCTGGCAAAAGCCATGGACTCTCCCTGTCACTGAGTTGCCCCTCTGGGTGAAATGTGGGAATTGCCTCTCCGAGATGCATTGCTGGGAGGTCTGGCTTATACATTGCTTTGTCCACTGACTGAAAAAACAGAAAGCTCTCTGGACTCTAAGCACTCAGATTTCTTATTCCTATTCAGCCCTGTAGGACTTGGTTGCTTGGTACTGGACGTGGCCTGGGTACAGATTTGCTTGATATTCAGTATTCCTACCCTAAGCCTATTGAAAGCATATTGCGCTGCTGCTTATTGCAGGGAAGGACCGTCTCTAAATGATTCTTGCCTGCTGCTACGACACTAATTTCATATTAGCCTGCTAATATGCCTAGCCACACACATTCAGGATTTTAAATATGATATATATTATTAATCTTGATATTGAATTATAAGTTTGCACTAACTGATTAAAGTGCTGCAGTGTCTGCCTCTCCCTGGTCTGTACACAGAGCCTGCTCCATCACTCCTGCCATGTTTTCTAATGCTGTCAAACCAACAGCCCTCTAGTATAACCCTAGGTAAAAGTGTAACTGGGGACTGGTCTGAGCATTGTTTTGGATGAGGACCCGAGTGTTCATGCATTTTCTTAGCTGACACACCTAAAAACATTCTCAAGAAACTATTAGAACTTGCTCTTCCTTGAGATTTCCCAGGCTTACAACTCAAGGGATGCTGCAGAGAAAAAACTTCCAGTGCCTATCCAGCAGCTCTGCCTCCACAGGAAGCCTGAATAGTCGTGGCTAAAGACAAAGAAAATCCAGTGTTTTCCACATGTTCTGCAATGGTTGATATTTCACAGAGTTCTGGGCAAAGATTCATCATGTTTTTTGCATGTCCAGACAAGGTCCCCTGTTCTTTGGGACTGTCCTGCACACAATCCCAAAGCATTCTGTGCAGTGCTTTACATCTTGGGGATATCCTTAGCTCACAGTGGCAAGAGGACTGCACTGAAGAAAGGGAATGAGATGTTACTTGCTCAGTGATCAACCCCCATGGTTTAGATAGCACACATGCTCTCCAGAAATCAGCATGCCATTTGTTGCCTATTACCAGAACCGAGGGAAGAATACCAGTGACAAATACATTATATAGATCTATGTGAGTGCTATCAGGCTTTTATTATTATCTCCTGACTAAGTTATTATTCTGCTCCCTTGACGATTTCTTCTATTCCATTTCTGTCAGTAGCTGTGTATGTCAGCCTGCTGCATTAATACATGTGCTTTTGCCTCCTTGCCCCTTATTAGCTAGCTTGTGCTACAGGAGCTTGGTAAGAGAAAGCAGGCTTGGTGGTTTCACATCACTTTAGAGAAGCACATAGCTTAATTCTGCATCAGGGAGCCCCACAGAGAGAAGGGTTTGTTGACTGGCTCCAGTGTAAGGGATATACATGAGTATAATTGAGACAACCCGCTGAGCCCTTTGTCCTGTCTCTGTACAAATGCCGTAAGCTGTTTTCTGTATGACTGAACATATATAAGTAAAAATCAAAAGTAACCTAGGGAGAGGAGATGTGGGGATCTGTGGAGGTCTGCTCAGCTGGAGTCACCAGCAGAAAAGATTCAAAGGGAAGGCTCATGCTGTCAGTAATTAATGCTTGTGGTAGGTCCCCCTATTTTTTGAAGATCTCTGACTACTCAGTTGTAGAAATACAGGCACTGAATCAGCTCACAATCCATTTACTTTGTTATTCTGCCACTGCATGAGGGGATCAAATACTTCCAGAAAGGTGATGGGTATACTGAAAAACCTATATTTTAGCCCCTGATCTCTTAGTAACCTGACATTAAGTCCCTTCTCCCTGTGCCTCTGCTTCCTCATTTGGAAACAGGGTTAAGGATACTCAGGATTTTCACTCAGTGAAGGTATTTAAGGAAGGCAACCTCTATAAACCTCAGCAACAGCACTTCTTAGACTGGTTTATTTGTGTCCTTAGATCGATGTCGTATGCCCTTAAGTGGTAACAGTAGTGCTGTTACTGCAATAACATGTATGACTTAGGCATTCTAGGTGGGGAATCATTCAGTTGCTTCCTAGCACCATATTTTAGAAGCTTGCTTCTACTCTGAAACAAGATGAGTTTAAACTCTCTTGTAACCAAGAAGCACCTAGCAAAATAGACAAGTTCTACAGTCTTTCTTCAGCCTTTTCTGTAACCTGGCATCATTATCCCATGTGTTTTAGTGCTCATCAACCTGAGGACTACTTTATTGCTTCAACAAAGAGCACTGTATCTTCACTTGTAAAGGATGGGTTGTAAAGGAAAATTCATTTCATGCACAGCTGCAGAGTACAAATACATTTTGCAATTCAGTGGCTACACAAGGCAAAGTGCTGCCCACACTGGAACTCAGATAAATCTTCAGAACCACTCAGCCAAAGCACTCACCACCTCAGCACCTGACTCCAAGGGGCTCTGCTGTTCAGCTAGCACCGGAGTACCTAGGAAGTAACTTTCAGAAACCATCTGAACTCACCATTCTTGAGGCTGCAGAGTGGGAATCACTAGGTTGCACATAAATCCACATACCTGCTCAGAGAGAGGTCCTGCTCACAGCTGCTTTCCCCATGTTAATAGTGGCAGCAAAGACCTCTCTGTAGTGTCTGCAGAGTCAGAGTTGCAGTATTTCCCTGAGACACTGACTCAAAGATCACCCATTCCAAATCAGGCAGCTTAACGATCCGCACCTGCATCTTTTAGGGCCTACATGATAGCTCACTTCAGCTGTTTTTTCTGGATGCAAACCCATTCCTTGGCCCCAGCTTTCATGGAAGTTTGGTCTTTCTCATTGCACTTTCACAGGATTGGGAGAAACAGTTGAATGAATAGGAAGTAGCCTAATGGAGAATCCTTTTCCGGATCCTGGGCTGGATTTTCACCCTGTCAACATCTCAGAAGCCATGGGCTGACAGTGTATGTGATTTGGCAGTCTCTGCCCAGCAGAAGCACAAGCACTTCCAAGAGAGAACATCAGTGGCACCTGGCTACTAAAAATATATCAAATATCCTAAATACTTCAGGAATTTGGGAATCTTGATAAGTGAAAGGAATGGAGAAATCTTTCACGGAGAGAGACACAACTCTGCACAATCCTGCAGAGTTGACATTGAGATGCACAGCCTCCCTTTGACAGTTAACAACAGATTGTTATGACTGGTTTTCATTCTACTTTTAAAAATTGTTATTTATTAATTATTTATTAAATCCATTATAAAGTTGGGCTTTAGGGGGACTGAATGTATTTGCAAAGTTAGATCAAATTCTGCCAGTCTTTTTGGGTGGGGGAAGTGAGGGAAAGGTAATTTTTCCTGCAAGTTGTATTTCAAGAATGTCAGAGCATTGTGGTTTTGACATGATATAAATGGTACTGTTCACTGCAACACAACATTTTCCTTTAAAATTTCCCTAAAATAATAATATTAATAAAAAAGAAATTCATCAAAAGGATTGTATAACTTGAAAAGTCAAATACCCCTTTTTTGGTTTAGATCAACTGAAACTTTACAACTCATAATGAGCACTGGATGTGTCAAAAAAGACTTTGTCTTCCTCCCAATGTGTGTTTTTGTTCTAAATTTTCAGTTCAATCACCAAACTGAAAACTCCACAATTCCCATGTTTAGGCCTATCCACAAATCCTGATCCTGTCTGTGTGTGACTGTTCTGTGCCTGTTGGAGGGGAGAAAAGATCCCCAGTGAGTCCATAAACCAGAGTAAGAAGATGCCTGGATTCTCACACTGTTTACCATGTCCAGAAAAAATGTGCAAACCTGGAAGATTCATCCAGTTCAGGCTGCTTTTATTAGAATTGCTATGGTTGCTGCTGCTTAAGCAGCCCTTCTCAGAGTTGGCTTTAAGGAGGTAGGAGTTAATATTTGCAGGATACCTGTATCCCATTGGCCTTCTGTCTATCAGAATTGGAAGTGCTCGTTTGTAGAGCAGAATCACTTCTCTTCGTGCTGCCCAGTGGAGAAGCTTACTTCCTTCCAGGGGTAGGGCTGGGCCATGGAAATAGAGAGATTTGTATTCAAGGCCAGTCATCACCATGCAGTGTGATGTAGTGGCAGCCATAAAGTTCCTAAATAGAGTTGTTACATGATTAATAACAACAGCTTAACAGACAAAGCAATTTCTTTTACCTGTGATCTGTTCTGCTGTAGAGTTTAAATGAACTGAACAAGGATGTTATTGTTAATTAGTGTGCATGACCAGAGCCTGATACTGAAGACTGTTCCTAAATGGACTGTCTCATTGAATGCCTGTTCCTCGCCTGTTACTGGAATTTCTTCCCTTCTTAGACAGCAGCACTGAGCAGACCCAGCATAGTTGCCGTCACAGCTGGTGTGTGCTTTCCTTGATAGCCTTTATAAACCAGAGAAGATGGTGTCAGTCAGAGCAATTATTCTTCCTCAATGTAAAGGGTTCAAATATATGCGGTTGTGTGATGTGCTCTGGCTTAATTTGCCCTACTGAAAAAAGATAAACTCACTCTTTCATAAACATGAAGCACATAAATAACACATCTTTTTTTTGAAATATCTGTGAGACCATATTTTAATCTGCAGTTCCGCCTCTCTTCAAAGAAGGGAGCAAAAATGTGTCTGTGGTCTTAACGAAGCACATCAATGATAGAGCTCAAATAAATCCTAACCTATTGTTAAGCAATCCTCACACTGGCAAATGTTGCTGCTGAACTGACAGAAGTTATTCTATCTCTATAAAGAGGTGTGAATCAAAACAACTCAATAACATCCTGAAAGGTCTTCCTTAGAAGTCTGCTCAGGGAATAGGGATACATGACACATCTCATATTTTTTGGCTCATGCCTCCAGCTGCCTTGTAAAGGTTAGATTTGCTTGATTCCCATTAGAGACAGGAGAACAGAGAGCCAGCATCAGTGCTTGGAGATGCTGGGAACCTGCCTTTGTCAATGCAACTTCAAGTCTCAGCATCTCTCACATAATAGTATAGTGGAGGTTTTAAATGCACATTCCTGTCTCACAGTACTATGCCTTTGCTAGCTGAAAGAGTATGTCCTGTTTCTAACACCTTCCCACAAGTGTCAAAATTCAAATTGTTCTGTCCCCTAAATAATAAGGAGAGCCTATCTGTTGGAGGAGCACACAACTCTAACACCAGAGGGAGTGCTTTTCTCATGTGACTGCTTCTCTAGCCTCAAAAAACATGACCCATTACCATGTAGGTCACTGTTTACCCATCTATTGTCTGCAGATCACTGGTGGAAGTGGCCTGCAGATCGTCCACAGGATCATCACAACCCCAATGGTGCCCTCTCTGAAAAGCCATGTGACAGGGGCATTGCAGTCCAGGGAAACACTGGTAGTCAGCTGTGCCCTGAGGTCCAATCTATTCTGGACATATGCATTTTGAGGGCTGTGGTGCCCAGAGCCCTCATGAGTGGCAAACACAGGCTTAGAGGCAGTCTCTGCTGCACAGGATCTGCCTCAGCCCACTTTAGAAAGTGATGCCTGTGTTAGGACAAGGAAAACAAAACCAGCTGTCTCTGCCCTATCACTACAGACAGAGACCAGACAACTACCCAAGATGAAGCTCAGCTAGTTCTATCTTGGAGCCAGGAATCAACCATCAAGTCAAAGGAAAGATCAGCACTGGAAATCACTATTGCCTCCATTTAATAGAGAAATCTGGCCTAGGATCTGGACACAAGGATTGAAGGTCTTGGCCAAGGACACAAGCACCTAGCATCACTGAAGTGCCAAGCTGTGTCCGAACCACCTTCCTGTCTGAATGTACTCCTCTTGTTTCAAAATTTTGCAGACCTGCCTGGACCACAGAGCAAGTATCACCTCACCCTGCCCCTTTCGGCAGTTGAGCTTCCCTTCTTTCCCCTCACCCTGAGGTGTGACAAAGATAATCCTCTCTTTGCAGCTCTGCTTTGGTGGATAGCTTTTCTGAAATTCTCCCCTTATTTCCAAGCAATGCTGAGAAACCTTAATTTCCTCTCCCCTTCTGCAGTAACTGCTTATTTGGCTCTTGTTATTGGATTATTTATAGTAATTCTGCAAAGTGTTTTGGAATCAGTAGAAGGGCACAGTGCTAAATACAATAGCATCACCTTGTGAGATCTGACATTTAAAAACAGGGGATCTAATTACTGAAACCAAGGGAGACAGCAAATGTCAGGAAAAGCTAGTAGCTGTTGGCTTGATACTGTGACTTCTAAGCTGCTGCCTGCCCATAGTTTCTCCCGTGGAGTGCACAGCCCAGGAGAACAGCTTTAACACCTTTTTGGAGGATGCAACACATGCTTCTTGTTTCAAGACTGGCTGAAAACAACAACAATCTGAGGCTGTGCATGTTCTTCACTGATAGACAAATATGCTACCACTATCATTCCTACACACAGTTTTTTTTACTGAATTTTCTTAGTCCTGAACCCAAAGGATTCTAGCCAGGTCCAGACAGTCTAAACCAAACAGCAGCTTCCCTGCCTGATTTCTTCTCACAGAGGAATTCCAGTGCAAAGCATGTCCGAGCTGTCTGAAATAGTGCAGCTGCCTAAAAGCCTGAGTTAATATTCATGCATCGTGCAGAATTTCAAATACATCCACCTCTCAGCAACGTCAAACTGTCTTGACACTTAATGAGCTAGGCACAGACTCTAAACCAGCAAGTTGTAACTGAATAAATATGATAAACAACCTATTTCCAGATGGCTTTTTATGTAAAACTATTTATGCAGTGTTGATAGATGGCAAATTTTATGCCAATGAATCCTTGTATTTTAAAACATTTGCCTTCTTAATTGCCCAGTTTACATGTAAAATATGTTTATGTGCATTGCTAAGTCGAAAAGTGACATGGGAACATCTCTGGACTGAGAAAGCACTATTCATGCAGTGGCCCATCTGTCTGGGCTCATGAGAAGAGCAGTGGCACAGGAATGTCACCTATGAAACCTCTTACATAATAGGAGTTAGACTGATTAAGGCTGGCATTAGAATATGTGTCACTGTTAAGCTCCAAATACCATTGCTAGATGGTATTTGAAGAGAATTTGAAGCCATAAACTGGTAGGACCTTGAACAATTAGAACCACATGTGGGCTGGCTTATGTCTCTCTTCAGTTGTGCAGCCAGTCCTCATGATGCCAGCTCAACCTGAGGTTGTCTCCAGAGCACTTTGCACTCTTCCTCAGAGGAGAATCCTTCCCACCTCTGTGTGTTTTATTCACTTTTTTCTAGGGTCAGCTAGACTCCCACCTCCCTGTCCCAACCACCTGCTGAAAACAGAAATTGGCCAGAGACAATGACCGTGCACGGAGACATGAAAAAAGAAGCAGGAGGTACTGAGCGTTCTAGATCCAGGGCTGAGCCTTGATCCCCAAACACTGAAGCATCCAGGAGGATCTTCCATTGGATACTGGCTTCATGCTATGGAGCACAGTAGTTGCAAAAGCAGGAGAGACAGAGCCTTAATAAACACACAGCCTTCTAATGCAATCAGTTCATAGTTTATCTGCTTTCTTATTACTGGTTATTTGCTCTAATAGATTCAATCATGTATTACATTAACATAAATTGACACCAAGCAGATTTATCCCTTTGAACATGTTTACTCATTTAGGATTCCTGATAGTCATTGAGCTCACTTTACAGTATATGAGGTGTTTTATTTAGCCTTTAACTCATTTATTGGGTATTTATAGAACAGGGCTTCCCTGAGCAGTAAAACTAGAGGGCCTTGCACACAGTGAATAAGTCCTTCTGACGGCTTTATTTTGTTTTATTTATTTAAGGGATAATTTTATCTCACTCTGCTTTCAAATTAGCATCACCACTAAGGTCTTTAAAACAGGCTTTGCCCCTTGCTGCCTTTGGGTGACATTCAGACACCTTGGTCCTAGTGGGCACTTCTAAGGCCAGGACTGAAAAGAGGTCAGGGCAGATGTAAGGGTTAATCACTCTCTTACATGACTCAGCACCAAATGCATATCCAATGTACTGAACAGCCTGGGAAATCCAGCACCACACAGGCAACTGTGCAGGGTCTTTATATACATATGAATTAGATACAAATATCTATCTATCTGTCTGTCTATCTATATCTGCTTATGTCACTATATATCTATACAGTTGCACAGAGAGAGATAAATTCAGAGGTGCTGAATCAACTATCCCCTATTCAGAAGCTGGGTGCAAACATATGCAGAGCCATGTGTTACTGCTACCCTTATCTCCAGTACTAAATTGGAATCTCCACCATCTCCATCTGCATCACTTAAATGGAGTGGGGGTCTGACAGCATCATGGTCCTGGCTTGCTGCAGCAGCCAGTGTGCAGCCAATAGTTCACACCATGAGGCATAAGTCATGAACAGAGACTCTGTAAGTGTGCCATCCTTTAGGATTTCTGAGAATCTTTTTAGATTAGAGAATAAAATATACACCCAGACAGCCTCCTATTAATCTGGATGCCCTTATACTGTCAAGAGAGGTAGAGTTTGAAAAGTCTTGCAGAAGGTGTATGGTACTGAACTAACCATTAAAGGGGTTGCCTAGTGCCACTCTTTAAAATCAGCCTTTTCCCCATTAGAGCTGACGCTGTGTTCTCATATATCTGATTGCAGTGAGAGGCACTTCCTGTGCCCTGCAAATGTCACTACAGCCTGTCATGATTTTTTCAATGAGAAATACAGAATCAAGAAATTGTAAGGGAAAGTTAGTTTTGATGAATCTCAAAAACCAGGAAGAATGTTTCTGGACAAAAAATTAGGCATTGTCAAAACCTTCCATTTTGATTTTCAGGTAATTTTTGTTTCTGAGTCAGGAAAAACTTTTGTTTCAAAGCAATGATGAAGCTTGGACTAGTGAAGAGTGAAAAAAGAGCAGAAGGAAAGTCAAAAATCACATTTAACTGGAGTCTGTTAATATGGCATGTATGACAGCCTCTAACTGTATTTTGCTATGAAAAAATGCATTATTTCCAAAAAAGGCACGCTTTGCAGAAAAAAAAATTAAAAAAAAATCAGAGAGATCTTGACTTTTCATCCTAATTTAACAAGAGGATGATTTGGGTTTTTTGAAATCTTAAATATTTTTACCAGAAATATATTTTCCATGTATGAGCTAGTTATTACCATGATGGACATTTATATAAATAATTTTATTGAGGGAAGAGAGTGAAGAGAAGTCTAGGACCTTCCATGTTAACTTATGCATTCTGTGCAGTTATTGGCTGACAGTCTGTGTTAAAAACCTCAGTGCATTAGGAGTACCAGGACTGCCACATTTGTCTGGAATGATGCAGTACACAAAGCCAATGAGGAATTATACAGAAAGAGGGAACAGAAAGCTCCATAACACCCAGGTACCTGAGAAACTCCCAGTAGAGACAGGCTTAAACTGCGAATGATACAGCAAAGAAAATGCAGCCTCCTTTTATCATTACTAAAGTCTTTCCCCCAGAAATGGAGCTGCTGCTTCCGCATCAAAGCACCTCAGCTCCCACCTCCATCACTGAAAATATCTACCCAACCACAACTTTCAACAGTCTGGAAAGTTAGAATCACAGGGAACTTGATGAAGCCCACTGACGATTTCACCAGCTTACACGGCACTTCTTAGACCTTTGATAGTGACTGGAGACCCTAAACAGACACGGCTTTAGGCTGTGTTCACTCAGCTGTGCAGAAATGGTCTCCAAATTGGTCTTTAAACCAAAATCACAAGTTGTCTGTCCTGTCTTATTGCAGGAAAACCATTGGGACAGGCTAGGTTTCAGCAGTGCCTGCACATTGCACTGCTGGACAAGGCAGGGTCCGCACACCTGGGAAGGAAACCAGCCTTGGGCTATCTAGTCACCCTGGAAACCACCCTCTATTTTCACAGCCCACAAACAATGGCAGGGAGACAAGGTGGCACAGATCCTGGGAAAGGCTCCAACCTTGTGTGCCCCAAGGGCCAATGGGATCAGTGCCTCAGCATAACTTTGCACTGCCTGTGAGGGACATGTCAGTGTGAGGAGCCCGAGGGTATGAGGTACAGTACCAGTACTGCTAAAGGCCCAGAGAGAGGAGACCTTTTGGCCTGAGGACATACTGGATAAGAAAGTGCCACCTACAGCCCTCTCTCTGGCTTTGCATCTGCTCTTATCTTGCAGTGTCCAGGATGTGTGCTCAGATTGACACAGTAACTGATGTAAATTTCAGTTATGAAAATAACAGGCCCACATTGCATATCGTTATTCATCAGCTCAGATCTGGTGGAGGGCTCCAGAAAATTGCTCTCATCTCCTGAAAAGGGCACTCATTGAAGGCAAAGTTTCTACATCTACATTTTCAAATGAGATCAGTTTTCACAAAGCCTGGTCTAAAGAGAGGGGGGCTTAGAAAGATGATTGCACACAACCGCTGTAGAGAGGAACCCATAAAGCAATAGCTTAGCTGCAAAAGCAACAGCTTAGCTTCAGGTTCTCTCTTCTCCTTTTTTCATTCTGCATTTCAATGGCATTTGAGAGTCCTTTCAGATTTTAAAACATATAGATTTTGACATTTTATTACTTGCCTGTCTCTGTTTTATGGTTATTAGAGTGGGTGAAAAATTAAGGCTCCTGGAGGCTGCCATGAAAACCTCTATTTATTCAAAGGGCATGTAAAAAATGGCTGCATCCCCTGTAGGCAACATAATGAGATTTAGGGTCATTGCTGGATCTCAATTCCTTTGCATAAGTGTCAGATGCAATGAGTGTCAGAAGCTCAATGCCAAATGCCTTCTGTCCATCCAGTAGCCCTCTTTACATCTCCCTGTGCCTGTGGAGTCAAGGGGACTCACCTGGCAAGGGGTTTGGGCACAAGGTGATGTTTGAATTCCTTCACATTTTGACATAAGTCTCCAAGGCACTGTGATTTAAAGGCAGCCTGGATGCTAATGAATGTCACTCAAGACAGCAAGATCCATGTGCAAATGATCTAGTGGCTGAGGTTTGTCTGGAAACTCAGGAGACACACTTTAAGTTAGCTTAGACTCCTCAGAAGGTAATACAGATAGCAAAGCCTAAAAGAGATCATATTTTAGCTTCAGCTTATTTTCTGTTCCTCTGAGGTAAAGTGCTCCAGATACAGATCATCATAAATTGCTCTCATCAAATTGTTTCAGAGGGTTGTGATCAGCAGTGCAAACACTCGTTGGGGGTCTGTAGCTAGTGGTGTCCCCCAGAGGTCAAAACTGGGTCAAGTACTGTTCAAGTTATTCCCCAGTGACCTGAATGAAGGGATAGAGTGCACCCTGAGCAAGTTTGCTGATGATACAAAGCTGGGAGGAGTGGCTGATACATCAAAGGGTTGTGCTGCCTTTCAGAGGGACCTTGGTAGGCTGAAGGGTTGGGCAGAGAGGAACCTTATGAAGTTCAAAAAAGGCAAGTGCAGAGCCCTGCAACTACGGAGGAATAACCCCATTCACCAGGACAGGCTGGGGAGCTGATCTGCTGGAAAGCAGCTCTGTGGAGAACGACTTGGGAGTCCTGGTGGATAACACGTTGACCATAAGCCAACAATGAGCCCTTGGGTCCAAGAAGGTCAATAGCATCCTGGGCTGCATGAAGAAGCGCATTGCCAGCAGGTCGAGGGAGGTGATCCTCCACCTCTACCATGTGAGGCACATCTGGAGTACTGTGTCTTGTTTCCTGTGAGTGTGGCTAAGCCATGGAACAGATTGCTCAGAAAAGCTGTGAAGTCTCCTTCCCTGGAGACATTCCAAAGCTGTCTGAACACAGACTTGGGCAAAGTGCTTTAGGTGACCTGCTTGAGCCCATGGGTGGTGGACTAGAAGATCTCCAGACGTGCCTTCCCATCTCAACCATTCTGTGATTCTGTGATTTTAGTATGAGGATCAAATTTTGTATTCTCTCAGTTCCATATCAGCTTTGGCCTGAATGAACCACTCAGAGCTAGGAGGGAAGGTCCTTCAGGCTCTCCCAGGCTTGAGCTGCTGAGATGGCCAATTCCCTAAACAGTGGAAATCACAAATGAAGAATATTTTTGTGCCTTTTGTGCAGTGATGAAATCAGCCTCCCAAGAACTCAGAATAAACACAGAGCTACAAGGAATTATACCTTCAGTTGGACATTGTTTAAATGAGGAGAAAATCATTTCTTGCAGAGGAAGGTCTTGGAAAAGCCAGGGATTCAGGCAGGTCACCCCAAGGAACACTGAAGATCTCCAAGCACATCTTTGTCTCTCCTTGGTAAAGGTGAGGTCTCAGATTTCCAATTTAGCAAGCAGCTCTGAAAGCAAAGGGTTACACGAGTATTGTGCATCGTAATCCCACGGGGAACTGAAATATGAGAGCTAGTGTCTTTGTTCCGTTGAACCTATTGTCTCTCTTGGAAGTGATGAATTATTGGGTGTTGTGTTAATAAAGTCTATTAAACAAAACTCTTGACATCTATAGAAGTTGCTTGACAAAGGACTGCACTAGCCCAGGCAATTTTCTTTATGGTGGTCCTCTTGGCAAACAGAGATCAGCCAGGGCAGTGCATCGGGGCATGTGCCCACAGCTCAGACATGACTCTGGCTGCTTTGAGCCACTCTGCTGTGCTGCCCCCTTTCTCTGCATTTTTGTGTATACAAATAGCCATGATTCTCTGACAAACTCCTACAGCTGCGTGCTAAGTGACTTACCCAGCACGCACAGTGCATGAGCTCGCAGACAGACACCTCCAAAAGACTGACCTGGTGTGAATAAAGAATGCCTCGGTGCTTTCATTCAGGAAGAGCTGGAAATTGCAGAGCTGATGGGAAAGGATCAGATCCCCCTGTGCATCTGATCTGACTGGTTGCCACGGGCATTTTGTGCACCCTGTAGGCATTCTGCTTGGGACAGCCACTCTGACAGTGCAGCTGCCTGCAATCACAGCCGAGTTGAACAGATTTGCAACGGAAACTTTGAGGGTTAATTTTTCTCTTCTCTCAAGGAAGTTCCTTCTTTCTGTGAATCTACTGTAGAAAACCAGATACCTGGAAATGGCAATATTTCAGTTCAGATATGTTGCTATGGTCCTTACAGGAGTCCATAAAGTTCCCCTAATATCTGGGCTCCCTACCAAGAAAACTTTTCCCATTGGGCACTCTTTAAGCACTGCAACAGGAGAAACTCTGGCACATCATAGGGAAAAACAGAACAATTTTTGGTTTGTGTTGAAATTTGATACAGGAAAAAAAAAGAGGGAAAGAAAGAAAGAAAGAAAAATGATTTTGTGCAACAAGGTAAACCCTGCATGGACCCCAAAGGAACCTATGCAAGGCTAGAGGTGTCAGAATTGCTTTTGTCTTTGCTCTACCTTTGAGAGTAGGCACTATCTGAGCCTCCCTTTTCCACTGACATGAAACATCTCTGGCTGCTCTGTGCAAGCCCTGTGTGACTCTGGCAATCTTGGCTGAGGGCAGCATTCCTCTTCTCTCTGCCAGATTACCCAGCTAAAGTCTGAATCCCTCTCATAACTCATGGATTATCACACTAAATGCAGAGTTCCTGGAATTCCTGGCTCCTGAAAAGGATTCCTTGGAGGTCCGTGACAAGTCCTAGCCTTTGGACAAGAGAATAAATTCTTGGCTAGAGGAAAACTCCGAATGTGCTTTACCATGCTACCTTGTACTTGCGTGAATCTGGATTTTCGTGGAAAGGGATGGAAACGTATCGTGGCCTATAGCAGATCATTTCTTAATTGCTGGGTGGTGTCTCTTCTGGAAAATCACTTCTCTGCTTAGGAGGCTCCTTTCTATAGAGGATGCTTCCACATCAGTGGGACAATGCAGGCATTAACAAGCCTCTTTTATGAGTATTGCACCTCAGCTTATGGGACCTCAGGCAACACAGCAGGCCAAAAGACAACAGAAGGTACACCCTGGGTATCCCAAATGTGGTCCACTGCCTGACACAGATGAGCACAAAGTGCTGTCAGTATGAGACTGGATTAATAAACTAGACAGGGAGTCTTTAAATCACCAGACCTAGCTACTGACCAGCATTCTGCAGTCCTGATGGCAGTAAGAGGTGATCCAATGCCAGACCAAACCTGCCTGCAGGCAGGCTGAGATGGCTTCCAGTAGCTGTCTGTCTGTCTGCACCCTGGGCCTTCCTGCCTCCCACCTAACAGCAGCTCCTCAGGGACCACCAACTGGTCTGAGAAATTCCACCATCTGTTGGTGGCTTTGCAAACATTTTCTATATACTTATTATGAAACAGCACCTTTCCTTTGGAAATAACTATTAAGACCAGAAACAAACAGGAAAATACCAAAACAAAGCAATCTCTTAATCTTTTGAAAAGTTACCTGAAAAGGTAAAACATTTAATTTTGGCTCAAATATGTTTCTATTCTGTTTTTAGTTTGGAAGAAGGAAAGAAAAGGCAAGGCAAGGAAAGGAAAAAGAAGAAAGAACATGAGGCTCCCTAACAAGAATCTGTTGCAATTCTACACAGATAATTTTCTTGTTCGGTGTTTCCAGTTCAGAACACAAAGAAATATAAAGAAAAATTGTATTTCAGGTGTGATCCGCCTTGCTCAAACTCGAGTGCATGGTCAAAGAGCAGGCTTTCACTGTGGCTAAAAGAACCAGCCACGCTCTTTGGGGTTAACTTTGGCAACCTCAGCACAAAGAAGCTGATGGTGGCTCCTTCATGACTGAAGAGGGAGCAAAGCTCATCTCAGCTGCTCTCTCCTCTCTACATTTCTTCATGCTGTTTGTATTTTGAAGGCTCTGCCTTGCACTCTCCCAGCTCCCAGTTGCTATCAGGTTTCCAAGCAAGCTTTGCCATCATGTGTGCTCACTTCTTGACTGAATTTTCACTCCCAAGTCTTCATAAATATGAATTACCTAGGGAAAACGTCAATATTCAAGTGCTTTCTCCTCTTCAGAACATGATGCTATTACTTAGCTCAGCTGCACTGTCACTTGTGCTTGTTTGAAGGACGCTCGACACAATTTCTGTTTCTCCTCTGGGCCCTTTGCTGAGTTCACATATTGAACATAGGAGTCTGTTCCCTTTCAATCTAGCCGGAATCCTATTACCTGCAACATTTTTACAATTCATGAGCCACACCAGGGATTTGCTAACACTCATTTGCTAGTCTTTCTAGCTCACTGGCAAGGTGTCCAATTAGTCTAAACAGCTCTTAGCTTTAGTAGAGTTAATTGTTTCACATTGCACAGCAATGGCTGGGGAGTGCCCTAAATTTCCCAAGAGGATTTTTAATTA
Source organism: Rhea pennata (assembly GCF_028389875.1). NCBI lineage: Eukaryota > Metazoa > Chordata > Aves > Rheiformes > Rheidae > Rhea > Rhea pennata. The sequence goes on along the minus strand of NC_084678.1, from coordinate 2,615,665 downwards.
TTGTTTCTTTGCTGCTGCTATTCATTTCCCCTTTCCTTCCATGAAGTCTTCCATCACCTCTTGTATGTGTTTTCTTCTGTCAGACCTATCTGTCACAGCGTGACTGTACCACTGGCATTGCTCTTCCACAATTAACTTGCAGCTCTTGCAGCTGGTCGTGGAGGGAAGGACTATAAGAATTGTTTTCCTCATGCTCTTTTGTTTGTCTTCTCTAAAGAAACACTTGTGGGTTCTGGCATAAATGCATCTAGCTCAGATTCTCAGCCTCTGTAGTTATGGGAACCATCATTAGTGAGGAGAAAAATGGGCATAGAAAATTAGAGACACTTGGAATTTGGATTTTAATGTTTTACTAAGAGCTGGAAACTGAGTAATTCAAGGGCAAGTAACTACAAGGCATGTTTCCATATGGGTCATGGTTTTGGCAAAGTTCTGGAATGAGGATGTCCCCATCCCAGAGACTCTAAACACATGACTATTAGGTAAAATTACCCAATAGTAATCCTACCTTGCACTTACTTCCTACCTTCTGATTTGTGAATCTGCATTGATTTATTGCTTTTCCAGCCACTGCTCAATAGCAATCTCGGCCAGACTTTTGAATGCTTTTGTATCTATAAGCTGTTTTCTGGTGGCCAGGGTATTCACAAGAGAAAATCCACCCAGCCTTCCGCATGCACATTTGTAACTTCTCTCAGCTGGTAGTGCCCTCTTTGTCATTGCCAAAAAAAGAAGTAGATTTGTGTATTTCATAACTTTCTGTGACGGGAAGTTAAGCAAAAAGGAGGAAGAATGTATTCAAATCACATTACAGAGGTGTCATGGAATGAACACCCTATTCTGTACCTTTATCTAAGTATAAGAAAGCAACAATGAGACCCAGATCTCTCCTAGAAAACTGTTAAAGATCTAGAAACAGGAAGATATTGAAAATCCCTGGATAAATAACACGGCAAAGGGGTAGTCTCTCCTGTCAGCAGACCACACCCTGTCGAAGGAGATGGATGCTGGCTGGTGGAAGAGGGACAGGCTGAGACATAGAAACAGCCTCTCTGAGCAGGGTCTGTGTGGCTTGCGCGCGTCCCATGCTGCTCCGCACAGCTGCCATGGCCATCAGCTGGCCTCATGTACAACGACTTGTGGGCCTGGGCTCTGGACATAACCAATTTTCTCAAGATTCCCTAAGCAGACCTTCCTGGGCTCCGACTGCAGCGCTTCTTGCCTGCTCATTAGTCTCTTTTCCTCTCTCCTGCTTCTCCCCCCGCCCTTTTTAAAGTTGCTTCTCTACCTCCTTTCTTTTTTTACTGTTATCTCCTTTTTCTTTTCATTTTTTTACTTCCCAGGGTTTTGCTTTTATCTTTGACTTTTAAAAATGGAACCTGGCAGTAAAATTCACCATACAGATTATCCATTTTTCAAAAGAGTGCTCTTGACATAATGTGGGGAGAGAATTCAGGAGGAATACATATAACTGTAATCGAGCAAACAGCAAAAATGCTTCCTCCAAAGGGTTCCTCACAGTTCACTAAGAAAAACCAAAGTCTAAACACTGAATCATAAACCTCCACCTTAATTATAGACACACAGCACCACGATATCACAGTGGTGATGTTACTGTTGCACAGCTACAGTGTTGAGTGTGCCCGCCTAGAACAGTCAAGAAGCTGATGGAGAGCTGGGATAAGTAATTCTTCAGAAATACTCCATTTAGGAAAAGAAGCAGCAAGAGCTATTAGCAATTTCAGAGTATCAAGTAACCGGGCATTTTGTCTAGAAGAGAGAGGTGAAGAATTAGTCAAAAGTTTTTCATCAGTGAGAGAAGAGGAATGGCATGAAGTGAAGAGAAAAAGTAGGCACTTGGAGGAAAAGAAAATCCAGGAGGAAAAAATCAGACTGAATCTTCCTTCCAATAAGGGGGCAGGGTGGCGGGAGGTGATAACATATGGCAACAACGTGATGAAACTTGACTGATCTGACTCAGCTTCAGAATAACTGCATAAAATTTATAATCAGAGCAATAACTGGAAAGGAGGAAACGTCTGATCCAGTCCTAGGAAAACAATCATTTCTCATTTGGGAACGATCTCCAAGCACCTGTAGGCCCACCCCCACCCTGAGTTCCCCTCCAGTCCTGAGTTCTGGGGGTGCATTACTGCCATGGGTTCCTCGGCTCCGTCCTTGGAGCTGTGGTGAACCGTGGAGCTGGGAAGCAAGGGGTTGAGCTGAGGCAGCCCCACCTTTGTTTCTGCTCTTTGTCAGAGGCTGCCAGCACTCCTGACAAGGACAACAGAAAGAATGGTAAACTTGTACCTCAACCTTGGGCAGTCATATTCTGGCATCCCAATGAAAATCCATCTTTCCTGGCAGTTTAGGATAATATAAAAGAGGAGACCTGGGAGCAGGGTTGGGGTTAGAGACAGACACAAGCTGATTCCTGCCATCCCGTGTACAGAGTGATGACCCCCAGGTAGTAACAGGGGAACAGAATGCAGCAGCCAGAATTTCCACCAGGGCCTTCATTTCCACCAATCCTCTGAGTAACATAAGGCCTAACCCAGAAGGCTGTATAGCATATACCCAGCCTGCAAATTTCATATCAGACCACAGCAGGTGCATGTTTTAACTCCTTAACTGTACCTTTAAGAGATGAACAGCAATGTCGTTCTTACAGAGCTCTGCAACATCTGAGTGGGAAGCTGTCACATCACAGTGAATGTTTTTTTACTGAATTACAGGGCCAATGCTATAGGCACAGCACTTGATCGAAGATAAGACCTGACCAGGTACCATACAGACAAATAACAAAGACTGATCCTTTGCAGGGCAGATCGGAGGCAATAAGAGCTGAATGGCAAAGCAAACAGCTACCAAGGGATTTGCATCAGTGCAGCAACGTCCTCAGAAGGCAGAGTGCTTCACAGCACAGCATTGGCATCTCAGGGAGCTGATTGCCGCCTCACTGGGGAGAGAGCAGCTCGTGAACATCCCAGCACACTCCTGCCATTGGTACACTGAGGAACTGGAGACTCACAAAGCTTGAGGCTAAAGAGAAAAAAACAGGTATGGTTTTGGAGTACTTTTGGGGATGACCTCCTGCTTCATTCCTTGAGGCCACGTCATCCTAAAGATAAGGTTCCCACATTGGTCAGGCTGTTGGATTTCAAACTGGGGACAAAGAAGTTCAAGGATGTAACATGAATCAATCATGTGTCAGTCACATTGGAGTTATCCTGGGGATCTCCTCATCTTCTTCTCTGAACTATGCCTAGGTCAAACCTTGTCCCTGGGAAGAGCTGCTGGCATCTACCAGAGCAACCAGATGACCCAAGAGGTGCACAGGACAGGAAGCTGGAGAAAAGCGTGAGGAAAGAATTTAGGAAAGACACAGAAACTAGGCAAATCATCTGGGCTTTGGACCAGCTGAACCTCCTGCCTTTAATTAGTCACTGCACTCCACCTCTGTGCTCTTTAACTCGGCTTCTGTTTTCGTACAGCAGGATCACTTTCATACTAGAGATTTGACTTCTTTACTCTGGCCTCTCTCTTAAGATGAATAGCATTTTGTCTTAAATCTCAAACCTGTGATCTCTTTCCCCATTACGCATTTCATCATGCCTCCTCCTCCTCCTCCCCCCGCCCCCACTTATTTTCCTAACAGAGAAGCAAATTTTGCAGCTCAGGAGGAGCTAATGTGCAGGTTTCTTCAGTCATCCTCAGAACCATTATAGTTCACATCTTCCTCTCAGTACAGCATATTTGTATGTTTAATTTAAGAAGGTTATCTGTCAAAGGCGATACCTCAAGGTAGCAGTGAGTGGAATAAATATGTCAGAAACAATAGCTCCTGCTGTGAGAAACAAGTTTTCAAAAAATCATATTTTGGAGGATCTCAAGACTGAGAAAATCAGGCCAGATTGACGTCTCTGTTTCAGAGCCATTCACTGCACTGTCTCCAGCCCTCTCGATGGCCTCAGCAGCCATTGCAGAAGCTGGAACTGATCTCATGTTTCTGGATTAATGGAACATAATCTGTGGGATGTCTGCAGATCTCCCAATCAAAGCAAAGGCCTTAGGGCCAGCTCTGATACTACCATCCCCTCCAAACTGCTAGCTGGGTTCCTTACTTGCTGCAAGAGTTTGTAGTGTATAGACTTTTTGAGGCCTCTTGGATAAGCTACTAAAGGATAGAAAGACCCAGTTTCAGAAGCAAAACCTCCCACTGGCACAGTGAGAGGGAAGGTGACAGCCTGACCCGATGGGATAGAGCTAAGTGGCTCTGCTGTGAGTCTCGCTTTGCAGCTGAGACCTGCGTATGTTCTCCTGCTGCTCTTGGTACCATGCCTCCAAACACATCAGCCCTCTCGCATGGCTTGCCCGGCACACTGATGTCTCTATCTTCCCCAGTAGCTTTCCCTAGACACCCAGTACACCCACACACTGGGAATTGCTCCCTCTCCCCACTGCCCTATTCAACACTGCCTGCACAAAAATGGGCTGAACACTAATTGTAACTGATTGATAGATGGTGGGTCCATTGCCGCAATGTACATGCCAAGGACAAAACACATTGCTTCAAGCAGATCTGCCTTAGCAACAGCCCTTCCATTATCACTCACAGTTTCTTGAGGCTGGAGCTATGATGAGTCACCAGACTGGACCTATGGGTGACACAGGAGATCAGATCAAACCAACCTGTCCCTGTGCCCTGGAGAGGAAAGCACCTTTCACAATAAGCAAATAAATAAAAAAATAAATATTTGCCATTGCTCCCACCCTTGGGAGATAGTATCGTGAACGCTGCATTTAGCAAAAGGCCAGCTCTACGAAGCAGGGTGAAATTCACTCCTGTAGAGAGTCAGCCTTGCTCAGGAACTGCAAAGCCTCTCAAAAGAAGACTTCAGTTTGCATCTTGTTTTGCTGAGCAGCAAGATTTCTCAGTTGTTTTTTCCAGGTACAGAAGAATAAGCACAGTCCTATCTAGGTGCAATTTGGCTGGCAGGCTGGTGCCTTGGATCAGTATGGTTTATTCCAATATATATTAATGAGTGCAGTATCAGTCTGAATGCTTTTACTGTCACTGTGTTCCTTCTCCAGAATGGGCTTGTATCATCCTGAGTCTTGATACTGCGACAACTACACCAAACATCATTGGGGAAGCAGGTATGGACAAGCCGTCTCATGGCTGGTTCCTAAAAGAAAAGGGAAGTTTTCCAGAACTAGATGAATGCTTGTTTTTTTAGGTTCTCCTGAAAAACTGTGCAAATCAAACATTTTGACCTGCTTGAAGTCTTTCCCTCCATTTTGAGAAAGGTGAAACCATTCACCACTGACAAACCAAGTTTGTGAGCATTGTTCTCCACAGCTCTAGCTTGGCCAGCACAAGCCCTTGGCACTGCTTGGCGAGTACAGACTGAGCCTGTAAGTGCATGTACATGGAGCTACTCTGATTTTTACTCTCCATGGTTCACATGACCCAAGAAGGACTTGAGAAAGGTGAATTCACTGCCCTGGCTGGGTGCTGTTCTCTCTCCTAGGTAGGGTTCCCAGATTTTTCCCAGACCATTAATTTCTTAAGGTAGTCCTGCACGAGATATAATCGAAAGCCCCTGTTCTGTCATGAAACCCAGAAACACAGACACTGTGTCCATTGAAGCCCCATTATCACTAATGGCCTTGTAAGCAGGCTAGTAACCACGCATTTGGAGAACATTTTAAGACCTGAGCTTTAGATTGTAAGATGTTTGGGAAGCTCTTTGTTTTACAACTTCTAGCATGCTAAAAACAATTATATGTGTTGCTAAGAACAGTTACGTAATGCTTCTTCAGTATTCCTAAATATTTAATTAAAAATAGGAACATTCAACATAACCAACTTGAAACAATACAAAGTGACAATGAATACACGTGTTGAACTTTCCCTTGGCTTTTTATTTATATGTTTTACTTTATTTTCCACATACTCCACAATAATCCCTATTCCAGCCCTCCAGCAGATTCTGGTGTTTGCTTACTAGTAGTTACAGTTATGGCCCTACCAAAATGGCACAGGGGCGGAGAGCAGCTTGATTGCTACTTCAGCTCAAGCAGACAATAGTGCCCTGGGGAGGACAGCAAGGTAGTGCTCCTGTTCAGCGTGTTAATTCAGCCCTTGGCACAGATGGGAAATGATCAGAGAAAATGAGACTTCTATCTGGAGAGGAGTCAGTGATATGATCTTGGATCCTGAGAGTTCAAGTCTTCACAGCAATGGTATGTGCTCCAGCAAAGGAGCCCAGAGGTGCTTTCCCTGTTAAGATACATACACAGCTAGAGGTAAGAATCCTTAGTCCTCACATGTAGCTAAGACAGAGGAGCTCTGTTCCAGATTTGTGCCTAACCAGGACTATTTCTATACGCCCTACATCCTCTGAGCCTCAGATTGCCAGGTGGTAGATCAGATGGTCTCCTTCCAAAGGGTGAAACCAGCAAAGCTCCACAAGGTCTGCCTTGTGCTTGCAAATAAGAAGCACTGTGGTCACTCAACAAAAATGTACTTTCTCCTTCTTCATAGACTGTAACATTTGCCTTTTTATTATTTTTAGCCCCTGAAGAAACTGGAGCAGGCTGGGACAAGGGTTATTTTTAAGTGCAGGAAGGGTCTGGCTGCCCCGTGGCCATAAAAAGGCTTGTTTCAGCATAAGAGAAGGCAGCTCTGGGGGCCATTGCAAGCAGCTAGTCGGGAGAAAGCAGCACACTTCTTTCCTTGGCAGCATACACCTGTGGCATTTGTGCAACATGAACTCTCTCATCTATGAGATCCACACTCCCCCCCTCCCCCCAGTAGCCACCATGGCAGAACTGGTTTGCTATGGTACAAAGCAATGCTTTCTAGTAACTGTTTCACCAGCTGGCTCACTGCAGGGGCCATCTGATAGATCCATCTGCTCTGGTTTCTCTTAGGCCTCAAGCTGTTTAGGTCCAGCTTTTTGTCTGTGGAGCAGTTAGCATAAGGCGAGTGTGGGCTGTCCTAACCCATCTGATTTTCCAGGTCTTACCACAATGAAAAAAGTGAGCCTTGGATTATAGATAGAAGAACTTCAATGTATGCTTGATTCCTGTGAAAAATAAAGCAATATGCAATGCACAAAAAGATCCTCAAAAATATATGAAAAATGCTTCTCTAAACCTGGCTGGGGGAATGTGTCATCCTCATTAATCCCATGCTAAAATCAGTGTAATTGAATATTTCTATAGAGAATAGATGTGAAGGGAAGATCAGGTCTGCAGAGTTTTTGCTGCCAGGTGCAAATATTGCTGTTTCTTATAGCCTTCCTGGATTGCAGGTGAGAGCATGACCCCTACTGACCAGTGCGGAGAAATGAATCCCAGGCTGGGAAAGGCAGGCACACAACTCCACAATTGCAACCCAAATGTAAACAAAGCTGGTCTGGCTTTGAAGACTAATATCTTAATCCATAAGGTCAGTAGGCTAATGATAAGAAATATCAAAGCTAAAGGAGGCAATCGCTTCAGTCGGGTAAGTGATTAAATCAGTCTTCAAAACCCCTAAATGTCCCCGCTGCTGTCAAAAAGGGAGAGCACAATGCAAGTATTTGATAAAGCTCAGCTCTTCTTCAAAGCAGCTGCTGGAGAACTCAGTAGCTCCCTCCTGCAGCTGAAAGCACCACCAAAGCCACTGACTCTACAGGCACATCAATAGCCTGGGCTATTGCCTCAGAAATAACACAGGGAACATGGCCTCTTGTCTGAAGGATGTTCTTGGATGGAGCAAAGCCAGTGGGGACAGTGGCTCCATTTACTCTATGTATTTCCTTCCCTAGGATAATGGAGTTCAAAGCTTACAGGCTAGGATTCACCTGTGGTTTTAAAAGCTGGATTTTGAGAATCTAGCACCAGGTGAAAAATGCCATAGCTACATGATGCAAGGTACTAGAGGCTTTCTCCACTCAATCAGATTTGCTCCGAGAGCCATGCAGATTAGCTTTGTGCAGGGGGCTTTTTCCCAGGTTAGTCACTTGTCCGCATGACTAACTTTACACTAGCATCAGTATCTTCTGTCTTCCTGGTGCCAGCATAAAGCCAGCACAAAGGCCTTTTTTATCTTCCAGTCCTACAGAAAGTTGGTCAGATGCTGATAACTTATTTGTGTTAAGTTGATGTTACATGATGTTGCACAGGTTTGGCTTTAATGAATGTGGAAAGAGAGACTCAGCTCACTGTATCCATTGAATAGTTCGGTATCTGAGCTAGATGGAGAGGTGATGGCTGATGGGCAGAGGTGTTCTCAGGGAAGCTTAGCCCAAGCTGGGACTGGTGGTATGTAGGATAAAAATGTGCTTTACTGATGCCCACATCTCTCTGACTCTAGCGGGAGCTATTATGACTAGTTTTGGACTAGATACGTAGCTGTGAAACAGTAGTTAAAATAACTGAAGATGTGACTGCTCCTGGCTGCTTGCCACCCTGGGAAATTGCTGCTTTCCCTTCACAAATGTTTTAATGAAAATCCAGGTGGCTCAGTTCAAATAACATCCCAAGGAGTAACGAGCTCCCTAGCAAGTTAGTGGGTGCCAGATTATCTGCAACAGCAGAACATGCACACTCTCAGCCTGCCTTGGCTACAGGGGAATGTGATTTAACACTCTATCATTGAGGCATAAGAGATGCTATGCCGCAATCAGGGCGGGCTAACCCTCCAACAGCACTTCGTCATGGTAACCAGATTGTGTGTCCGAGCCCTTATATTCCCCTGCAGAAAGGGCAATGCCTGCACTTCTGATTCAAGTGATTTACACTTAAAATGGAAAAAAAGATACAAGAAGAGGCACATCTGCTTTCGTAATTTTTGCAATTCTCTTCAGCCAGTGGTGCAGGATCTTCCTCACCTGGGCTTCAGTAGACTGTGATTTTTAATAGCTGCAAGTAGCCCTGGCCTCCTTGACTGTATATGTCCTGTCTGAGTCCTTTTGGCCTTCTGGTCTCTGGAACATCCTGGGGGAATGAGTTCGGCAAATGGCAAAGCTCATTCCTTTCATCCCTGCTAGCTGATGACTTCACTGGGGCTCACCTTCCCTCTACTATACTCACTGCACATCACCCACACTGGCCGTCACCCAAGAGCATGACAGTGCTGCCAGCAAGACTACTTGAGGTTGGATGTCCTCATCAGAGGTTTGAACTCTCCATCAAATTATATTGTTTTGTACCTAACATATTATTTGGAAATCAGCTTACTTGAAGGCAAAACTGTGCACAAGTTAAATCCTTTTAGCTTAACCTGAATTGACTTACTTTGCTATGGCATCTGCTAGAACTAAACCAATGTATGGACAATATATATTTAAGTTTTGAGCTACTATATTGAAAACATTTCAATATAATTGTTCCTAAACTGCTTGTAGCTTACTGTAGCTCTGAACAGGAGCAGAGGAAAAGAGAGCAGTCTTTACTTACACTGAGATTGTCAAGATCAGTCCCCTCAACAGACTGGCAAGGAGCTCCTTAGCTTTGAAGGCATATACTGGCTCTCTTAACAGAGTGCAGGGAATTAGGCACTGAGATTTGTTAACTTTCAAGCCCCAGTGAGGTTTGTTTGTTTTGTTCTTTCTAAAATCTCACTCCAGTCTCAAGCTTTGTCCAAACACCTCCAACCACCCAGCTGAGAGTGCTCCATAGCACTGCCCTAGCAGAGGGCCCCATCACCAGTTCCTGGAGAGAAGCTGCTGCCCTTGAGCAGAGCCAAGCACAGTGGTACTGCAGCTAAAGCAAACACTAGTTCCAGACAATCTCTCCCGTCACTGAAGCCTGAAATCTCTCCATAGCTCAGCAGTGGGTCAGACTCAATGCCTGAATGTGGGTCTCCCTTAGAGGTAGTGCTGGGGAACACAGGGAGGTATTTGGCTCTGGGCACAGCTCAAGATCACTGCTGGATGATACTATTTAGAGATGTCTGAAAAACACTAATCTCCTTGTCTCTGTGAAAAAAGTGTACAACAAAAGGTAAAATTAAATTAAGTTGAAGTTAATTATTTCAGCTAATGGAGCTGGGTTCATTCACTTCTGAAAGAAAGGTCTTCATTTTCCCGTTTTAGAAATGAGTAAACCCCTCAGCTCATTCCTATTCCCCTTTCTGTTCCTAAAGGCCAGTGTCAGCCCACTATTTCCTTTTCTTACTCTTTTTAATTAAAAGAGGATTTTAAAAAATATATTTTTCCTACTTTCATCACATGATGCTCTTTCTCTGTTTTTTCATACTGCAAAAGACATCAAAAACAAGTTTTTCAAGAGTCTAGAAACTACAGAAGGAGAAAAAGGAATGTAGTTAGTTGGAAGATGCTATTTTTATTCGTATTTCCAAGCACTCGTGCTCTCCTCCCCTTTTTCCAGTGCAAAAAAAGAAAAGGAAAAACAATGACAAAAAGGGATTATTTTCACTTGCAGGTGTCAAAGAGAAACTCGAAATTAAAGAGAAATAAATTCTCACTTTTTCTTTTGCTTTTTTTCACTTCCTTACAGTGGGAAAAGAGCCCTGACATAAAGTGTTTTTCTCTTTTTTATTCTCTAGACCTAACGTAAGTGGAGTTGAAAGTGTGTCATAAAAGAACAAAAAAGAAGAATTTTGGCTTCTTATGCAAAATTTCAGTCTGAAAAAATGGCATACACACTCCTCTGAACAGGTAATCAACAATCATCCCAAGTGACAGACATACACACACACAAAACAGCTACTCTGTTTTTAACCTGTAGGGTACACAGCCAAGTGTACGTAAGTTAAGTGTTGCTGACTTTTGAGCAATTCTGGTCTGCCTTTGGAAGCACATCACTGGACTTTTTATAGTCCCTGGAGGACAGGAGCCATTCCAGAGCACAGGACTGCTTGGCTAAGAAAATATTTTTTTGTCTTCCCCCCAGATCCTTGGCTACTTGGCCAGCCTGTTCTCTCAAACCCTTTGGCTCTGTCATTTTTTCCTGTAACAGCTCTTTGCCAGCCATGTGCATCAGCAGATGACTGACAGCCTGAGCAGAAGAAAAGCTCTTGTTAAGTTGTTCAGAGGCACTGCTAATTGCCCCATAAAGAATGTGGAAAATAACTCTGTGCTGATTTTTGGGGAAGGGCTGATCAAAACCACCGCCTGTATGAGGCAAGCTTGCATCTTTATGCTGAAAATATGAAATAGTGCAATGTGCTGAAGTGGAAAAGCATTTTTATTCAGCCTGTCCACGTCCCTGTTCTCTCAAGGAGCCATTGCTCAGACTTATTTGTGGGCTGATACGGAAATGTTTTGTTGGTTCCAGTGTAATGCATCTGTGAAAAAGGTAGTTCACTTACTGTTGCTGCTACTGATAGCACTGCTACAGATTGCTGGCAGCAAACAGAAAATTCACAGAATATTACTTCTAGAATGATTTCTTGTAAATGTATGTGTTTTATTATAAAAATCACATCTCCTAGGAATGCACATTGCATGAAACCAGTGGCGATGTGCAAACAGAATTAAAGTTATGAAATAATCAGGGCTTCTAACAACTGTCTTGGAAATAGGAGATGGCTGCTATGATTGGGATCTGTCAAAGCCTGTCAAATGCAACTGGATTCAAATAATTAAGAACTGCACTTAATGTCAAGGGGCTAAGCCAGTTTGGGGACATTGCAACAGAAATGGTAATGATAACCTATGATGAAGGAAGTCCTTGCTCAGTGCAAAAGATCTTACATATTCTCAGTTCCTTGCAGCATGCCCAAAGGGGACAATTCTTCCATGATTCCAAATCTGGTGAATATCACACACAAAAATAAGGATGATGAGCCCTTCACTGGCAGGACCACAAGTAGTGAACAATACTGAGTAGTTAAATCTCTAGTTTGAGTGTGTGTATGTATTTACAGCTACATTCACTGGTACATACAGCTGTGTATATGTCTCTGTGTACATCTGTTGCTTTAACTACATTTCCTAATAACACCAGGTACTTGGAGTAGTAAAGGTAAGAGATGCTTGCAAATAATTGCAAAGAATTCAAAGACCTGTGAGACTAGGTAACTGGCAACAAAAAGTGATTTAAGTTCAACATAGGTAAATGTAAAGTGATGAACATGGGAGAATAAGCAATTCTATATTCCTAATTGTAGGCTCTGAGCATGCAGGATGGGGATCAGGACTGTAACAAATAGTCCTGTGACAATTCAGTAATAGTTAAAAAAGCAAAGGAAGTGATAGGAGTTATTGGAGAACAAAACAGAGAATATCTGTTTTGCAGCCTTATGCCTCTGCATAAATTCATGGTTTGCCTGCATCTTGAATACTGGGCACAGTCCAGTCTTTCCATTTCAAAAGAATAAAGTAGAACTGAAGGAAGTCCAGGGGAAAACAACAAAAATAATCAAAGCTATGAAACAGCTTCCAAATGAGGAATAACTAAATTTATTAGGATCTTTCAGGATGGAAAACAGGAAAACAAGTTGAAGAATGTGTGTTTACACATTCTGTGTAAACAGAAAATGACTATTTGTGGTCTCTTCTAATTCAAGAGCTTAGAATCATTAAGTGAAATCAGTAATTAAAAGGTTCAAAACAGGCAAAAGGAAGTACTCTTCACATATCACATAGATTAGCTGTAGAACTTCTCACTGCAGAATCCTGTGGATATGAAATTTTATAGGGATTCAAAAAGCAATTGAACAAGTTCATAAAGGAATAATCCATTACAGGCCACTAAATACAAAAGAAAACCCCAAGCCTCTGGTTCAGGGAGTGCCTAAACTGCACATTCCTCATTCTTGGGACAATGATACGAAGACATATCATTATATTTGCTCCCACTTGCTTACTGTCGAAGGCAGGAGCCTGAACTAGATAGATTTTTGCTCCAGCCTAGTACAGCTGACCTTAACAGAGCGCAGTCAAGGAACACACTCTTTGGAGACTTTAAATACGTTAGTATGAATGCATCTCCTTTTGCCCATGTTTTATCCTTGCAAGCATCCTATCCTGCACCCTCTGTGGCAGAATCTGTGACAAGCATGAGGGGATGCTCCGTGTGGGGGTCAGTAAAGCTCAATCTGGTTCCTGCAGACAAGCACACCCGTAGCTCCAAAGTACCGGCTCCCTGCAGAACCGGCTTTAGGCAGCAGTACAGACATGCTCCCCTGCCTTCCCCAACTGCTGCTGCTCTAAACTTCCCAGAAACACACCTTCAGCCACTGCAGGAAACATCCTACATATCCTTAGACTCTCTGAATGCTAACTGAAGCTTGTGGCTGGCGACAGACTGGTATATAGGCAATACGAAAGTGTGGCAGGATTTTATTGTGCAGAGTAATGGGCTCATCATTTCTGTTTGAAGAAATCCAGTCTCAACAAAATGTTTTATATCCTTAGGGGGTGGAAGAAGAGAAGGGGAGAGATGGAAAATGATAGTTCATGTAAATATATGTTTTAATCAAACCCCGTAAATTACTCTAAGTGATGTTTTAACAAGATACAATTGCAGGAGCTGAGCAATGTTTCTATCATTATGTTGGTTTTTTTATTTAACAACCAAAATACAGAATTCAATTTAAAGGGCTTTAGCCATGGTAGATGAATTTTTATGGGATAAATTCACGCTCTAGTTTTGCTATCAGGATGCACTATGAGGAGGTAGGCCTTTTTATTATTATTAGGCCAGGCTGTCAAAGCCAGTTATATTGCTCTCCTAAAACGAGATGCAAGATCGCTTGCCTCTGTGCAGCATCCATAAAAATGGGGGCTTTTTTTTACTACAAAATTTCTTTTTTCATTCATGTAGAGAGAGTGGGTTCATATTCTTAGCTTTCTCTTCTTTTACCCAAATAAGTCACTTCTGCAAAGGCTCTTCCAGGCAGACAAAACTGAATCAAGGAGATATTGGCTGGAAGGGATCTCTGAAGGTCTCTGGTCAACTTCCTGCTCAAAGCAGGATAAGTACCAGCACTAGAGCAGGTCAGCCATGACATTTTCCAGTGGAGTTTTGAAAACCTCCAAGGATGGAGTTCCCATGACCTCCCTGGGATTTCTTCCAGTGCTGCACTATCCTCTCAGTGAAGAAATATGGGTGCAAGTGTGCTACAGTTCCCCAAAGAAAAGAAATGGGGTTAAAATTGTCAGCATCTTCTCATTAACGTTTGTACTCTTCCTAACACCTTCCCTTTTACAAATGGCAACTTGCAGTTGACAGTCACAGGATCCAGACATGGTTGCTGGCTCAAGTAGCGCACAAGACAGTTAGATGAAGAGCTTCACTTTATTGCCTCAGTTAGCAATTAGAGCACTCAGCCAGGGAAGGGGACCTGAGAGGCTTGCTCTTTCAAGAGGCCTGTATCCACACTTAAACCTGAATTACTGGCTGCCTCCTAATACCCACCCCAAAAAATTTCCTTCAGAAAAAAACCTGTTTCTCACTTTGGTGTGGGAAGGGTAGCAGAGACTGCTGCATTCCTGCTTTTTGCTCAACTTCAGAAAACTAGCACCATGTCCAGTGCAAGCACTTCTTCATCTCCCAGCTCCTGTGAACATCAGCATTTTCCTTCTGCCTCCACATCAAAGCTAAGAAAAATATCTTCAAATGAAAATTAAAGGCCGGTTTCCAGTGTTTGCTTTCTCTCTAGAGAAAATAGCACCAAAATTGATAGACTCTGTTTCCTTACATGACATTCACTATGACCCTGTCAAAGTCATTATCATTAATCAAATTAGGTGTAAGACTAAATAAAAAATGTACACAGTAATTTATGCAGATTGCTGTGTAAGCTTTTAAACTGCTTGACTGATAAACGCGCGTACACACACACACACACACAAAACTGTCACTTTCTTTAGTGTAATTATATCCATCCTGCACTGCCTGCAGGTGAATAAACCCTTTTTGCTCATCTCTTCCTGTGATCATATTCTGTGTAAAATGACAAATTAATAACTTGAATAATAACAGTTCAACAGAAACAGCCTGATTACAAATCTTGATAGAAAAAGCTATTGTTGCTGGAGAGGTTTCCATTTAAAATGCAGTAAATCAGATGTCTCTAAAGGAAGAAAAGTGTAGTTTAAATCTTATTTAAATGAAGAAATGGTAAATATGAAAGACAGTGCCCATTTCTCTTATTATATGGGTATGATTCAGCTACAGAAAACACTCAGCAGAGGAGCTTGTTCAATTTATTGTTATCTGAAGAGATTAGAGCTGAAGATCCCTGATAGCCACAAGAGCTTTCCTGTGTTATTAACCAGGCTTGCTGGTATTTTTCCTCCATTAGAACACAAATGAAAAACTTCTTCATTTGCAATGCACATTGGATATTTCCTCCTTTAATATAGCATTTCTCCACTGTAGTATTACCATGAACTTCTGCTTTTTTTCTGCTGTTCAAGACTGTACACTGGCAAGCCAAGTCCCACAGTGTTTAGGATACACCACATTTTGCCCAGAGTTCCACCACCTTGTGTAAGAAGGAGACAACAGAGCGAGTGATGATCTCTTCCTCTTACCTCAGTACTTCAATCAGGCCAGGATACCATGCCATGTGGCCCTTGCACTCCCAGATTCATACCAAGGCTTCCTGGCGTGGGTGTGAGGCTAAGGGGTATCGTATTGGTGCTTCTGGAGTTCTGCTCTCAGTGCTAGGGGCTAGCACTCAGAAGTGAAGCCCCCTGCCCCTCTTCTGGCCAGCTATGACAACCATCTTTAATTATAGGATGACTCTTTCATAACCACAGAGAAATGTATTAAAAAGTGTCAGTCCAGTGCCAGCGAAGAATCCCACATGTCAGGAACTGTCTGAATCCTCAGAAGGATTGATGCTAAACCCTCTCACCCTTCTCCACAGCCAGAGCCAGAAGGATTTGAATGAGGGAGGCCCAAGCAATTCTTCTGCCCTGATGTCCCAGTGTCTGCTTGTGCTGGCTTTTTCTGCTTCAGTTGTGCCCTGCAGATAGAGAGCTCCAGCTTCCTCTCTGCTAATGCAGCACCTTCCTCTAGCCCGTAGTTGACCTCCAGCAGTGTATCAGGCCTGATGTCATTCTTGTATTTAGCAACAAGTCTGGAATTGTTTAGCCATGTCTTAGCCTTCTCAGGGAGCAATGCCAACTTGCAGATGGAGAGTCACTCCCTCTGGGAGCCTTCCATTGCACTGTTCCTTGTTTGCTTTGCCTCTCCTATTTCTTCAATTCAAGGTGATTACAAGGACATCTCAAACCTATATGAATGGCAGAAGCCTTCATCTATCAGCCTTACAACTTGCATAAGCTGCAGGACGCACAAAGTATTTCTTTTCCTCCATTTTACTAAGCCTGGATTGTCTCTTAGCCATTCCCATGGCTCTTGCTAAGAATGGGTCTATGTTTCAACAGGGCCCATCAATATCCAACATTCCCTAAGTACCACATTTGCTCTCAGCTGGGTCACTCTGGGCTAGTGCTCTGCCTTCACAGCGTGGCACATCTCCTGCTATTATGGCAGCAAGGGAGTCAGCCTGAAAATCTGGTGGCTGGGCAACCGTGGGGAAAGGAACACAGGCTAGTTATCTGACAGGATTGTGCTGTTCAGGGGTGAAAAAACAACCCATGGAACACAGCTTTCTTTTACAAATTTACAGGATTGGGCTTATATTGCACACTGCATCTTCAGATCTGGGAGTCCATATTGTTACAAACTGTTGGAGTTTTTGGCTGGATGGGGGCTGTCACCAGCACATGATTAATCTCTATCCAACTGCTACTGGCTCCTATTCCCTGAAAGTGAAGTACAGATGCTGTACCTCCTTTCATTTAGAGCTAAAACTTTTGGCCTTTTTCCTACTTCTGTTTTCACTCTTCACATTTAAAACAGGCTCATCCATTCCACCCACCACTCCTCCCCTTGCCACTGTCATGAACCATAGCCCAGACATCTTTCAGTGCTGATTTCTTCTCTAGCAGTATTACAGGGTCCTCGAGAGGGACCTTCAATAAGCCTGTGGTCCAACTGCCTTCCTAAAATGGAGACACCATAGAAAAGGGTGACTGGGAAGTGGATACTGCTTCCTGTCACACGTATTTTACCCAGGAAACAGATCCAGAGGATGGATGAGGTATCTCCTCTGCCTGGGCATATGTTATCTAGGAATGCATGGATGGTTATTCAGTTCTTGGCAGACCACTCAAGATCTCCATAGACATATCTGGGCAGACTCATCTGCTCAAGAGCACCTAATGATAAACCCACACCACTTTGTTCATCAGCCTTAATGATTTGTTATTGCATTCTGCACCACTGCAGCTTGGTTCTGAAGCACAGCACAGAGGGCAAGAGGGTCAGAGAGCAAAGATAGATATCTTCATGTTGTTCTTTCTTGGGATTTCACTCACCTCCTTACTCTGCCTTTCAGAGCTCTAATATCAGCTTGTTGCTCAAGAAGATAGGTGTGGAAGAAAAGCACAGACTAGACATCTTCAACCCATGATCTTCTTCATGAACGTCTCCCCCACTTGGAAGAAACAACAGTAAACTGGGGCAGAGCCTTCAAACTATCCCTCTGCACAGAGGGTGCAGATATCCTGAGCACCTTTAAGCAGAATGGAGAAGTGCGGAGGACCAGGAGAAGGAGTGGGACAGATCCGTCTGTCTATCCAGCCAGGCTCCCCCCATGCTTATACCACCCTATGCATCTACCCTGCCTGAGCATCTTTTGGCTTTATGGTGGCATCACTGCTGTCCACAATATCCTTCTCTAATCTAGATCAGCATTTAATATCTTCTATCATGTACCCATTTACTGTAAGAAAACAAGAAAGCTCCACTCTAGCCTTCCCAGCACTTCATAGAAGAGGAACCATTTTCCAGACATCTGGAATTATTAGTAAGATGGAGGCATAAGGCCAAGCTAGAAAAATAAGTCTTTCATAGCACTTACAAGTTTAAATTTACTCTGAAAGAAATGAAATAACTCTCCTGAAAATGTTTAGCGGTGCCTCCTCAATCTGATCAGACAGCTGAAAATGTCATCCCTTTTCAGGGGAATATGGGAGCAATTGGTTAACAAACAAACACATACTAAATTCAGAGCTGATGAGCTTGCCAAGCTGAGTCCTGGGGACCACAAACTGCCATGACACATTCAGTAGCATGCTCTCTGGCCATTGTGTCCATGCACTGAATCCTGATCGTGGGTTTCTGAATGCAACTGTCAAATCCATTCACAAAGAAACCATTTCCTTCTGATTTTGGTGTAAGGATAGGTAAGCTCCCACAAAGACACAGATCCCTTCACACAGAGGTGTGCAATCGTGCAATTGCTGCTGTCTCACACAGCGAAGTGTAATGACTGTGCTGATGAAGGAGTTCAAATGACTTTCTCTCCCCTGGTAAAATCCTAGATGTTTTAGAAAAAGTGAAGACTGTGAAGGTGCTGCCCAAAATCCTGAGCTGCTGGCAGATTCAAGCTCCACTCTCAGCTTTGCATGATCTGTGAAAAAACACCCTCTGGTCTTTGGCAGGGACATTACTTTCTTTTTTTGTGTGTTTTTCTGGCCTCTTAGCATATAGCATACTTGTTTCTTAATTAATGTTCCTTAATTATGTCTCTTTGCCATTCAGATATAAAACCTGAACTATTTGAAGATGGTGAAGAGAAGAGAAAGGGAAGTGAATGATGGAAGAGACAGAATTTCATCCTTGCAAACATGCAATTACAGAGTGGAAGAAGAGGCCTTTTTCACCTCTCCCGAGGTCCACAGGCCAGGAAACCCAATGCCAGGTTAAGAAGCAGGGCAAGACAGGGCAGGCACAGATGGACAGGGCATTGCTTCTAACACTCATGCCAGGCACAGTGCTGGCCACATCAAATTAATAGAAACAGGGCCACTCCAGTACCCGTCTGGGGACCAGTCTGCCCAGATACCCCCTTTCAGCCTCATCCAAAGCCCTTTCAAATACCTCTTTCCCAAGAGGCTTCCCTATGAAGTATCGTTCTTCCAAGTCCTCAGAACAAACTCCATTTTTATAATTAAGTTCTAATCAATAGTGCCTGCATATGGGTAACAGAGGAGGCACCTGCGACCACTTAAAGAAACTACTGAAGATTTCTATAGAAGGGTTTGGTTTAGCACTAGTTTAGTTTAAGTGCTCTATAATAAAATAGTAATAAAAACAGGAGCGCACATTGGACACAAACAATTAGCAGACTTTTATTACAGCTAAACACAACACATGGATTTTTTTCCTGTTATATCTTCATCTCCATTCTCACAGCGGTTCTACTAAGATGACGATTTACTGCAGAATGTGGCATAAAACAATTGCAGTTTACTGGAAAGCGTTCACTCTGTTCCCCACCCAGCCTTTGACTGATGCCTGTGATTTAAAGATGCTTCCAACTCTGCCTTGCACTGTGGCATGCAGTACACATTGATAAGCTTGGTTTTGGGGGCCTCTGTAACTCTTCATGCTGAAAAATCAGCCTCAAGTCACACTCTGGCACTGGTGTCGGATAGTACTCTGCCATTTCCAGTTGATTTTTCTCATCATGGTGAAAAGAAGGAATTTATCCTCATGAATGAATGCAGGTACTGGTGAAACAGCAGTGCTTTGATACCTGCATCCCCCCTTGTGATTGATTTTCTCACCCAGAACAGTGACTCATAGCAGTCTCTTTTCATATAGGCCTCAAATCCTGGAGTGATGAGGTTGCAAAACCATCTGAGCTTCATTTTCCACAGGTAACTAAGGCTATCACATTGGAGTTTATCAGAGAAAGCCAACATCAATGTCACCATGCTACAGACGGGGAAGACAACACTCAGGGAGGTGCAGGACTGCAGAAGGACATCTGGCAGACAGAGCCAGGGCACGATGCCAAGTCTCTCAGAGCCCCTCCAGAGTACAAGCTCTCACAGGTGTGGAGAAATGGAACTGCAGGATGCATCTCTGGCCTCCATCATGGCAGCAATATTCTCACAGTACTTCCATCAGGTATGGGACCAAGAAGGACACTGAAGCCCAGAGAGGCTAAGAAGTAAGTCGTATAGATGACTGGAGGTTTTAAGCTCTGACATCAAAAATTTATGTCTTTCAGACCCCTGCTCACCTGCTGGCCAGTTCTGGAGATATCTAATCCTGTGGGAGCCTCAGGTCCCTATTCTAAAGGTCAGTTTTATCCACAAGCAGGTCTGCAAGCAGGATATGTGAATTAGAGACCACTTCTAATTAGAGACCACTTTAGCTACAGAACAGTGAAAAAGAAACCTCATGATGAGTCATCCCAAGGGGATCTCAACCAACTCTTCTCTCTCATCCAAGAGATGAGTAGTGTGAGCTGCCTGGTATTTGGGGAGGGATCCTTTGGTTCCCGGTTGCTGCAGGAACTTGTAGTGCCAAGGACTTGCAGGAGGAGCTTCTCCAAGTTCCTAAGGGGCTATCTGTCTTCTTTTAAGTCAATAACAGACTCATGTTGAAACTATAAAGGTATTGAAAGCGTGTTCCTTACACACTTGTACAGAGGCACTGGTCCTTGCACTCCTCAGGCCAGGCCAGAACAGCCCCATCCCATGTTGCCTCTTCCCCTCTGACCCTCCACTACCATGGCTGAGTAGGAGCATGACTCTTCACGAAATAAAGTAAGATCTGCTTAGGATACATATATAAATCTCCATTCAGAAATGGTACACAGCCCAAAATTCCTCATAAAACTAATGCCAAAAGCTTGTGCAGAGGACAGAAAGAGTTGCTTTTGCCATATGATGATTTCTGATGAAAAATAATTCCCTTAGAAAAATACTCACTGCATTTACCTATTTACAGCTGTAAACCACCCAGTGATGTTCTGCATAAGCCAGAAATGCTAGCAGAGCAACGTATTCTAGCTGATTTTTCACATGTTAAATAGATGATAAAAAAAGGGAAGAGTGCAAACAATGAGCCCATGCTGCCAACGAATCACAAAACACAGCCCGGGAACACTCCTTGACTCCATGCCTCCGATTGTACTCTTGCTCCCCTGGGGCCTCATCCACATCCTTGCCACCACCCATTTCTCCGACATCCCTGGCTTAGCCTGACCCACAGCATGATGGCAGCAGACAATAAAGGATAACAGCTATGAGAATGCCACCAGTCAGCAAAATTTGGGCAGTAAGACAAGTTTCCACATGACCAGCCATCTGTTGCCCACTCCTTAGGTAAGCACAGCAGCCATGGTCTAGGGGGATTTCTGTCTCACTAGTGTGAGTTTCCTCTTAGAAATGTAGGGAAAATATTACAGTACTTGGGCTTTCATCGCACCTGCTGGCAGCAACAAGGAGAGTGTAAGATGGCACAGGAAAGCACCAGCTACCAATCCTCACCCAGCCTGCAAACTTAGGCAAGCTCGGCCCAAACAGGCTTGCAGCCCACTTTGCCTTGGCTTCCCACCTGACTTCTGGGTGACAGACCAGCCCACTCTGAGGCCTCCCTTAACAGAGCACTCGTCCCAGCCGGAGCACCTCCTGCCATGCTTTGCCCCAGGTTCTGTGCCATGACACCTAGATGAGCAGATAGTAACTCTATATGCATCAAAGAAACTATCCCAGACCAAGACCACAAATAGAAAGAAGATGACATTAAATATTCCCCAAACTCTAAATACTACATTTAGTGTTGATCCAGTGCCCATGGAAAGATTTCAGTGAGCTTTGTAATAAGCTTTTTACTTAACTTTTCCCCTTCATTGTGCCCTTGTTCTTGAATTTAATAAAATAATAATGTATTTTTGAAGCTGTCAGACACTATAAAACAAACATTCCTTCCTTTTTTGTTGTTTTAGAAATCCGCCTAAAATCTAATACAAGGAATAAAATAATATTACAGAGCCACAATATCATAAACTGAGCAAGGATAGAAAGTCTTTCACCCTAAACCTTCTGAGCACAATCTCTTTCATCTAACACAGACTTATAGTTTATAGTTAGAATAAACTCAGACAAGGTAAACCACATCAGGTATTGCAGCAAGTCTTGGAAAAAGAGGACAGTGAGCTATTATGCTGATGTTTTGTTTGTCTTTGCAAGTATGCTGTAGTCCTGTTGTTTTGTATTCCAAAGGATGCTACCCACTTAATCATGTCCTCACCACAGGTCCCAGGTGAATCATCAGGTTCAGAAAGCCTTTGGCTGGACACCTGGCCCCACTGGCCTTTCCTATGCTCTCTGCTGTCTCTGTATCCTTAAGCTATTTTCACCACACACTTTTCTTTAGATGACAGTGGAAGTTATTTATAAAGTTAGTCATAACTACCATGGCTACAAATCATCTGCTAACCCTGATAGGACCACCCAGACATGTTCAAGCAAATACCATGGCAAGTATTTAGTATCCGTAAGTCTCAATCAGATGCCTCAACTTTAGATACAACATGTTCCTCTACGTCCCACTCACAGCTCTCTGAAGTCCTGCCTATGTCTTGCGCATTTGGAAAGTAGCTGAATAGCCTTCCCCCGACACAACCCTCACATTGCAGGCACAGCATTCAGTGGATCCTTCCATCTCCACCTGATGGGCATCTCCAGCTGTGAACACAGTAACAGCCCTTCCTGCACTGCAGGGCCTAACCTGTGCCACAGGTAGGAAATCTGCAGGAGTCAGGATGTAAAAAGAGCACCAAATCTCAGCTCAAACCCTCTACCCAAGTAACCCCCGACTACCTCAGATGTAGCTGCATTCCAGTGTCCACAATTTATAGCAAAATGTCTGCACGTACGTGCATGCACAATATATAGGACAAATGCTGCAGAAATAGGAATATTAGTTCTTAGTTGTGAATAAGTAGGTCTGGCAAGAATATTAGGTCTTCATTTTAAAAACAGGCCTGGGAAACAGATCAAAAAGTGCTTCTGAAGGTATCTGCTCATTTAGAGGAGATTAGTTTTATTTACTCAAGCTCCAGGCAAGGTGTTATAGGTGACTCTACTTGAGCAGGGAGATTGAACTAGATGATCTCAAGAGGTTCCTTCCAACATCAACCATTCTGTGATTCTGTGATTTAGCCCTCATGTGTGTTTGCACTCTCTGAACAGGGGAGAGAAAGTGGCAGCTCTTAAAGGAGTACTAGAGAACTTCAAACCAGCTCACACATTTTGAGGATCCAGTTCTAGCTTCCTAGTACAAGGAAGACACAGAGTGAGTCCGGCAAAGAGCCACAAAGATGAATAAGTGACTGGCACATTTGTCTCATGAGAAGAGGCTGAGAGAACTGTGACTGTTTAGCTTGGAAAAGAGAAGACCGAGGGCAGGATTTTTTTCACCTGTATAGATACTCGGTGGGAGAATGTGAAGAACTGGGCTGTAGCCTCTTCTCAGTGGTATCCAGCAACAGGACAAGAGACAATGGGCACAAAATGAAATGTAGAAATTCCATTTAAACATAAGAAAAAATTATTTTACTGTGAAGGTGGAACAGGTTGCTCAGAGAAGTTGTGGAATCTCCATCCCTGGAGATGCTTAAAACCTGGCTGGGCACAGTCCTGGGCAACCTGCTCTAGGTACCCCTGCTTCAGCAGAGGGTTAGACTAGACAGCCTTCTGAGGCCCCTTGCAATGTCAGCAATCCTGTGCTTCTGCGAGGATTTTGCTTACAATTGTGTAGCAGAAGCAGAAAGTGTGTAACTCCAACAACTAAACAAAGCTAATCTGAAAGCTTAGACTTTCCTACTGAGCACTTGGAACAAACTGCTCACAACAACTAACAGACCAAGCATGAGCATTAACAATTATTCAAGTAATACTTTTTGAATAACAAATAAACATGAGATGCTCATAAGCTGCTCACAATTTATGAGCAGAATTAGCAGAATTCATTAAATAAATTATACATTATGTTTTATTCCCTCCTCAGCTCTATTAAATATTATAAAACAATACATATGCAGCCACAGTAAAAGGATAAGGCTAAATTATAGCTGTCTGTCAAAAATAAGTGAAAGAATGTAAACATCCCATGAGCAATCAACCAGTGGAAGTCTGTTGCAAATATAACATTTTATTGTATAATTACAATGATAAACTTAACACAACAGGCAAGCTCTCATAACTAGCTGCTTAAGTTGAGGATCAATAACCATTCAATGAGATCAATTGACAATATTTCAATTATTATTACTGTATTTATTTCCTGTTTATTCCACAAACTATATTAAACATCTTGTTCATTTGTTTCCTTAATGAATGCATTTGAGACAAGCCATGATTTGTTCTGAGTTTGCCAGAGGAAAAATGATGGAGAGAAAACAAGCTAATCCTGATCAATCTTTTGTCCTCACCCCCAGTCTTTGCCTTCCCACCAAGATGCTAAGATCTATATTTTGCTCTCACACATGCCAATATGAATTCTGTGTAACATCATCAGAGCTGCACTGATGTTACCAAGAATTTTTTCTGTCAGCAGGGAACGATGCTTATGTCTCATTTTAGGAGTGCAGCACACCACCCACTCTCAGGGCTTAGCAAAATGGGAGTTGAGCTCATGTACCACAGAGCCAAAGCACTTGATGTCAGCTTTAGTGTAACTTGGCCTCTGTTGTACAGGGGCTACCAGGTCATCTGGTCATGTCTCATCCTGCCATCTGGGAATCAGGTTAATCTCATTAAGTGGGAAGCAAAGACAGCACAAGGGGGGAATCTCCATGCTTTCTTTGCAGATACCTTGCTGCCAGGCTGGCAGTGTATGGGCTGCACGGTGCTGAAGCCGGACCAGCCATGGGTGGATGGGGCTGTGGTTTGTTCAGTTCCATCTCTCTGCAATCCCTTCTGTCCAGGAATCAGGTGCTTGTGCTTACTCTTCTTCTTTTCTTTCACCCGACAACCTCAAAAATATCTAGCTTGGGTTAAGAGGAATGTTAAAGACCAGCCTGTTGGCTCCTTGAGGGATCTGGATAGAAGCTGAGATAGAGGTAATGCACTGAACTGGTGCAGGAATAGCCATGATATTTAGTCCTAAATTGGGTCTGGCCCACAGTCCTCAGTCTGACAGCAGCCAATGGCATATATCTAAGATATGGTGTAAGAATAATGGTATGATGGTATACATGTTTCCTTGATATAGTCTCCAAGCCCTCAGAGATCTACAGCTTTGAGACAGAGATTATATTTTGTATTTAACAGCCCTTTTTGTGTTTGACTAGCCTTTTTCAATTCCTTATTTGGACATTACTTCAACTTTTTTCAAAGATACTTTCTTACCTCTCCAAGTCTCCTTACCTTCATGTTTCTCCATGATTGTTTTTTTCTTTTTTTCTTTTTTTTTTTTTTTTTTTTTTGGGGGGGGGGGTAGAGGGGGTTTCTGAAGACCTTTATGGAGGTGGAGGTTGTGCAGCGCAGGACAAGGGAAAGAGTAGTGTCTGCTGGTAAAAGGACAGGAATTCCTCTTCCAGAGGAATTTGTCAAGGAAGGGGTAGGACCTGGAGCCTTCATCTTTGTATTCAATCCCACTTGCTATTGGCATGAACTGGTTATGCTTTGGGCACCCTGCACATGCTCCCAGAAGACAGTTAGCATTCCTCTGCATAACACAACCAGGAAAGTCAAGCAGTTGTGCGTACATCTCAGTAACTAAAGAGAGCAATTGCTGTCATCTTTGCAGGGCATTAGCCACCATGTAAAGTGATTTTACCCTCCAAAGATTAGCTATAGAAGGAAAAAATACTTATTCTGTTCATTGCATGCATAAAATATCTGATGATTAATTTTTTATGACATGTATATCTAGTTATGACTTCTGCCTTTGTTCCTAAACTCAGGAAGGTACATGTCATAACTGTGATCAGCCTTCATATATTTTAACATACTTGGAGGTTAATGTCTCTGCTGAAGTTAGTGTGCATGGCAAGAACGTCTCATTTCTGAGGGTACTTTACGTCAGGTGCTATTTCAGATGATCTCTTTACATCTAGGTTGGAAGCACTGCTGTCTCTGTGTGCAAGTACACACTCCCTGAATCTGACATTTCCCACACTGACAGGCAGCAGGATGCATTTACAAAGAATCTGAAGTGGCAGCCCAGCGATTCTTTCTTGTTTCCTTAAAGGCAGTCTTCTTCTTTCCTGGGATGTCATAACAGTCACTAGGAATATACTTAAAATATTGGAAAGATTCAAAAAATTAAGGGATTGTTGTCATGGTCCCCCCACCATTGGGTAAAAAAACACACGTCCTTAATTTTCAGGATAATTAATACTCAGAAAATCAATAGTCCTGGAAGTTTCTTTTCTTATTTTATACAGTTCTTCATGGTTAGATGCTGTTAGCCATAGTTCTGAGAGGTAGGTTTGACACTTATGCCAGATTCCCTGTGTGAATGCCCTTCTTGCTGATCAGGTGTTGGTCCACTCATACCGAAAATACAGAATCACAGAATGGAAGGGACCTCTGGAGATCACCTAGTCCAACCCTCCTGCTCAAGCAGGGTCACCTAGAGCACGACAGACAGGATCGTGTCCAGGTTGGTTTTGAATATCTCCAAGGAAGGAGACTCCACAACCTCTCTGGGCAACCTGTTCCAGTGCTCTATCACTCTCACAGGGAAGAAGCTTTTCCTTATATTCAGGCATAACTTCCTGTGTTTCAGTTTGCACCCATTGCCTCTTATCCTGTTGCACGGCTCCACTGAAAAAGAGTCTGGCCCCATCCTCTTGACACCCTCCCTTAAGTTATTTATAGACATTGATAAGATCCCCTCTCAGTCTTTTCTTTTGCAGGCTAAACAGGCCCAGCTCTTGCAGCCTTTCCTCATAAGAGAGATGCTCCAGTCCTCTAATCATCTTCGTAGCTCTACCCTGGGCTCTCTCTTGTAGTTCCATGTCTCTCTTGTACTAGGAAGCCCAGAACTGGATGCAGCACTAAAGACATGGCCTCACCAGGGCTGAATAGAGCAGCAGGATCACCTTCCTTGACATGCTGGCAACACTCTTCCTAATGCACACCAAGAGACCATTGGCCTTCTTGACTACCAGAGCACATTGCTGGCTCATGGGATACCACCATAGCCAGCAGATTCTCTGTATCAGTTCTAAGAGAATTGAAATCTAGAGCTGAAAACATTGTTTTTTTCTTTTTTTTTTAAGTGTAGATTTTCATTCTAACTTTTCTTCTTGGAAATAAACCTGCTATTTGTATGTGGTCAGCCACAGAATGGCTGGAAGCTGAATTCTTGCTGAACTAAGCAGCACAGTGGTTCCCTGAATGCATAATCTCATTCATATCATTGGGGAGCAAGAGATGTATGCTCCACAACTGTGCCACTTGCTCTGTGGAACTTCTTATTCGCTGTTAAGCTTCAGACATTCAAGATGCTGTTGTTGTCCAACATCCTTTCAAATCAACTGTGAATGCTGCAAGTACTCAGAGTTTGGGATGCTGGAGCTTAGGCGCACTCAGACATTAGGAAAGAGACAGTGAAGAGCAGCATTGCTGTCCAGGGAGCAGACACACGACTGTGAGTTGTCTGTTCAATCTATTCTCCCTTTTGGTGTTCATGTATTTCCTTCTCCCCACAAAACCAAGGGGGACAGCGATGTCCACAGCCCACATGCAGCCCTCTCCCTGGGTGCCTGGAGACAGATGAGATAGGTCAGTGGAGGGGTGTATGGGTCCTATGGGATTTGTGTTTTGTTGTGGGTGCAGCACAAGAAAAACGCACAGTTTTAGAAGCTTTTTGAATGTCTTGGTTTTGGGGGCAGTCGGGCATGTTCATGCATCACATATTATCTCATCTTGCTTTGTACCCTCTGAACATAAGATTCTTGCCATGCTTTCATTACCTGTCTTTTCCCATTCTGGCAAATCTAAACTGGCTAACAAACCTTCACAGAATAAGAGCCTGAGACACAGCAGCAGCTACAGCTGTGAGGCAGTACTGAATTACTCCAGCAGTCCCACCAGCCTCCTCTACAAGAGAGAGATTAAAAAAAAAAAAAAGAAAAAGAAAAAAGAAGAAGAAGAAGAAAAAAGGAAAAAATGCCTGATGACCCCACTGGTGGAGCAGAGATCATGCTGATTTAACATCTCAGCATCAAGGGCAGCCTCCAGATTAGTCACTCAGTCACTGTCCCCTTCAGTATGAATCCAATGAGTTTTAATGAAAAGGAACTAAATATTTTACTGTCAAAAACAGTTATCCAGAATATCACACACAATGTACTTCCAAATAATGGTACTGGACTGGATTATTAAACCTAAAAGACCAGCAATGAATCAGGGTTACTCCACTGACACAAATGGTGGCCGCAGTTGTGTAATTAGTGCACCCACCCCAAAACTAAGACAGTCTCTATGTACCAATTACTGATGCTGTCCATATCTACAGATTTGCCCAGGAAAGGGAAAAGTCCTCTTTTCTGTTTATCACAAAGATCTGGTGAGATCCTGTCTGCCCCATGGACTTGCGAGCTGCCAGTTGCATTTTCAGTAAAGGTTTCTGACCAGCATTGCTATTTCAGATCTTCCTGGCTTCCTTTTCTGGGAAACAATGCCATTTACAGTACAGGGGAGGTGAAATCATCATGGGAAGTTGACACCTTTTTACATCCTGCTGTAAAACAGGCTGAAGAAGAAGAACGATAAATCACTGTGGTGATTACCTCCTTCAAACTGGACCTGCAGCATTTGACAGGGACTACAGAAGTACTTGTCCCAAGATTGCTGCTGGCATGCAGCATGTGTGAAGGGGTCAGTTTCTTCTGGAGCAATCTCTCTTCCACTGCTCAAACTCCCTGACATCCTCCCTTGTGATCTACCAGGAAATTTTCCATGACCTTGGGCAGAGCATCCTAGGCCTTGAAATACGCCTGTGGCACACCATGTGCAGCTAACGCCTTCCCTGCCTGCCTGCTTCTCTTCCTTCCCTCCCAGCTTACATTCTGCTCCCATTCCTCCCCAACTGATTAGGGATCATATAGCAACAGGAATGAAATCAAAAACTTGCCTGAGGAGATCTTAGTGAGTCCTAGCTTGGCCTCGTATGGCTTTCTTCCCCTGAAACGGCTGGAAGCAGCCCATGCTGATATAGCGGGAACAGAGGCAGGTGAGTCAGCCTGGCTCTGTCTCCACTCTCCACAGACCTTTCCAGCTCAGTCAGGCAACCCCCAACCAGACAGAGAAAAAGAGGCAGGGAAGCTGCGCTGGCTCCAGGGTACTACATCCACCTTGCATGCTACTAAGATGTCTTGGGAGAAATTCACACGTTGGTAAGAGACCCAAGCAGAGAACATTTGACATTTTGGATGTAATGCAAGCGCTTTGGTTAAAAATAAATAAATAAATAAATAAATCCAGCTTTAAAAACAAGCATGAGATGGATTCATACTACGATTAGTCAAATATCTTGCTTTGGTGGAATATACTTCACCTCTATTCTAACTTTAATATCACATTAGAGACTGTTTTCTGGGATGGTGGATACTGTATTCTGAATACTTTATCGCCAGACTCTGAGAGCCAGTGAAGTGTTTTGGATAATAGAAATGAATAATGCATCACACACTCATTGCCTACCAGACTGATGTCTTTACTAATAATTTGGATTAAAGTACATTATTGTTTTACTACTCACACGCTGATTTATTTTCAAATACTGACTGAACAACTATCATTAAATTAGAATAATTTTTAACTCTAAAAAGATATTGTTTGCAATTTCGTCTTTAGGAAGGCGCTGGGCCTGAACCGCAGATTATTTGTATCTGGGATTACGGGTCTAAAGAGATTTTCAAGTTGGTCATGTCTAGGCTATTTCAAAGACTTTCTTTTGTACACAGTGTCTGTTCCAGTCCTCTTGTTACTCAGCTTGTCTGCAGAGACCTTCACCAAAGCAAAAGGAGTCTTCCAGTAGTAAACACTCTGCAAGATCCTGCCACAGAACTGCTGGCCAAGGCTCCATGATTAGCTTTTCCCCATGGTTTGACTCTCCCTGTCCTGTAAAGAATATGATGTGCATCATTCTTTATTTCTGCACATAGTTTTGAAGTACCATATATTTAAAGGTAGATAGATATTTTAGCATATTTTTTAATGACTCCGTATCACATTTTTGTGCTCATGATATTCAGAAGCAGAATTACGCAAAGTTAGAACTCAGTGGAATAAATTTCCTTTGCTATAACAGAGAAAATGTGGTGATGTTTAGGCCATACTGCTAATAACTGTTGCATCTATTTTCAGTCATTTTCAGCTAAAATTTATATATATATTTATATAATTTTCTACTTTTAATAAATAAAAAAGCTCATCTAACTTTATAGTGATACCATGAAGGTAAATCTCTATAATAGCCCTACAGAAGTTTCATTGTCTTTAGAATGGAAGCAGCTAAATGCATTCCTAATACCTGGATGTCATTCAGAAGTCTAGATAATAGGACCTATGAAGAAAGATCAACAAACTAGGGCTGGTCAGTATAAAACAGAGGAGCTAGGGGAAAGGGAAGAGTACAGTAATATTCTTCAAAGACAGAAAAGGCTGCTGCAAAGAGAGAAACTGATTGTTTTTTCATAGATGTGGCAGATAAGAATTCATAGATTAAAACTGCAGCAAGAAATATTCAGTTTACCCATTTAGAAAAGTTTTTTTTATAATTTTGTAGACATAGAGCACTGGAGTGGTCTGCCTTGGGCACTTGCAGGGTCTCCATCATAGGAAGCTGGAAGAACTGGCTGGACAAGCAGCTCTGGGAAGCTGATTCTGGTGGGGCCAGAGGATAGACTAGCTCACCTCCAGAGCCTTCCACAGCCTTTTTCTAAACTTCTGCATTTTTTTATAGCTCAGGAGAGCAGTGCAGAAACCATGGGGTGCACTGCATGCACATGCTAATGCCTTCAGATAGTCCGCATGCTCTGAGACACACTGTGCAGGCAAGATTTGGAAGTGGTGCAGCTCTCAAGACAGGGTTGCCCTGGGGTCGCTGCCTGGGTGCATTGTGGCTCCTAACACAGTCCTGTGCACAGCTCTAGTACAGACCAAGGTGCAGGCCTGGCAGTGGCCTGTGGACCACCTTGAACCCTCAGAAAAACAGAATGAACCAGAGCAAACCACTTCAGGCAAGCTGCTGCCCTTCAGTGACAGGGCAGACACGCTCAGCAACAGGAAAACTTTGTGACTGAATGGTTTAAACTGTAGAGGTGGTGGGTATGAGTGTGGAGATCCACAGTGACATGAAGTGGGGTAGCCCATAGCCTGTTAAAGTTGGACCGATCACAACATGTGGACCCTTATTCTGCAGCTGGCCTTCCAGACCCCCCCACCGGGTGCTGGGACACCCTCACTGAAGGCCTCCAGGGAAAAATTACAAGAAGGTGGCTTTATTGGGCTGAAATCTGCTATAGTGTTTGCTGTTAGAAATTCACTTTATTATTTATTATCACTTTATTGCCATAGAGGGAGATTGACCATG
Source organism: Rhea pennata (assembly GCF_028389875.1). Taxonomy (NCBI): domain Eukaryota; kingdom Metazoa; phylum Chordata; class Aves; order Rheiformes; family Rheidae; genus Rhea; species Rhea pennata. The sequence continues at coordinate 2,584,264 of NC_084678.1, read as the reverse complement.
CTCCAGTCTTGTATGTGCAAATCCTCCTTCCGGTCAGGATCCAAAAGAACTCAGCTGACCCACCACGGCACATCGCACTCTCCATCAGGCTGCTGCAGCTTCGCCTTCTCTTCAGCCTGAACAGACCCAGCTCTCTCAGCCTCTCCTCATAAATCCTGTGCTCCAGCCTGATCATTTTTGAGGCCTCCACTAGATTCTCAGGCTTGCACTGGGAGCCACAAACTGGACCCAGCACTGCACATGGGGTCTCACCAGTGCCAAATAGATGGCAAGGATCCCTTCCCTTGCCCTGCTAGTTGCACTCTGGCTAAAGCAGCCCAGGATGCAGTTGGCAAATCGTGCCTTGGTTTGCAAGGGCACAATGTTAACTCATGCTTAATCGCTGTCCACCAACAATCCCAGGACCTTTTTTGTACAACTGCTTTCTAGCTGCCCCCAGCATGTCCTGCTGCACTGGGTTACTCTCTTCCAGGACAGGATTTTGCATTTTGCTTCAGTGAACTTCATAAGGTTCCCATCAGCCCATTTCTCCAGCATGGTAGGTCCCTCTAAATAACAGCCCTGACATCCAGTGTATCAAGTGTTCCCTGAATTTGGAGGGAAAATATCGTAAAGGTTGAGCTGTCAAGGCGAACAGTTTTATCCTGCAATAGCTAAAAGCACCTGATGTGCTTCTGCAACTTAAAATTAATGATTTATTTTTAATTGAAGGGTAGTGGGAGTCTACATTTCCTGATCCAAATTTTGCACAAACTTATGTTTTTGATGCCTGACCTGCTCATATATCTAAATACCTCTTTCCTCATAGAGCTGGTAGAATTAATTCATTATTCAGTGATTTAGTCCTTCCATCTATGGTCCAAACCCATTTTCTTCAAATGTATTCATTGCTTCATAGTGTTTGTTGACTTGTTGTGTGAAGGACATTCAGCCTACACAGAGTATTCAGGAATATTTTGCTTTGTTTGCAAAACATCATCCATGGTGGGGAGGTCAATTGAGTATTGTTGTCACTAACCAAATCTTTTAAAATGAAGGATTAACGAATTACAAATGCAGAGACTTAATACCAAGTAATAGCTGTGGAATACTGAATAATAAGCAGTCAGTTCTACTTGTAGTTGTCACACAAGTACTCTCACTTACTTTTGTTCTGAGGTAAGGAAGAGCTTGTTTTCCAAATGTTCATGCCACTGGATTTACCTTAATGCCCATGGCTAAAGGTTAAGAGGAATCAGTGGAACAACACACACAGACACAGACAGACAGACACATGCACAGATGCGCGCGCGCACGCACGCACACACACACACACACAGATTTCAAATGGGAACATACCTTCATGAAGATATTTGTCATACAGGTGGCATTTGCATTATATCTAGTTGAAAAAGCTCATATTATGTTTATAGGTATTCTAGGGATTCTAATGAGTATCTTAGGAAAAGGGCGTGCAGACTTTACTCAGGTCAGCGCTGAGATAAACTCTTTCCCCAATGCCACCCTAATATAAGACCATGTTGCTGCCAGGTGAGGTTCAGCCCCAGGAAGCTCCTGAGGCTGCCTGGAGCCATGTGTGATCATGCGCTCGAGTGTAGGTAGCATTGACAAGGCTGGTCTCAGGGCCTTGTTGGGTCTCTGGGGAGCTCCAGATCTGCCTTCTGGGTACCCACAGGGTAACAAGGTGGCCTGTCTTCCTCTGATTTGCTAGCTTTGCTTTCTCAAAGACCATCTGGATCCATTCCCATCACTGCTATCAGGGAGTGCATATGACTTGGAGGCTTTCTCACTTGCAGTCCTGTCCTCCTTGCTAAAGAAATCCCAGACAATATTCCTCATTAGAGAGCTGGTGAAATGGGAGTAGTTTGGCCATAACTAGTTGCTGGAGGTCAGATCTTCTTCCTGCTTCTGGCTGCAAAGGGTCTTCAGGTGAAGGATTTACAACTTTTTGGAGGGATAGGGTTGTATTTCATGAGAAGGGACATTGATGAGCTGAAACTTTTACTCTTTCTTCCACTCTTGAAATCCCTGTTGATTCATTACAGTTTGTCCTTCTCGCTGGTGTAATGAAATATAAATGTTTATGTTGATGTATAAAGATAGCAACACTGATTTTCCTTTCTGCAGTATATTTGATTACTATCAAGCTCCCAATGCCTTTTTGAGGTCTTTTTCTACAGTATTGTGGGACCTTTTCAAACTTGCAGCTTTTTCCTAAATGTGTTTTCTGCTGAGAGAAGCATGTGGAAGCATTTGAAAAGGATGCAGGCGAGGTCTCGGAGAGGCCATTTCAATACATTAAAATGTTGAGACACTGTGATTTTACAAAGAGTACTTTGCAAATTACATATTTCCAAACACTTGAGATGAAATTGTAAATACAATACTGCAAGCAGAGTTCTTACACATTTATTATTACTTCTTCTAGATTTATATCTCATATTAGATCCCTGAGTTTTGGTGGTTTGCAGGTATTATGACACTGTTTGTATTCCTATTTTAATGTATGGTATCCTCAATATGCTTATAGGAATGAATGAGCAGGCTTGGTTAAAATGTGTAGGTGTGGTAAATATGTTCAAAATCAAAGCCAACTTCTTTAATGTTTAAAGAACATATGTCTCTTTGTGTGAAATCTGCACTACTCATGAACCCAAACCAGAAATTCCAGACCACTTGTGAGAGAAGTGAAGCAATTGAGACCTACAGCTAAATCTCACAGTTAAGTCTAACTCCCTTTTTTATGCCCCTTTTCTGGACTGTACAGTGGGACAAAAGCAGGGGCTGAGGTTGTACTACTGCAAAATAGTTTAAATCTTCAAGATACGAAAATCACTAGAAACCTTAACAGTACTCGTGCTGTTCCAGCCTAAGACACCAAAATCACCCCAGAGGCTATGGGATAATCTCTTGCTGATAACATAGACAGTCTGTCCCTGGTCCTAGAGCAGCCACTTGCTTGTCAAGTTGCTAAGAGTTACCGATTTATTTAGAAAGCATGTTAATTATTGTAGAATCCATGAAAAGGCTTGATTCCTTTGTCTAACTGAGCAATGTTCCTCAGTTAATCTTACATTTGTTCTGAATGCAGGAAAGAGTCTTAACTACCAAGGAAATTGATTTTTTAGGTTTCCATGTGTTTATGTTCAGCACAACTTCAGCGTTTCCTTGTTTGCTAAAGAAAGGGATACAGATAAAATTGGAGCAGCTTTTCCCTAGAGGTGATTATTTAGTGGTTTAAACACCAGGTTTGCAATAGTGCATAGGACTACAAGTCTGCTTAAGGCTTGCTTTCAAATTGTTTAAGGAACATGATTTAAATTCTAGTGTTTAGTGAAAGGGCTTCCTAGAAATATCCTGGATAAGTCCTCCAGATCCATGAATATAAAGGTAGTAAATATGCATTGTCATGGGACTGAAGTCCGGAGGTTTGTCTTGAATCTCCTACATCTTTTGTGTGGCCCTGCTTCAGGAATTTCACGTTTCTATGAATTAGTTTCTCCTCCTATCTCTTGCATTTCCAACAGTCAAGCACTGGAAATGCCACTCTGACTTTAATCCCCTGGGAACTGCACATTTCAGCAAACAAGCAGAAGTCTCAGAGTATTTGTAGTCAAATGTCAAACATGACATTTTTAATGAAAAAAAGTATGACTTTTGTTTTTGTCCATTTTTCTGGGAAAAGGCTAAGCTTGGAGCATTTCCTGGCTCAAAAATTGAAAAATAGAGTTCTAAATTTTTCTAAAATTTTACAATAATATTTTCAAATGCTTATTGATGATAAAAAATGCTTTAATGACTAAAAGGAAAAACCTGATTCTGGAAACCCAAACTCAAGTTTTATTCAGACAATGGCTCATTTTGCTTTTCAGATTGTTGACTTGGGACTTTTGTGTATATTTTTTATCTTTGAGATATCTTTTTCCTGTTCTAACTTAAAAGAAAGTCCATTCCATGAGTCTATCCTCTTTTTCTTTGGTCTTTCCCTTTTCAAGCTAACAGAGCTAACTCCAGAGTTGAATTCCCAATTTGGGGGTGGCAGGAGGGAGAGAGAATATACCCTTCTTTCTGAAGGAGCCAGGGACCACCTTCTGACCAGAGTTCAGAACCATAAACCATCTCTTGGAGTTACAGGTCAAAGCTCTTCCACCCTGCCATAATAAATGAAGAAATGAAGCTGAGTCCAAGGGCTCCACCAGCCCTGGGACCAGTGCACTCATTTGGGAGGCAGCAGGCCTAAAATAAAGCCTCCTGAAACATGACTTTGGATCTCCTGCTTAGGAGCCCAGTTGGAAAACTGTGTAATATTTTGAGGTGTTACCCTTAAGCCCTAATGTGGCTGCTCTGCTGAGCACAAATGAGTGTTGGAGCAGAACTTCAACTTGTCCTGCCATACCTAACTGCCATGGTCTCAAAGGCCAATTCCTTGCTTGTTCTTTCTCTCAGGGTTAATGAATATATTGTTTAAGATTCCCCAATCCACATACATCCACAGATGCAGTTCTTCAGGTAGAAAAGGTGCCTGTTCACACCCTTGCTCTAAATCAAGCAGGGAAGGAGCATGACCCCGAGTCTCCCCACGTGCCTGAGTGCCAACGCAGTACTGCACTGAAGCTGAAGCATGTGGAAAGTCAGGAAAAAAGCCCCTGAACTGCAAATCACACAGAATGAAAGACTGAGAAGAACTCTGACCAGCTTGTGGCCATCAGGACTTCAGCAGCTACACACATGCCTGGAGGCAGAAATTTTAGTACCTGTGGCATAGTAGTGTTTCCTGAACGTATGCACCCCCAGGGATCCACTGGGAAAAATGTAAATCTAATATTTCAGCTTAGGTCCCTAGAATGACAGACAAATATCTGCACCTCTTCACAGATCTAACCCTAAGCATATGTGCATGTCTTCACTTTGTTTTTCTCCTCATTCTCCTCCACAGTGTGTTTGAATCCTAGATGAAAACTCATTGAGCATTAAATGCTTTGTTAGCTGGATTAGCCTAAGGCAATGCTCATAATTGCAGTATTGTTAGGGCTGCTTTTTATTTAAAACTATTCTGTTAAAGATGCTTTCACATCCAGAATCCTGTAATTTTCCTAGCAGTCCTTGCTAAGCTGATACATTTTTTCTCAATAAAGTCAATTAATGTAGAAAATCCACTAATACATAGGGTGTAATGCAATTATTTGGAATTGATTTCTTATAAGGTTATGAATAGACATCTGTGGAAGTTCAAGTTTGCTGTGAGAGTTTATAATAATAACTGTCACATTTTACATTAGCTTTCATCCCAGGAGACTTCAAAGCACTTTACAAATCCTGAACTTCTATGTCTAAGGAGGAAACATGGCCCAGTGCCTACTTGCCTTCTTGCCAATCTGCATCTGATTCCTTCTTTCACCACAGTCTTCCTACACAAGCCTTCATAAGTGCTCAAACTGCTGCTATAAAATGAGCATGTCCTTTCCCAAGCCCATTAGCAAGAGAGACATAATAATGACTGACAGGGTTAAGAAGGTTCAAAGCAATGTGAAAGAAGGACACTTAGACCAAGGTTAGCTCTTAGATTCATGATTCAGCTGCCCTAACTTGGCCATCTTAAAGTCAGATGCTGGTTTCAGCTGGTCACTGAGGCTGCCTCATGTTGACAGAGACAACCATGCTCCCAGAGGAAAGGATCGAGCCTATCTGAGTGCCAAAGATGGGGGAAATGACCCACTGCCTCAGGATGCCTGCTTTTCTCCATGAGATCTGAGGCAAAGAGTATGAATTTAGAGTTGCAACCTCTGGGTATCAAAAGTTAGAGAACTCCTTCCCCGTGCGTCATGGTAGTGCCAGCAATTGATTCAGAGCTGTGGGCACTTCGGCTTGTAATAGTAAAAGGCAAGTGATGATAGTAACAACAATGATGGTAATTAGTTTAATGTTTTCAGGAAGATTTAGGCACCTGCTAAAGAGCCATAGAGGAAAGAGGCAAAAGGATGTCAGCCAGGTACAGACCATGCCTCAGTGTCACTGACAGTTAAAAATCAGGTTTTTCTTAGTGGCACATTAATGGCTCTTGATGCATTTATGGGAAACTTTACTTGATAATTTTGCAAAGCTCTAAAGTTATCCAAAAGCAAAACCTTCTCAATGAAACACGAATGACATACTGCAAGAGGCCGTAATGAGGTTGTCAGTGCTATTACTGGCCGTTTTTGGCCCATGAAACCTACAGCTGGGAGAGATTTCATTAAGTCTAAATAAAGCTAAGTCTCTGAAGTACAACTGACGGGTATATTCCCTGTACAATAAACATATCCAGCACATCTGGCAGGAACAAGGAGGAATCATGTTTTTATTTCTTTCCTCATCTGACTCTAAGATGAATTTCAAGTGTCCAAATCAGGAAGAAAAGCATTAACACGGACAGCATTTTACTGAGATAAATCAATTTCTCATCCAGCGAGCCACACATTTGGCATCTTATTCTAATCTTTTTTTCCCAAAGTTGCAGTGGACATAAAATAAACTAGACCATTCTTAATTTATTTTGCATCATTTCATACCATTTGACAAAGACTATGCACGTTTTAAGTGGGCCAGGCTATAACTAATAGACTAGATAATTGCACCATCAAGCCAGTTGCCTAGTAAGAGTGAGGATGTACTGCTCTAGTATTTAAAAATTTTCAAAATCGTTAGGAAGACATATGGGAATTTTATAATATTTACTACATAGCATCTCAGAATCCAGTCTGATGAAGTGCCAGGCTTAACTGGTTATTGTAATCATGTCACTATTTTTAAAAAGGTCTGAAAAAAAGAGGCATTATAAAGAAATACTGACAGATGAAATAGATTCTGTGATGAGACCTGGGGAACTGCTCAGTTAATGCATGTATGTATCACAACATTTGGCAATTATTAGATTAACAGAAGAAGAAGAAGAAGAAGAAAATGGCAGAGTCTTCTCAGAGCTCTGAAAATGTATCCCAGCAGCATGCAAGTGATAAAGGGAAAGTTATATGGTATACAGGCATAAGTTTGAATAAAACTATAGTCACTTGCACATGAGAATTTAGGAGCTGAAATTGGTACCTTGATACCACAGTAGCAATAACAGAGTAACTTACACAGTGGTGAAAAATCTGTGCATTTTCTCTATTTCCCTCAGTTTCCTTCAGGAAATTAGTCCTCAAAAGGTGGTTTTCCTTATTCCCCAACTGGTAGCAAATCTGCTAGAGGAAAGAAATGGGGAAGGAGAGGGAAACTAAGGAAGGCTAACTCACAGAATAAAATACCATCTTTTTGCCCTGTATCTCAGAGACCTGAGATGAGGGAAGCCCTGACCTGGAAGGATCTGGGTCATATTCTGCACCTGCAAAACAATGTTCTCCAATACACAGTGCACAAGTGAGCATGTGGCATCTTCCTTTCCTAAACTGTTCCACTTCTTTAGGAAATTAAAAATCACTGAAACAAAGACTGGAATTCTGTTTAACCACCAAATACTTTTAATGGCTCTTGAAATCTGCTAAGCAGCACAGTATCTCTGGAGAGAGGGTGTAGATTAAACCTTTTTCTGGAAAGGATGGTTGGAAGAGCCCTGAGACAATGAGATACTGGTTCAAGTTCCCGCTGTAGACACGGAAAATAATTAATTTGATTTTGACTCCCAGCTGAGTCCTGTATCCTCTAAGAAATGAGCTGTTCTGGGCTGAGGGTCATGCCTTACTGTTGACATTGTTCTTAGTTGCAAGGATTTTTAGTCAATTATTCAATCCAGGAGCAAAAGCCTGAGAGTGGCTCATTAGCCTAAAGGCAAGAGCAGTCATTTGGGAAGTGGGCTTGCTTCAGGCAACATTTAATTGTTTATACAAAGCTTCACAGTGTTGAAATGTGAGATTTACCATACAGACATATAGTTTGTCTCCTTGGACTGCCAGTGGTCAGAGCACTTTCCCTGGCAAATGACTGATCCCTTAAATCCACTCAAGCAGTAAGAAAATTCAGATAACACCAACTTCTCGAGTAGGATGTAACCTCTGGCCTTTGTTTTCAGCATGAAAAGTTTTGTATTAAACAGCAAACTGCATTGAACCACATGAAATATTTAAGATTTGCAGTTTGGGAAAGATAGGGAGTGGAATTTTGCTTCAGCTCTCTGAAACTCAACAATGTTTTAAAAAAATTTTCGCTTGACTGTTACATAGCAAAAAAATAAAAAATCAGTCATTCACATCATTCTAGCAAAACTGAGTCCCTGGAGTTTAAAAAAAATCCAAAATAGCGAGTTTATTATTCTGGACCTCCTAGCATCTAGTAATTTCCAACAGACATTTCTGTAATGATGTTTTCACTGCTACTGAAGTCCAGTCTATACACAGAACTCCCCTGGATGGCACCGGAGAATCTGTGTCCTTTAAACTCTAGTGATGATTTTTTCTGAAGAATTAAATAGACAACAGGTGGTTGATGGGTTTTGTACAGCAATCTGTGAGTGAGACAGAATTTCGAGACAACAATGAGAAACTGTCTGACGTTTACTAAACATCTCAAAAGTTCCCTGGAAAGAAATATTCCCTTTTAGAGGCATTTCACACAGATAACACTACAAATTCAGGTATATTTGAAAAACACAGTAAGAGAGAGATTTGTAGACACAGGAATCTGCCACCTGACAGCAAGTACAGCTAAGCTGGAGCACAGCACTAACTGTCTAACTGAAACTCTCCAACACTGTTTGGGGGACTAGAGCACAAAACAACTCAAAGTAAGTTTTAGGCTTATGTCTTCCAGTTTGAAGATAAGCCACAGCTTGGCTTAAGAGTCAGAACTGTTTCACTCTCTCAGGCAGGGAATGGGGATCTATTAACGGTGGAAAACTTCCTTAGACACTTCAGTGATTTAGAAGTCAAAGTTCTGCTTTCAGCTGTAACTTGGAAACTTAGTCAAGCTAAAAGCCTGATATCAAAGGTACTTAGGGGCTCAGAGATACAGACAGACTCAGGGTAATCAGGTGCGTAGGCTTATCATAGTCATGGGAAGGAAGAATCATTTTTTCATTCAGAAGATGATTTAGACCATGGGTTGGTGTTAATCTCCTTCTAGAGCAGCCTTCTCTCCTCTCAGTACACAGTGAGTCTGGACAATTGCCGTAATTTAGAAGCTCAGCTCTTAAACTTCTAGAGGTATGAGAAGAGGTCCCATCTTTGCCTCTCATGGATTTCAGCTGAAGAGAATTGCCTGCTTACAGTCGTCCTCACCAAGCATTCTCCAGGCACCTAAGCCTTACTTGATTTTACCCATATTTGCTTAAATATTCCTGTTGCAGTCAAAATGCAGTAAGCTTACAAGAGTACAAATTTAGGTACTTACAGCAGGGTACTTAGGTATTTGGGGACTTAGAGCAGGAGGGGGCTGTGAGCTACTTCAAAAGAAAACTATCCCTTCATCTATGCAATAGAGCAATCCACAGCAGTGACACTTCCAAAGTGGCTACATCTCTATCTAAAGCAATTGCAGAATCCAGAGTTTAAAAAACATTTGGTCTAGCTTATCTGGAAGAGTAAGAGCAAGAAGGGCAAAATAACTTTAATGATCTGACTCAAAAAAAAATTATTTATACTTACAGAGAAAGTAAAAATTGAATTGGACATTATAAAAAATTCTCTGTGTAGCTAAAACTATAACCTGGATAATTCATTTAGGCTAAATATATGGTTGTAATTGAAAATCCAAATAAGGTATGTATATGCATCGATCCATATGATTTAAATCAAGCTATAAAACATCAACATTATCCAACAAAAGCTCCTGAAGAAATGGCAGCCAAGCAGAATATGAAATTCCAGAGAGACAATTGCACTGGCTGGGAAAAGGACTTAATTGATTTTGACAAAGAAACCTATTTGCTGTTTAACCAATTCCTACTCTAAATTCACAGTGCATTCAGAACTGGCAGAGAGAAGCAGCAGAATAGTGATTACCCATGTCAGATTACAACTGGTGAGGTCCAGAATACTACAGGTTCTTGTTATTCTCTATTAACGAAGTTACTACTGTTTGTTTTCAGGGAAACATTAAAATCTGCTAATAAAAGCACACAACTTTCTCACCAAACTGCTACAGGATGGCTGCAAGAGCTATTCAGAATGTCAAAAACATCTAAGAAAAGGAAAAGCATGGCAGTAAGGATTCTCACTTTATTCCACAACTATTCATGACTGAATTCCTGGATTGCAGAGATGGAGTGTGTCACAAATTGCATCAGTGTTGCAAGGCTGACAGAGCAGGGCTTGGAAAATTCTGTGAAAGCGGTGAACCACCCTTCTCAGCTTTGCTGGAAGTCTTTGTGGTGCTTCTCCGGGAGGTACCCTCACCAAACTGATCTCTGTGCTGGCAAAGGGCCTCAGCATGATGCAGTCCATCTTCCCCGCTCCCAGAGAATAACTGTCCACTGGCCTCACGAGAATGAATGAGCAGCATCATTGTCAGATGCAGTCAGGCTGATTCCCCTGCAGTTACACTGCAGCCTATAAAATGGCTGTATTTAGCATGTCACTGAGTCTTTCCAAAGCACTTTACAAATGTTGCCTTCATTTCAGGGAACAGACGAAAATATTTTTCTTCCAAGCTTAAAACAAAGAAGTAACCTCTGCAAGTCAGACGTTCCTTTACATGTGTGCCTTTTTAAACCATGGTGGTGCAGTCTCAAGTGAATAAACGAAAACTAGTAGAAATAAGAAATGGCACCAGCAATGATTTGGGGAAAATCCTGAAAGTGTCAGTATGCTGCTGGACTCTATGATACCTTGCTGTGGCCTGCAGATAGCAAAGTGTTCAACGACATTTTGTCCTAGCTGCAGCAAAGACCACACTTCAGCAGCATCACAGAGAGCACACACTGACATGCCCTGACTGAGCTGGATATCTGGCATAACAGCTCACTAAGCTAACTTCACGAGGCCTAGTTTCTGCAGCCTGCCAACACTGTGAGCAGTGGCTCTGAGAAAATCATGGATGGTTGATTCATTCACCTAAATACAACGTTGTCACTGAAAGCACAAACAGGTACCTGCAAGGCATCATCCCGCTGTCATTTATGTCATTATTTCCCCAATACATCCCAAGCAATGACTGATGGATTAGATGCAAAGGTTTTTCACTTTGAAAAATCCATTCTCTTTTCTGAGGGGCTGAAGTCTGTACTACCACCATGAACCCAGTCAATGGGGGAAGAAAAGGTTCTCTGCTAACGCTGCTTCCCCTGATGAAAGGACACAGTCCCCCGGCCTCCAGGCTCCTCACTGCCAGCTGCACGCAAACCAACTGTGTGAGAAAGACGCTGCCTTTGCTGCAGCACCCAAAAGGGCGCTAGGTGCTGGCCAACGGGCAGCTCTGGCAAAGCGGCCGTGTGCGCGTGCCAGCAGGACTCCTGCAGCGAGGCAGCGGGTGGGAACGGCAGCCGGAGCCGTTGCCTTCCAGAGTCCTCCCCGGGACGGAGCAAGGGGCACGGGAGCAGCAGCGCTGGGGGTCACGGGGCAGCTCCAGCCGGCTGGGCTCCGCGGAGAGCTCGCCCCCAGCTCCCGCAGCAGGGCACGGAGGCTGTCCTGAGCACCGCCAGCGCCCAGCCGCACGCTCGCGGAGCCGCCGTCTGCTTGAGGCACGAGGCGAGCGGCTGGCCTGGCCCAGCCCCGGCACACACGATAACAGGCAGAGGTGTCGTGGGAGCAGGGCAGGCAAGAGCCGCGGCAGCCGAGAGCAGGGCAGAGGGCGCAGGCCAGGGGCTTACCTCCTCCAAGCTGAAAAAGCTGCTTTGGGGCAAGGCGCCGTCCCGGCGCGCCTGCTGGCCGGAGAGCCCTACACCCCCCATCTGGCAGCACCGCTGCCCCAAAACCCTCTCTCCGGGACAGCAGCAGCCCGGGACTCCAGCCCGACACTTCCCAGCCATGGCTACGCCCGCTCTCCAGGCCGGCTCCTCCACCTCCAAGCACAGCCCCTGTGCACAGCAAGGTGCCCCATGTGCCTGCCCGACTATGGGCACTGTGCTGAAAGGTTTACTTGCTAACGGAGAAGAATTCCCATCCCTTGGGTAAGGACGGGAAAGCCAAGGAGAGGCAGAGCAAGAGATTTCCCCGTAAAGGCCGAAAGGCGTCCCCCTCGCTCAGAGAAAAACGAACCGCAACCAAACAGCGCAACAGCCCTGCCCACCAGACTCCCTGAGAAGAGCTGAGTATTTCCTCCCCGGAAATCCTGCTCGATTCCGTGGTCGGTGCCCTTGCGAGGCATGGCACAGCGGTCGGGAAGGGGCTGCCCCAAGAGGTGCACGGAGCGTTCTGGGTGGCTCGGAGCAACCGCGGCGCTCGTGCCGCCCTGAATTCTCAGCAGGCATTCGACTGCTTGCCGTGGCAATGTTTCAGGGGAACTCTGAAGCACAGCAGTCTTCACCCCACTGACACCCCAACACAGGGACACGGACCGAGCTCGGTAACACGGGTGGGAGGGCAAGTGCTGGGAGCCCCCTTGCCTTCCCTGACTATGCCTCGATAGCCCAAGCCTCCTCCGGTCCCCTGCCCCGCAAAAAGCCGTTGTGAAGCCCTTGCCTCAGGTCGGCTGGGTGAGCTAGCAAGGCTCCTCTGCCTTGCTAGTTAGGCACAGGGTCTCATCCAGCTCTTGCAGGAGTTGCTGGTGAGTGTCGTGGCAAAGTGTAAATCACAAGAGTAGCGAAAGAATACCAGGAGGTAAGAGCAGTGCTTGGGAGTAAAGTCTTTATTCTCTGCCGGGGGGTGGAAGGAGTGTGGGAGGGAGGGGGCTGTCCTCCCCAGAGGCTCTCCAGCTCTGGTAGCAGCGCGCCAGAGGCTGTGCCGGGCCTTGAGGCCTGTTCTCTGCTCACGCACAAGTCGGCACCTTCAGCAGCCCGTGTGGCTCCGAGGGAGCCGGGAAGGACAGGGGCATGAGCACCACAGGGTGCCGAGCCTTCCCCGGACCAGCAAAGGCAGCAGGAGTGAGGTGGAGCAGAGCCATCAGCAATGTCCTTCTTGCCTGTTCTTCTCGCCACGGCTTGTTGGACAGTCTGAGCAATCTCCCTCCCTCCTCTTGCTGGCTGGTGTCGGAGGAAGACGTGAAGCCTGGAGCCACACACCTCTTCAGCTCACCCCCCAGCAGCCACCCAGCTCATGCCCTCTCAGCACTCCCATTGCTGCAACGGGCCCGTCACAGGCTTCACACGCACGGGTCTCCGCCAGGCTCCTCTCTGGGAAGGTGGCTTTGGAGCTGCTGGAGGGACGGGCTGCCTGGAATACTGCTGCCCCGTGGAGGGGAAGGTGTCTCGCATGCTCCCGGGCCTCGGATTAGGTTGGGGTTCCAGCACTGCAGTACAAGGTCTTGATGCAGGTGCCGAGGGGTAACAGAGGGGCTTCTGCCCGCCTTCCGGTGTGCTCTGAGCATCTTGCTCAGAGCTTTGGAGGACAGATGGGAGGAGCCTAGGCGACAGTTCCTCTACGGATTCTTCAGAATCTTCTTTGTCCTCTGAAAGCATGGCCATTCCAGGGATGATGACAGGTGGGAGCTTTGTTCTTGGTGGACTCTCGTCTAATTTTCCAGCAGCACTTTTCTTTCCTTCAGGCCTTAGAGTGTCCTGCCCCAGGTTGCTCCCATTCCCATCTCTCTGGCCGCGCTCTTCTGCCTCCCGCCTTCCACAATTCGCTCCCAAAGCTACTGCAGTCCGAGGCTGACCATGCTGCTCCACTAGCCCACTCTCTAAGGGGGTCTCTTCTGAACTGCCTTGTAAGCCTCTTGCCTTTGCATGCCTTTCTCTTGCTGCCTCCTTCCTCAGGGTTGCAAGAGCATTGTGGACTATGGTCTCCGCATGCACTTCTAATTCTGCGTGGAGCTGCTGAACTTTGGAAATTGCATTTGGGATGCTCTCCCCTGCAAGAGTGCTACTCTCTCGGGATAGCTCCGCAGCATTTTGGGTGGGTTGCAGCACAAGCAACCTTGCTCTAGATGATCTTCCCTCTTTCATGACCCTGCTTGAGGAAGGTGGCTGCAGTTGTCTCGTGGAAATAGACTCAATGGGCAGCTTCAGGATGTCAGGAAACCTGCAGTGGTAGCGCTGCTCAAACTGAGACGCTACGAAGGACTGCAAGGTGGCTGCAACGCTCTCAACAGCATCTTTGGTGATTTGGTCAAGAGAGGGCTGAGAAGCTGCTCCGTCATACCTCGGGAATTCAGCTTGCCTTGCTCTGCTTTCTGCCCATCTGCCAGCTTGCGTGGCTCCTGCGGCAACGTGCTGCTGCCTCCGCCTGGCTGACAGCCTGGGCTCAGTGGCCTCTGCTGTGCTGCATGCCCCTCGCTTCCCCAAGTGATCCAGAAGGGTTGCTGCAATCTCTCTAGACACCAGCTCAATTTCCTGATGGAGAGCTGGAGGAGGCACCACCGAAGGCGCCTCTGCCCTTCTGGCACTGCCAAACAGCCTTCTACTGATCGCCAGGGGAGCCCTCTTTAAAACACGGACCGACTGCTCCAGCCCTTTCACCCTCTCCAGCACTTTCTTGACTGCGCTCTCAGCCAGCTCCTGCACTTTGGTCAGGGTAGTCCTGCTCAGGGTAGTATGGACTTTATTATGCTGTTCCTCCTTTGAACGCTTCTGCAACAGAAACCAGGAGGAACTCATGAATGAATAGTGAACCACATGGAGAGAGGAGATGGACGAGGTTAAGTTCCTGGACTTATGTGGGGCTTGTTGGCACCTTGTCTGGGCCTGAATGTGAAGAAAGCTAGTTTTGAGACTCGGGGAAACATAAAATCCTTGTTCCTGCCTGGGGCACCCTGCCTTGTCCTGCTTTCTGAGAGGCCGTTGCATGGGATCGGGATGTGGGGCAGAAGAGAAGGGCTTCCCTCAGCACCCCGGCTGCTCGGGAATGACTTTCCTGCCCGTCCCCAGACCCAGACCCAGCACTAGCTCAGCACGGACCCATGCGGTCACTTCCATGCCACAAGACATGGCATGACAGTGCAGCCTCCCCACTTCTTCAGGTCATGCCGTGCTGAGAGACAACAAGCAAAGCCCCCACCCTCTGCACCGTGAAGCGTACCTGTGAGCCCTGAGCTTTACGTACTTTTTCGGGCCCGTACATTTTGTCGAGCTCCATCTTGAGCGTGGTCAGATACTGCCTGTACTCGTTGAACTCCCGCAGAGTGCAAACGACCTGTGGTGAGATGAGGGGAGAAATCACCCAATGCTTGTCATGCTCCCTACGCAGCCTGCCCTGCCAGAACGAGCACCAGCCCAGCGGGAGAGGCTCCCTGCACAGCCTGTCCTGCCCAGCGGCCGGGCGCTTGGCTCCCACCCACCCAGCGTGGAGCAGTGCTCCTCGCTCAGCCGCCAGCCCGCATGCTTGCTGCTCCGCCGGGCGGCACAGCCTTGGAAGAGCAGGCGTGGGAATTCCTGGGGCCGAGCGGGCTTTGGGCTCCTTCTGCCCCCAGGGCAATCAGCACAGCAGCCCTGCGCCCTCCACTCACAGGAGGGGGCTGCAGCAAGCACGCTGGCAGCCTGGCCTCCCCCTCCAATGGAACCTGCTCTTCTCGCCCTCATGTCCAACCTACTTTGTCATCCTTGGTGATGTACCCTCCTCTCCTTAGTCTCCGGAGGTTGTCTTTGCGGTTGTAGTACTCCCGCAAATGTGGGTCATGCAGACTGTTGTACTCATTGCCCAGTAAGTGACAGTATGGGTCTCCCAGTTTGAAATGACCAGATGGCCGGTGAAGCTGTAAGATAGATTGTGCACAGCATGTTGAGGGTCGGGGGGGGGGGGGGCAGTGAGGAGAGACACAAAGACACTTCCGAGCTTTGTCAGCCCAGAGCGTAGCCCTCTCAAGCCTCCGAGCTTTGGAGTCATTCCTGGCTCAGCACTGAGCTCGGCTCTGAATTTTACTCAAAGCAAAGCTTGCTCTACTTGAGCGACTCTTCAGCCACGGAAAAACCCTGCTCCACACCCCCAGTCTTGCGGCCACGTGTAGAAGTATCCTTCACACGTTTCCCTAGCAGAACAGCCCCGGCATTTATAAGCATGCAAAGACAGAGAGCAGGAGAAGTTTTCGCTCTCCCCGGCGAGCCTCCCAGGGCCTCTAGTAACCTCCCTGGCCCTGCCGGAAGGACACCGTCCGCCGGCCTCCAGGCGCCTTGCCGCCTGCTACACGCAGGGCACCAGCTGCGCGCTTGCACGGTGCCACAAGCCAGGCTGGCATTGGCTCTGGCAAGCTCTGGCACGGGCAGAGACCAGCGGTGCGACACGCTCTCCCGGCTTCTGGCCAGGACCTCGGGCCCTGCTCTTTGCAACTCCTGCCTTCTCTCAGCGGCACGGACCCAGCAGCTTGCCCTGCCCGCTGAGCCCTGCCACGTTAAGGACTGCAGCTCCCACTCTGCAGCAGGTTGTCACGCTGATTAGTTCGAATGAATGTCTCTTTCCACGCTGCTCCCTGTATCCGCACAAGGGGAGGAGGAGGAGGAAGGCACTTTTCTGACCCCTTCCAACTGTGCTTTTACCGTTTCCCCCAGCTTGGTCCGGTGGAAGACAACGCTGGAGCCAGGCTCCAAAGGGATCTTGACCCCGAGCGGCAAGTCCAGCAGCCCAGTGGATCTTCCTCTGAGTTGCTGCCTTCTGCACCCGGGCTAGAAAGAGAGAGGCGCTCATGGGCTATTGGACCACAACCTCCAGAGCCTACTGGCATAGCAGTTCCCAGGAGGGCTCTTTGAAGACCCCAGACCATGAGAGTGCAAGGAGTGGCCTATCCAAAAGCAGCTCCCTGCTTCACAGCCTACTTTCCTACAACTTCAGCCCCTTTCAACCACACCAGACGTCCTTGCGCAGCACCCCTCTGGCCTGCTCGGCTGGAATCCAGGATGGGCAAAGACACACGATTCCCTGAGATCCTCCATGCACCTCACCATATGTCTATCACTCTCACTTCCCTCCTCATTTCCACATGCCCCAGAGCAGCCCCGCGGGGTCAGCAGCTCCCACGCTGAGCCCTCTCTGCCCGCCTGCTACACACCTCGGCCCTCTTCTTCTCTGCACTCAGCAGCCCGTCTCTATTTTGGACGTCAGCAGCAGGAGAGTGCTCCATGACGGCTTTCAGGAGCCCTCCTCGAGCTGAGACCCTCCGCTGGCACCTCTCGCTCCAGCAGCACCCAGCTCTGGTCGCCCCGGCCGGTCTCCCAGCGAGCGGCACTACCAGGACAGTCGCGCATTGTTGCATTGCCGCTTACCCGCGCCACCGCCCTGCTGCTGCCGGGCCACCCCGGGGCCCGCCTCCAGCCCTGGCCTGCCCTCGGCTTGCAGGAGAGCTCAACACCAAGAACAACCGAGCCCTTGGCAAGTCTATGCCAGGCCTTCCGCGGGCAGAGCCTTGCGCAGACAGGGCTTGCCCTTTCCTGAGCACCAACCGGAGCACCCTGGCCAGGAAACGAGAGCTCACAGACTCGCCCAGGCAGCTGCTCTGGCTGCTCTGGTTCACTCTGTGCTGCCCCACACCTCCCCCTCCCTGAAGACCCCTCTTCCTAGCGAGTGCCAAACACACAAGGGAGGGCCCCAACGTTCCCTGCATAACACCCAAACCTGGAACGGGGCTCAGCCAAAGCTGTTGGGAACTCTTCCTGCTCAGTCAGGATGGGGGGGACATCCGCCCTCCTGGAAGAGCACCCTAAACTGGAGGCCGTTGCGCTGGGATGGTGCTGGAGACCTTAGACCTCCAGGGTCGTGGCCCAAAGTGGCTGTAGGGACACGAGCTTTCACTGCCCCAGAGCAGTGGTGCTGCTCATTCCCGCAGAAGGGTCTCTCCGAGCATGGCTGGAGCTTCTGCCTGGAGCAGGGAGAGGCTGTGACGCCGTCTGTCTGCAGCCATCCCTCGCTCCGAGTGTGCCGGGACTCCTGGTCAGCAGGGCAGGCTCCCAGCTCCCAAAGACTACCAACTGCATGAGAAAGACACTGCCTTTGCTGCAGCACCCAAAGGGGCGTGGGGTGCTGGCCAACGGGCAGCTCTGGCAAAGCGGCCATGTGCGCGTGCCAGCAGGACTCCTGCAGCGAGGCAGCGGGTGGGAACGGCAGCCGGAGCTGTTGCCTTCCAGAGTCCTCCCCGGGTGTTCTAGTTAGATTCCCGGGGGCTGGCCTGGCCCGGCCCCGGCATGCACGATAACAGGCAGAGGTGTCGTGGGAGCAGGGCAGGCAAGAGCCGCGGCAGCCGAGAGCAGGGCAGAGGGCGCAGGCCAGGGGCTTACCTCCTCCAAGCTGAAAAAGCTGCTTTGGGGCAAGGCGCCGTCCCGGCGCGCCTGCTGGCCGGAGAGCCCTACACCCCCCATCTGGCAGCACCGCTGCCCCAAAACCCTCTCTCCGGGACAGCAGCAGCCCGGGACTCCAGCCCGACACTTCCCAGCCATGGCTACGCCCGCTCTCCAGGCCGGCTCCTCCACCTCCAAGCACAGCCCCTGTGCACAGCAAGGTGCCCCATGTGCCTGCCCGACTATGGGCACTGTGCTGAAAGGTTTACTTGCTAACGGAGAAGAATTCCCATCCCTTGGGTAAGGACGGGAAAGCCAAGGAGAGGCAGAGCAAGAGATTTCCCCGTAAAGGCCGAAAGGCGTCCCCCTCGCTCAGAGAAAAATGAACCGCAACCAAACAGTGCAACAGCCCTGCCCACCAGACTCCCTGAGAAGAGCTGAGTATTTCCTCCCCGGAAATCCTGCTCGATTCCGTGGTCGGTGCCCTTGCGAGGCATGGCACAGCGGTCGGGAAGGGGCTGCCCCAAGAGGGGCACGGAGTGTTCTGGGTGGCTCGGAGCAACCGCGGCGCTCGTGCCGCCCTGAATTCTCAGCAGGCATTCGACTGCTTGCCGTGGCAATGTTTCAGGGGAACTCTGAAACACAGCAGTCTTCACCCCACTGACACCCCAACACAGGGACACGGACCGAGCTCGGTAACACGGGTGGGAGGGCAAGTGCTGGGAGCCCCCTTGCCTTCCCTGACTATGCCTCGATAGCCCAAGCCTCCTCCGGTCCCCTGCCCCGCAAAAAGCCGTTGTGAAGCCCTTGCCTCAGGTCGGCTGGGTGAGCTAGCAAGGCTCCTCTGCCTTGCTAGTTAGGCACAGGGTCTCATCCAGCTCTTGCAGGAGTTGCTGGTGAGTGTCATGGCAAAGTGTAAATCACAAGAGTAGCGAAAGAATACCAGGAGGTAAGAGCAGTGCTTGGGAGTAAAGTCTTTATTCTCTGCCGGGGGGTGGAAGGAGTGTGGGAGGGAGGGGGCTGTCCTCCCCAGAAGCTCTCCAGCTCTGGTAGCAGCGCGCCAGAGGCTGTGCCGGGCCTTGAGGCCTGTTCTCTGCTCACGCACAAGTCGGCACCTTCAGCAGCCCGTGTGGCTCCGAGGGAGCCGGGAAGGATGGGGGCATGAGCACCACAGGGTGCCGAGCCTTCCCCGGACCAGCAAAGGCAGCAGGAGTGAGGTGGAGCAGAGCCATCAGCAATGTACTTCTTGCCTGTTCTTCTCGCCACGGCTTGTTGGACAGTCTGAGCAATCTCCCTCCCTCCTCTTGCTGGCTGGTGTCAGAGGAAGACGTGAAGCCTGGAGCCACACACCTCTTCAGCTCACCCCCCAGCAGCCACCCAGCTCATGCCCTCTCAGCACTCCCATTGCTGCAACGGGCCCGTCACAGGCTTCACACGCACGGGTCTCCGCCAGGCTCCTCTCTGGGAAGGTGGCTTTGGAGCTGCTGGAGGGACGGGCTGCCTGGAATACTGCTGCCCCGTGGAGGGGAAGGTGTCTCGCGTGCTCCCGGGCCTCGGATTAGGTTGGGGTTCCAGCACTGCAGTACAAGGTCTTGATGCAGGTGCCGAGGGGTAACAGAGGGGCTTCTGCCCGCCTTCCGGTGTGCTCTGAGCATCTTGCTCAGAGCTTTGGAGGACAGATGGGAGGAGCCTAGGCGACAGTTCCTCTACGGATTCTTCAGAATCTTCTTTGTCCTCTGAAAGCATGGCCATTCCAGGGATGATGACAGGTGGGAGCTTTGTTCTTGGTGGACTCTCGTCTAATTTTCCAGCAGCACTTTTCTTTCCTTCAGGCCTTAGAGTGTCCTGCCCCAGGTTGCTCCCATTCCCATCTCTCTGGCCGCGCTCTTCTGCCTCCCGCCTTCCACAATTCGCTCCCAAAGCTACTGCAGTCCGAGGCTGACCATGCTGCTCCACTAGCCCACTCTCTAAGGGGGTCTCTTCTGAACTGCCTTGTAAGCCTCTTGCCTTTGCATGCCTTTCTCTTGCTGCCTCCTTCCTCAGGGTTGCAAGAGCATTGTGGACTATGGTCTCCGCATGCACTTCTAATTCTGCGTGGAGCTGCTGAACTTTGGAAATTGCATTTGGGATGCTCTCCCCTGCAAGAGTGCTACTCTCTCGGGATAGCTCCGCAGCATTTTGGGTGGGTTGCAGCACAAGCAACCTTGCTCTAGATGATCTTCCCTCTTTCATGACCCTGCTTGAGGAAGGTGGCTGCAGTTGTCTCGTGGAAATAGACTCAATGGGCAGCTTCAGGATGTCAGGAAACCTGCAGTGGTAGCGCTGCTCAAACTGAGACGCTACGAAGGACTGCAAGGTGGCTGCAACGCTCTCAACAGCATCTTTGGTGATTTGGTCAAGAGAGGGCTGAGAAGCTGCTCCGTCATACCTCGGGAATTCAGCTTGCCTTGCTCTGCTTTCTGCCCATCTGCCAGCTTGCGTGGCTCCTGCGGCAACGTGCTGCTGCCTCCGCCTGGCTGACAGCCTGGGCTCAGTGGCCTCTGCTGTGCTGCATGCCCCTCGCTTCCCCAAGTGATCCAGAAGGGTTGCTGCAATCTCTCTAGACACCAGCTCAATTTCCTGATGGAGAGCTGGAGGAGGCACCACCGAAGGCGCCTCTGCCCTTCTGGCACTGCCAAACAGCCTTCTACTGATCGCCAGGGGAGCCCTCTTTAAAACACGGACCGACTGCTCCAGCCCTTTCACCCTCTCCAGCACTTTCTTGACTGCGCTCTCAGCCAGCTCCTGCACTTTGGTCAGGGTAGTCCTGCTCAGGGTAGTATGGACTTTATTATGCTGTTCCTCCTTTGAACGCTTCTGCAACAGAAACCAGGAGGAACTCATGAATGAATAGTGAACCACATGGAGAGAGGAGATGGACGAGGTTAAGTTCCTGGACTTATGTGGGGCTTGTTGGCACCTTGTCTGGGCCTGAATGTGAAGAAAGCTAGTTTTGAGACTCGGGGAAACATAAAATCCTTGTTCCTGCCTGGGGCACCCTGCCTTGTCCTGCTTTCTGAGAGGCCGTTGCATGGGATCGGGATGTGGGGCAGAAGAGAAGGGCTTCCCTCAGCACCCCGGCTGCTCGGGAATGACTTTCCTGCCCGTCCCCAGACCCAGACCCAGCACTAGCTCAGCACGGACCCATGCGGTCACTTCCATGCCACAAGACATGGCATGACAGTGCAGCCTCCCCACTTCTTCAGGTCATGCCGTGCTGAGAGACAACAAGCAAAGCCCCCACCCTCTGCACCGTGAAGCGTACCTGTGAGCCCTGAGCTTTACGTACTTTTTCGGGCCCGTACATTTTGTCGAGCTCCATCTTGAGCGTGGTCAGATACTGCCTGTACTCGTTGAACTCCCGCAGAGTGCAAACGACCTGTGGTGAGATGAGGGGAGAAATCACCCAATGCTTGTCATGCTCCCTACGCAGCCTGCCCTGCCAGAACGAGCACCAGCCCAGCGGGAGAGGCTCCCTGCACAGCCTGTCCTGCCCAGCGGCCGGGCGCTTGGCTCCCACCCACCCAGCGTGGAGCAGTGCTCCTCGCTCAGCCGCCAGCCCGCATGCTTGCTGCTCCGCCGGGCGGCACAGCCTTGGAAGAGCAGGCGTGGGAATTCCTGGGGCCGAGCGGGCTTTGGGCTCCTTCTGCCCCCAGGGCAATCAGCACAGCAGCCCTGCGCCCTCCACTCACAGGAGGGGGCTGCAGCAAGCACGCTGGCAGCCTGGCCTCCCCCTCCAATGGAACCTGCTCTTCTCGCCCTCATGTCCAACCTACTTTGTCATCCTTGGTGATGTACCCTCCTCTCCTTAGTCTCCGGAGGTTGTCTTTGCGGTTGTAGTACTCCCGCAAATGTGGGTCATGCAGACTGTTGTACTCATTGCCCAGTAAGTGACAGTATGGGTCTCCCAGTTTGAAATGACCAGATGGCCGGTGAAGCTGTAAGATAGATTGTGCACAGCATGTTGAGGGTCGGGGGGGGGGGGGGGCAGTGAGGAGAGACACAAAGACACTTCCGAGCTTTGTCAGCCCAGAGCGTAGCCCTCTCAAGCCTCCGAGCTTTGGAGTCATTCCTGGCTCAGCACTGAGCTCGGCTCTGAATTTTACTCAAAGCAAAGCTTGCTCTACTTGAGCGACTCTTCAGCCACGGAAAAACCCTGCTCCACACCCCCAGTCTTGCGGCCACGTGTAGAAGTATCCTTCACACGTTTCCCTAGCAGAACAGCCCCGGCATTTATAAGCATGCAAAGACAGAGAGCAGGAGAAGTTTTCGCTCTCCCCGGCGAGCCTCCCAGGGCCTCTAGTAACCTCCCTGGCCCTGCCGGAAGGACACCGTCCGCCGGCCTCCAGGCGCCTTGCCGCCTGCTGCACGCAGGGCACCAGCTGCGCGCTTGCACGGTGCCACAAGCCAGGCTGGCATTGGCTCTGGCAAGCTCTGGCACGGGCAGAGACCAGCGGTGCGACACGCTCTCCCGGCTTCTGGCCAGGACCTCGGGCCCTGCTCTTTGCAACTCCTGCCTTCTCTCAGCGGCACGGACCCAGCAGCTTGCCCTGCCCGCTGAGCCCTGCCACGTTAAGGACTGCAGCTCCCACTCTGCAGCAGGTTGTCACGCTGATTAGTTCGAATGAATGTCTCTTTCCACGCTGCTCCCTGTATCCGCACAAGGGGAGGAGGAGGAGGAAGGCACTTTTCTGACCCCTTCCAACTGTGCTTTTACCGTTTCCCCCAGCTTGGTCCGGTGGAAGACAACGCTGGAGCCAGGCTCCAAAGGGATCTTGACCCCGAGCGGCAAGTCCAGCAGCCCAGTGGATCTTCCTCTGAGTTGCTGCCTTCTGCACCCGGGCTAGAAAGAGAGAGGCGCTCATGGGCTATTGGACCACAACCTCCAGAGCCTACTGGCATAGCAGTTCCCAGGAGGGCTCTTTGAAGACCCCAGACCATGAGAGTGCAAGGAGTGGCCTATCCAAAAGCAGCTCCCTGCTTCACAGCCTACTTTCCTACAACTTCAGCCCCTTTCAACCACACCAGACGTCCTTGCGCAGCACCCCTCTGGCCTGCTCGGCTGGAATCCAGGATGGGCAAAGACACACGATTCCCTGAGATCCTCCATGCACCTCACCATATGTCTATCACTCTCACTTCCCTCCTCATTTCCACATGCCCCAGAGCAGCCCCGCGGGGTCAGCAGCTCCCACGCTGAGCCCTCTCTGCCCGCCTGCTACACACCTCGGCCCTCTTCTTCTCTGCACTCAGCAGCCCGTCTCTATTTTGGACGTCAGCAGCAGGAGAGTGCTCCATGACGGCTTTCAGGAGCCCTCCTCGAGCTGAGACCCTCCGCTGGCACCTCTCGCTCCAGCAGCACCCAGCTCTGGTCGCCCCGGCCGGTCTCCCAGCGAGCGGCACTACCAGGACAGTCGCGCATTGTTGCATTGCCGCTTACCCGCGCCACCGCCCTGCTGCTGCCGGGCCACCCCGGGGCCCGCCTCCAGCCCTGGCCTGCCCTCGGCTTGCAGGAGAGCTCAACACCAAGAACAACCGAGCCCTTGGCAAGTCTATGCCAGGCCTTCCGCGGGCAGAGCCTTGCGCAGACAGGGCTTGCCCTTTCCTGAGCACCAACCGGAGCACCCTGGCCAGGAAACGAGAGCTCACAGACTCGCCCAGGCAGCTGCTCTGGCTGCTCTGGTTCACTCTGTGCTGCCCCACACCTCCCCCTCCCTGAAGACCCCTCTTCCTAGCGAGTGCCAAACACACAAGGGAGGGCCCCAACGTTCCCTGCATAACACCCAAACCTGGAACGGGGCTCAGCCAAAGCTGTTGGGAACTCTTCCTGCTCAGTCAGGATGGGGGGGACATCCGCCCTCCTGGAAGAGCACCCTAAACTGGAGGCCGTTGCGCTGGGATGGTGCTGGAGACCTTAGACCTCCAGGGTCGTGGCCCAAAGTGGCTGTAGGGACACGAGCTTTCACTGCCCCAGAGCAGTGGTGCTGCTCATTCCCGCAGAAGGGTCTCTCCGAGCATGGCTGGAGCTTCTGCCTGGAGCAGGGAGAGGCTGTGACGCCGTCTGTCTGCAGCCATCCCTCGCTCCGAGTGTGCCGGGACTCCTGGTCAGCAGGGCAGGCTCCCAGCTCCCAAAGACTACCAACTGCATGAGAAAGACACTGCCTTTGCTGCAGCACCCAAAGGGGCGTGGGGTGCTGGCCAACGGGCAGCTCTGGCAAAGCGGCCATGTGCGCGTGCCAGCAGGACTCCTGCAGCGAGGCAGCGGGTGGGAACGGCAGCCGGAGCTGTTGCCTTCCAGAGTCCTCCCCGGGTGTTCTAGTTAGATTCCCGGGGGCTGGCCTGGCCCGGCCCCGGCATGCACGATAACAGGCAGAGGTGTCGTGGGAGCAGGGCAGGCAAGAGCCGCGGCAGCCGAGAGCAGGGCAGAGGGCGCAGGCCAGGGGCTTACCTCCTCCAAGCTGAAAAAGCTGCTTTGGGGCAAGGCGCCGTCCCGGCGCGCCTGCTGGCCGGAGAGCCCTACACCCCCCATCTGGCAGCACCGCTGCCCCAAAACCCTCTCTCCGGGACAGCAGCAGCCCGGGACTCCAGCCCGACACTTCCCAGCCATGGCTACGCCCGCTCTCCAGGCCGGCTCCTCCACCTCCAAGCACAGCCCCTGTGCACAGCAAGGTGCCCCATGTGCCTGCCCGACTATGGGCACTGTGCTGAAAGGTTTACTTGCTAACGGAGAAGAATTCCCATCCCTTGGGTAAGGACGGGAAAGCCAAGGAGAGGCAGAGCAAGAGATTTCCCCGTAAAGGCCGAAAGGCGTCCCCCTCGCTCAGAGAAAAATGAACCGCAACCAAACAGTGCAACAGCCCTGCCCACCAGACTCCCTGAGAAGAGCTGAGTATTTCCTCCCCGGAAATCCTGCTCGATTCCGTGGTCGGTGCCCTTGCGAGGCATGGCACAGCGGTCGGGAAGGGGCTGCCCCAAGAGGGGCACGGAGTGTTCTGGGTGGCTCGGAGCAACCGCGGCGCTCGTGCCGCCCTGAATTCTCAGCAGGCATTCGACTGCTTGCCGTGGCAATGTTTCAGGGGAACTCTGAAACACAGCAGTCTTCACCCCACTGACACCCCAACACAGGGACACGGACCGAGCTCGGTAACACGGGTGGGAGGGCAAGTGCTGGGAGCCCCCTTGCCTTCCCTGACTATGCCTCGATAGCCCAAGCCTCCTCCGGTCCCCTGCCCCGCAAAAAGCCGTTGTGAAGCCCTTGCCTCAGGTCGGCTGGGTGAGCTAGCAAGGCTCCTCTGCCTTGCTAGTTAGGCACAGGGTCTCATCCAGCTCTTGCAGGAGTTGCTGGTGAGTGTCATGGCAAAGTGTAAATCACAAGAGTAGCGAAAGAATACCAGGAGGTAAGAGCAGTGCTTGGGAGTAAAGTCTTTATTCTCTGCCGGGGGGTGGAAGGAGTGTGGGAGGGAGGGGGCTGTCCTCCCCAGAAGCTCTCCAGCTCTGGTAGCAGCGCGCCAGAGGCTGTGCCGGGCCTTGAGGCCTGTTCTCTGCTCACGCACAAGTCGGCACCTTCAGCAGCCCGTGTGGCTCCGAGGGAGCCGGGAAGGATGGGGGCATGAGCACCACAGGGTGCCGAGCCTTCCCCGGACCAGCAAAGGCAGCAGGAGTGAGGTGGAGCAGAGCCATCAGCAATGTACTTCTTGCCTGTTCTTCTCGCCACGGCTTGTTGGACAGTCTGAGCAATCTCCCTCCCTCCTCTTGCTGGCTGGTGTCAGAGGAAGACGTGAAGCCTGGAGCCACACACCTCTTCAGCTCACCCCCCAGCAGCCACCCAGCTCATGCCCTCTCAGCACTCCCATTGCTGCAACGGGCCCGTCACAGGCTTCACACGCACGGGTCTCCGCCAGGCTCCTCTCTGGGAAGGTGGCTTTGGAGCTGCTGGAGGGACGGGCTGCCTGGAATACTGCTGCCCCGTGGAGGGGAAGGTGTCTCGCGTGCTCCCGGGCCTCGGATTAGGTTGGGGTTCCAGCACTGCAGTACAAGGTCTTGATGCAGGTGCCGAGGGGTAACAGAGGGGCTTCTGCCCGCCTTCCGGTGTGCTCTGAGCATCTTGCTCAGAGCTTTGGAGGACAGATGGGAGGAGCCTAGGCGACAGTTCCTCTACGGATTCTTCAGAATCTTCTTTGTCCTCTGAAAGCATGGCCATTCCAGGGATGATGACAGGTGGGAGCTTTGTTCTTGGTGGACTCTCGTCTAATTTTCCAGCAGCACTTTTCTTTCCTTCAGGCCTTAGAGTGTCCTGCCCCAGGTTGCTCCCATTCCCATCTCTCTGGCCGCGCTCTTCTGCCTCCCGCCTTCCACAATTCGCTCCCAAAGCTACTGCAGTCCGAGGCTGACCATGCTGCTCCACTAGCCCACTCTCTAAGGGGGTCTCTTCTGAACTGCCTTGTAAGCCTCTTGCCTTTGCATGCCTTTCTCTTGCTGCCTCCTTCCTCAGGGTTGCAAGAGCATTGTGGACTATGGTCTCCGCATGCACTTCTAATTCTGCGTGGAGCTGCTGAACTTTGGAAATTGCATTTGGGATGCTCTCCCCTGCAAGAGTGCTACTCTCTTGGGATAGCTCTGCAGCATTTTGGATGGGTTGCAGCACAAGCAACCTTGCTCTAGATGATCTTCCCTCTTTCATGACCCTGCTTGAGGAAGGTGGCTGCAGTTGTCTCGTGGAAATAGACTCAATGGGCAGCTTCAGGATGTCAGGAAACTTGCAGTGGTAGCGCTGCTCAAACTGAGACGCTACGAAGGACTGCAAGGTGGCTGCAACGCTCTCAACAGCATCTTTGGTGATTTGGTCAAGAGAGGGCAGAGAAGCTGCTCCGTCATACCTCAGGAATTCAGCTTGCCTTGCTCTGCTTTCTGCCCATCTGCCAGCTTGTGTGGCTCCTGCGGCAACGTGCTGCTGCCTCCGCCTGGCTGACAGCCTGGGCTCAGTGGCCTCTGCTGTGCTGCATGCCCCTCGCTTCCCCAAGTGATCCAGAAGGGTTGCTGCAATCTCTCTAGACACCAGCTCAATTTCCTGATGGAGATCTGGAGGAGGCACCACCGAAGGCGCCTCTGCCCTTCTGGCACTGCCAAACAGCCTTCTACTGATCGCCAGGGGAGCCCTCTTTAAAACACGGACCGACTGCTCCAGCCCTTTCACCCTCTCCAGCACTTTCTTGACCGCGCTCTCAGCCAGCTCCTGCACTTTGGTCAGGGTAGTCCTGCTCAGGGTAGTATGGACTTTATTATGCTGTTCCTCCTTTGAACGCTTCTGCAACAGAAACCAGGAGGAACTCATGAATGAATAGTGAACCACATGGAGAGAAGAGATGGACGAGGTTAAGTTCCTGGACTTATGTGGGGCTTGTTGGCACCTTGTCTGGGCCTGAATGTGAAGAAAGCTAGTTTTGAGACTCGGGGAAACATAAAATCCTTGTTCCTGCCTGGGGCACCCTGCCTTGTCCTGCTTTCTGAGAGGCCATTGCATGGGATCGGGATGTGGGGCAGAAGAGAAGGGCTTCCCTCAGCACCCCGGCTGCTCGGGAATGACTTTCCTGCCCGTCCCCAGACCCAGACCCAGCACTAGCTCAGCACAGACCCATGCGGTCACTTCCATGCCACAAGACATGGCATGACAGTGCAGCCTCCCCACTTCTTCAGGTCATGCCGTGCTGAGAGACAACAAGCAAAGCCCCCACCCTCTGCACCGTGAAGCGCACCTGTGAGCCCTGAGCTTTACGTACTTTTTCGGGCCCGTACATTTTGTCGAGCTCAATCTTGAGCGTGGTCAGATACTGCCTGTACTCGTTGAACTCCCGCAGAGTGCAAACGACCTGTGGTGAGATGAGGGGAGAAATCACCCAATGCTTGTCATGCTCCCTACGCAGCCTGCCCTGCCAGAACGAGCACCAGCCCAGCGGGAGAGGCTCCCTGCACAGCCTGTCCTGCCCAGCGGCCGGGCGCTTGGCTCCCACCCACCCAGCGCGGAGCAGTGCTCCTCGCTCAGCCGCCAGCCCGCATGCTTGCTGCTCCGCCGGGCGGCACAGCCTTGGATGAGCAGGCGTGGGAATTCCTGGGGCCGAGCGGGCTTTGGGCTCCTTCTGCCCCCAGGGCAATCAGCACAGCAGCCCTGCGCCCTCCACTCACAGGAGGGGGCTGCAGCAAGCACGCTGGCAGCCTGGCCCTCCCCCTCCAATGGAACCTGCTCTTCTCGCCCTCATGTCCAACCTACTTTGTCATCCTTGGTGATGTACCCTCCTCTCCTTAGTCTCCGGAGGTTGTCTTTGCGGTTGTAGTACTCCCGCAAATGTGGGTCATGCAGACTGTTGTACTCATTGCCCAGTAAGTGACAGTATGGGTCTCCCAGTTTGAAATGACCAGATGGCCGGTGAAGCTGTAAGATAGATTGTGCACAGCATGTTGAGGGTCGGGGGGGGGGGGCAGTGAGGAGAGACACAAAGACACTTCCGAGCTTTGTCAGCCCAGAGCGTAGCCCTCTCAAGCCTCCGAGCTTTGGAGTCATTCCTGGCTCAGCACTGAGCTCGGCTCTGAATTTTACCCAAAGCAAAGCTTGCTCTACTTGAGCGACTCTTCAGCCACGGAAAAACCCTGCTCCACACCCCCAGTCTTGCGGCCACGTGTAGAAGTATCCTTCACACGTTTCCCTAGCAGAACAGCCCCGGCATTTATAAGCATGCAAAGACAGAGAGCAGGAGAAGTTTTCGCTCTCCCCGGCGAGCCTCCCAGGGCCTCTAGTAACCTCCCTGGCCCTGCCGGAAGGACACCGTCCGCCGGCCTCCAGGCGCCTTGCCGCCTGCTGCACGCAGGGCACCAGCTGCGCGCTTGCACGGTGCCACAAGCCAGGCTGGCATTGGCT
Organism: Rhea pennata; assembly: GCF_028389875.1. Taxonomy (NCBI): domain Eukaryota; kingdom Metazoa; phylum Chordata; class Aves; order Rheiformes; family Rheidae; genus Rhea; species Rhea pennata. The sequence goes on along the minus strand of NC_084678.1, from coordinate 2,555,054 downwards.
CTGGCAAGCTCTGGCACGGGCAGAGACCAGCGGTGCGACACGCTCTCCCGGCTTCTGGCCAGGACCTCGGGCCCTGCTCTTTGCAACTCCTGCCTTCTCTCAGCGGCACGGACCCAGCAGCTTGCCCTGCCCGCTGAGCCCTGCCACGTTAAGGACTGCAGCTCCCACTCTGCAGCAGGTTGTCACGCTGATTAGTTCGAATGAATGTCTCTTTCCACGCTGCTCCCTGTATCCGCGCAAGGGGAGGAGGAGGAGGAAGGCACTTTTCTGACCCCTTCCGACTGTGCTTTTACCGTTTCCCCCAGCTTGGTCCGGTGGAAGACAACGCTGGAGCCAGGCTCCAAAGGGATCTTGACCCCAAGCGGCAAGTCCAGCAGCCCAGTGGATCTTCCTCTGAGTTGCTGCCTTCTGCACCCGGGCTAGAAAGAGAGAGGCGCTCATGGGCTATTGGACCACAACCTCCAGAGCCTACTGGCATAGCAGTTCCCAGGAGGGCTCTTTGAAGACCCCAGACCATGAGAGTGCAAGGAGTGGCCTATCCAAAAGCAGCTCCCTGCTTCACAGCCTACTTTCCTACAACTTCAGCCCCTTTCAACCACACCAGACGTCCTTGCGCAGCACCCCTCTGGCCTGCTCGGCTGGAATCCAGGATGGGCAAAGACACACGATTCCCTGAGATCCTCCATGCACCTCACCATATGTCTATCACTCTCACTTCCCTCCTCATTTCCACATGCCCCAGAGCAGCCCCGCGGGGTCAGCAGCTCCCACGCTGAGCCCTCTCTGCCCGCCTGCTACACACCTCGGCCCTCTTCTTCTCTGCACTCAGCAGCCCGTCTCTATTTTGGACGTCAGCAGCAGGAGAGTGCTCCATGACGGCTTTCAGGAGCCCTCCTCGAGCTGAGACCCTCTGCTGGCACCTCTCGCTCCAGCAGCACCCAGCTCTGGTCGCCCCGGCCGGTCTCCCAGTGAGCGGCACTACCAGGACAGTCGCGCATTGTTGCATTGCCGCTTACCCGCGCCACCGCCCTGCTGCTGCTGGGCCACCCCGGGGCCCGCCTCCAGCCCTGGCCTGCCCTCGGCTTGCAGGAGAGCTCAACACCAAGAACAACCGAGCCCTTGGCAAGTCTATGCCAGGCCTTCCGCGGGCAGAGCCTTGCGCAGACAGGGCTTGCCCTTTCCTGAGCACCAACCGGAGCACCCTGGCCAGGAAACGAGAGCTCACAGACTCGCCCAGGCAGCTGCTCTGGCTGCTCTGGTTCACTCTGTGCTGCCCCACACCTCCCCCTCCCTGAAGACCCCTCTTCCTAGCGAGTGCCAAACACACAAGGGAGGGCCCCAACGTTCCCTGCATAACACCCAAACCTGGAACGGGGCTCAGCCAAAGCTGTTGGGAACTCTTCCTGCTCAGTCAGGATGGGGGGGACATCCGCCCTCCTGGAAGAGCACCCTAAACTGGAGGCCGTTGCGCTGGGATGGTGCTGGAGACCTTAGACCTCCAGGGTCGTGGCCCAAAGTGGCTGTAGGGACACGAGCTTTCACTGCCCCAGAGCAGTGGTGCTGCTCATTCCCACAGAAGGGTCTCTCCGAGCATGGCTGGAGCTTCTGCCTGGAGCAGGGAGAGGCTGTGACGCCGTCTGTCTGCAGCCATCCCTCGCTCCGAGTGTGCCGGGACTCCTGGTCAGCAGGGCAGGCTCCCAGCTCCCAAAGACTACCAACTGCATGAGAAAGACACTGCCTTTGCTGCAGCACCCAAAGGGGCGTGGGGTGCTGGCCAACGGGCAGCTCTGGCAAAGCGGCCATGTGCGCGTGCCAGCAGGACTCCTGCAGCGAGGCAGCGGGTGGGAACGGCAGCCGGAGCTGTTGCCTTCCAGAGTCCTCCCCGGGTGTTCTAGTTAGATTCCCGGGGGCTGGCCTGGCCCGGCCCCGGCATGCACGATAACAGGCAGAGGTGTCGTGGGAGCAGGGCAGGCAAGAGCCGCGGCAGCCGAGAGCAGGGCAGAGGGCGCAGGCCAGGGGCTTACCTCCTCCAAGCTGAAAAAGCTGCTTTGGGGCAAGGCGCCGTCCCGGCGCGCCTGCTGGCCGGAGAGCCCTACACCCCCCATCTGGCAGCACCGCTGCCCCAAAACCCTCTCTCCGGGACAGCAGCAGCCCGGGACTCCAGCCCGACACTTCCCAGCCATGGCTACGCCCGCTCTCCAGGCCGGCTCCTCCACCTCCAAGCACAGCCCCCGTGCACAGCAAGGTGCCCCATGTGCCTGCCCGACTATGGGCACTGTGCTGAAAGGTTTACTTGCTAACGGAGAAGAATTCCCATCCCTTGGGTAAGGACGGGAAAGCCAAGGAGAGGCAGAGCAAGAGATTTCCCCGTAAAGGCCGAAAGGCGTCCCCCTCGCTCAGAGAAAAATGAACCGCAACCAAACAGTGCAACAGCCCTGCCCACCAGACTCCCTGAGAAGAGCTGAGTATTTCCTCCCCGGAAATCCTGCTCGATTCCGTGGTCGGTGCCCTTGCGAGGCATGGCACAGCGGTCGGGAAGGGGCTGCCCCAAGAGGTGCACGGAGCGTTCTGGGTGGCTCGGAGCAACCGCGACGCTCGTGCCGCCCTGAATTCTCAGCAGGCATTCGACTGCTTGCCGTGGCACTGTTTCAGGGGAACTCTGAAGCACAGCAGTCTTCACCCCACTGACACCCCAACACAGGGACACGGACCGAGCTCGGTAACTCGGGTGGGAGGGCAAGTGCTGGGAGCCCCCTTGCCTTCCCTGACTATGCCTCGATAGCCCAAGCCTCCTCCGGTCCCCTGCCCCGCAAAAAGCCGTTGTGAAGCCCTTGCCTCAGGTCGGCTGGGTGAGCTAGCAAGGCTCCTCTGCCTTGCTAGTTAGGCACAGGGTCTCATCCAGCTCTTGCAGGAGTTGCTGGTGAGTGTTGTGGCAAAGTGAAATCACAAGAGTAGCGAAAGAATACCAGGAGGTAAGAGCAGTGCTTGGGAGTAAAGTCTTTATTCTCTGCTGGGGGGTGGAAGGAGTGTGGGAGGGAGGGGGCTGTCCTCCCCAGAGGCTCTCCGGCTCTGGTAGCAATGTTGGAAGATCCTTGGGAGGGCAGCCGCGTGCAGAGGCTGTGGTGGGCGGTGAGACCTGTTCTCTGCTCATGCACGAGTCAGCACCTTCAGCAGCCCGTGTGGCTCCGAGGGAGCCGGGAAGGACAGGGGCATGAGCACCACAGGGTGCCGAGCCTTCCCCGGACCAGCAAAGGCAGCAGGAGTGAGGTGGAGCAGAGCCATCAGCAATGTACTTCTTGCCTGTTCTTCTCGCCACGGCTTGTTGGACAGTCTGAGCAATCTCCCTCCCTCCTCTTGCTGGCTGGTGTCGGAGGAAGACGTGAAGCCAGGAGCCACACACCTCTTCAGCTCACCCCCCAGCAGCCACCCAGCTCATGCCCTCTCAGCACTCCCATTGCTGCAATGGGCCCGTCACAGGCTTCACACGCACGGGTCTCCGCCAGGCTCCTCTCTGGGAAGGTGGCTTTGGAGCTGCTGGAGGGACGGGCTGCCTGGAATACTGCTGCCCCGTGGAGGGGAAGGTGTCTCGCATGCTCCCGGGCCTCGGATTAGGTTGGGGTTCCAGCACTGCAGTACAAGGTCTTGATGCAGGTGCCGAGGGGTAACAGAGGGGCTTCTGCCCGCCTTCCGGTGTGCTCTGAGCATCTTGCTCAGAGCTTTGGAGGACAGATGGGAGGAGCCTAGGCGACAGTTCCTCTACGGATTCTTCAGAATCTTCTTTGTCCTCTGAAAGCATGGCCATTCCAGGGATGATGACAGGTGGGAGCTTTGTTCTTGGTGGACTCTCGTCTAATTTTCCAGCAGCACTTTTCTTTCCTTCAGGCCTTAGAGTGTCCTGCCCCAGGTTGCTCCCATTCCCATCTCTCTGGCCGCGCTCTTCTGCCTCCCGCCTTCCACAATTCGCTCCCAAAGCTACTGCAGTCCGAGGCTGACCATGCTGCTCCACTAGCCCACTCTCCAAGGGGGTCTCTTCTGAACTGCCTTGTAAGCCTCTTGCCTTTGCGTGCCTTTCTCTTGCTGCCTCCTTCCTCAGGGTTGCAAGAGCATTGTGGACTATGGTCTCCGCATGCACTTCTAATTCTGCGTGGAGCTGCTGAACTTTGGAAATTGCATTTGGGATGCTCTCCCCTGCAAGAGTGCTACTCTCTCGGGATAGCTCCGCAGCATTTTGGGTGGGTTGCAGCACAAGCAACCTTGCTCTAGATGATCTTCCCTCTTTCATGACCCTGCTTGAGGAAGGTGGCTGCGGTTGTCTCGTAGAAATAGACTCAATGGGCAGCTTCAGGATGTCAGGAAACCTGCAGTGGTAGCGCTGCTCAAACTGAGACGCTACGAAGGACTGCAAGGTGGCTGCAACGCTCTCAACAGCATCTTTGGTGATTTGGTCAAGAGAGGGCTGAGAAGCTGCTCCGTCATACCTCGGGAATTCAGCTTGCCTTGCTCTGCTTTCTGCCCATCTGCCAGCTTGTGTGGCTCCTGCGGCAACGTGCTGCTGCCTCCGCCTGGCTGACAGCCTGGGCTCAGTGGCCTCTGCTGTGCTGCATGCCCCTCGCTTCCCCAAGTGATCCAGAAGGGTTGCTGCAATCTCTCTAGACACCAGCCCAATTTCCTGATGGAGAGCTGGAGGAGGCACCACCGAAGGCGCCTCTGCCCTTCTGGCACTGCCAAACAGCCTTCTACTGATCGCCAGGGGAGCCCTCTTTAAAACACGGACCGACTGCTCCAGCCCTTTCACCCTCTCCAGCACTTTCTTGACTGCGCTCTCAGCCAGCTCCTGCACTTTGGTCAGGGTAGTCCTGCTCAGGGTAGTATGGACTTTATTATGCTGTTCCTCCTTTGAACGCTTCTGCAACAGAAACCAGGAGGAACTCATGAATGAATAGTGAACCACATGGAGAGAGGAGATGGACGAGGTTAAGTTCCTGGACTTATGTGGGGCTTGTTGGCACCTTGTCTGGGCCTGAATGTGAAGAAAGCTAGTTTTGAGACTCGGGGAAACATAAAATCCTTGTTCCTGCCTGGGGCACCCTGCCTTGTCCTGCTTTCTGAGAGGCCGTTGCATGGGATCGGGATGTGGGGCAGAAGAGAAGGGCTTCCCTCAGCACCCCGGCTGCTCGGGAATGACTTTCCTGCCCGTCCCCAGACCCAGACCCAGCACTAGCTCAGCACGGACCCATGCGGTCACTTCCATGCCACAAGACATGGCATGACAGTGCAGCCTCCCCACTTCTTCAGGTCATGCCGTGCTGAGAGACAACAAGCAAAGCCCCCACCCTCTGCACCGTGAAGCGTACCTGTGAGCCCTGAGCTTTACGTACTTTTTCGGGCCCGTACATTTTGTCGAGCTCCATCTTGAGCGTGGTCAGATACTGCCTGTACTCGTTGAACTCCCGCAGAGTGCAAACGACCTGTGGTGAGATGAGGGGAGAAATCACCCAATGCTTGTCATGCTCCCTACGCAGCCTGCCCTGCCAGAACGAGCACCAGCCCAGCGGGAGAGGCTCCCTGCACAGCCTGTCCTGCCCAGCGGCCGGGCGCTTGGCTCCCACCCACCCAGCGTGGAGCAGTGCTCCTCGCTCAGCCGCCAGCCCGCATGCTTGCTGCTCCGCCGGGCGGCACAGCCTTGGAAGAGCAGGCGTGGGAATTCCTGGGGCCGAGCGGGCTTTGGGCTCCTTCTGCCCCCAGGGCAATCAGCACAGCAGCCCTGCGCCCTCCACTCACAGGAGGGGGCTGCAGCAAGCACGCTGGCAGCCTGGCCTCCCCCTCCAATGGAACCTGCTCTTCTCGCCCTCATGTCCAACCTACTTTGTCATCCTTGGTGATGTACCCTCCTCTCCTTAGTCTCCGGAGGTTGTCTTTGCGGTTGTAGTACTCCCGCAAATGTGGGTCATGCAGACTGTTGTACTCATTGCCCAGTAAGTGACAGTATGGGTCTCCCAGTTTGAAATGACCAGATGGCCGGTGAAGCTGTAAGATAGATTGTGCACAGCATGTTGAGGGTCGGGGGGGGGGGGGGGCAGTGAGGAGAGACACAAAGACACTTCCGAGCTTTGTCAGCCCAGAGCGTAGCCCTCTCAAGCCTCCGAGCTTTGGAGTCATTCCTGGCTCAGCACTGAGCTCGGCTCTGAATTTTACTCAAAGCAAAGCTTGCTCTACTTGAGCGACTCTTCAGCCACGGAAAAACCCTGCTCCACACCCCCAGTCTTGCGGCCACGTGTAGAAGTATCCTTCACACGTTTCCCTAGCAGAACAGCCCCGGCATTTATAAGCATGCAAAGACAGAGAGCAGGAGAAGTTTTCGCTCTCCCCGGCGAGCCTCCCAGGGCCTCTAGTAACCTCCCTGGCCCTGCCGGAAGGACACCGTCCGCCGGCCTCCAGGCGCCTTGCCGCCTGCTACACGCAGGGCACCAGCTGCGCGCTTGCACGGTGCCACAAGCCAGGCTGGCATTGGCTCTGGCAAGCTCTGGCACGGGCAGAGACCAGCGGTGCGACACGCTCTCCCGGCTTCTGGCCAGGACCTCGGGCCCTGCTCTTTGCAACTCCTGCCTTCTCTCAGCGGCACGGACCCAGCAGCTTGCCCTGCCCGCTGAGCCCTGCCACGTTAAGGACTGCAGCTCCCACTCTGCAGCAGGTTGTCACGCTGATTAGTTCGAATGAATGTCTCTTTCCACGCTGCTCCCTGTATCCGCACAAGGGGAGGAGGAGGAGGAAGGCACTTTTCTGACCCCTTCCAACTGTGCTTTTACCGTTTCCCCCAGCTTGGTCCGGTGGAAGACAACGCTGGAGCCAGGCTCCAAAGGGATCTTGACCCCGAGCGGCAAGTCCAGCAGCCCAGTGGATCTTCCTCTGAGTTGCTGCCTTCTGCACCCGGGCTAGAAAGAGAGAGGCGCTCATGGGCTATTGGACCACAACCTCCAGAGCCTACTGGCATAGCAGTTCCCAGGAGGGCTCTTTGAAGACCCCAGACCATGAGAGTGCAAGGAGTGGCCTATCCAAAAGCAGCTCCCTGCTTCACAGCCTACTTTCCTACAACTTCAGCCCCTTTCAACCACACCAGACGTCCTTGCGCAGCACCCCTCTGGCCTGCTCGGCTGGAATCCAGGATGGGCAAAGACACACGATTCCCTGAGATCCTCCATGCACCTCACCATATGTCTATCACTCTCACTTCCCTCCTCATTTCCACATGCCCCAGAGCAGCCCCGCGGGGTCAGCAGCTCCCACGCTGAGCCCTCTCTGCCCGCCTGCTACACACCTCGGCCCTCTTCTTCTCTGCACTCAGCAGCCCGTCTCTATTTTGGACGTCAGCAGCAGGAGAGTGCTCCATGACGGCTTTCAGGAGCCCTCCTCGAGCTGAGACCCTCCGCTGGCACCTCTCGCTCCAGCAGCACCCAGCTCTGGTCGCCCCGGCCGGTCTCCCAGCGAGCGGCACTACCAGGACAGTCGCGCATTGTTGCATTGCCGCTTACCCGCGCCACCGCCCTGCTGCTGCCGGGCCACCCCGGGGCCCGCCTCCAGCCCTGGCCTGCCCTCGGCTTGCAGGAGAGCTCAACACCAAGAACAACCGAGCCCTTGGCAAGTCTATGCCAGGCCTTCCGCGGGCAGAGCCTTGCGCAGACAGGGCTTGCCCTTTCCTGAGCACCAACCGGAGCACCCTGGCCAGGAAACGAGAGCTCACAGACTCGCCCAGGCAGCTGCTCTGGCTGCTCTGGTTCACTCTGTGCTGCCCCACACCTCCCCCTCCCTGAAGACCCCTCTTCCTAGCGAGTGCCAAACACACAAGGGAGGGCCCCAACGTTCCCTGCATAACACCCAAACCTGGAACGGGGCTCAGCCAAAGCTGTTGGGAACTCTTCCTGCTCAGTCAGGATGGGGGGGACATCCGCCCTCCTGGAAGAGCACCCTAAACTGGAGGCCGTTGCGCTGGGATGGTGCTGGAGACCTTAGACCTCCAGGGTCGTGGCCCAAAGTGGCTGTAGGGACACGAGCTTTCACTGCCCCAGAGCAGTGGTGCTGCTCATTCCCGCAGAAGGGTCTCTCCGAGCATGGCTGGAGCTTCTGCCTGGAGCAGGGAGAGGCTGTGACGCCGTCTGTCTGCAGCCATCCCTCGCTCCGAGTGTGCCGGGACTCCTGGTCAGCAGGGCAGGCTCCCAGCTCCCAAAGACTACCAACTGCATGAGAAAGACACTGCCTTTGCTGCAGCACCCAAAGGGGCGTGGGGTGCTGGCCAACGGGCAGCTCTGGCAAAGCGGCCATGTGCGCGTGCCAGCAGGACTCCTGCAGCGAGGCAGCGGGTGGGAACGGCAGCCGGAGCTGTTGCCTTCCAGAGTCCTCCCCGGGTGTTCTAGTTAGATTCCCGGGGGCTGGCCTGGCCCGGCCCCGGCATGCACGATAACAGGCAGAGGTGTCGTGGGAGCAGGGCAGGCAAGAGCCGCGGCAGCCGAGAGCAGGGCAGAGGGCGCAGGCCAGGGGCTTACCTCCTCCAAGCTGAAAAAGCTGCTTTGGGGCAAGGCGCCGTCCCGGCGCGCCTGCTGGCCGGAGAGCCCTACACCCCCCATCTGGCAGCACCGCTGCCCCAAAACCCTCTCTCCGGGACAGCAGCAGCCCGGGACTCCAGCCCGACACTTCCCAGCCATGGCTACGCCCGCTCTCCAGGCCGGCTCCTCCACCTCCAAGCACAGCCCCTGTGCACAGCAAGGTGCCCCATGTGCCTGCCCGACTATGGGCACTGTGCTGAAAGGTTTACTTGCTAACGGAGAAGAATTCCCATCCCTTGGGTAAGGACGGGAAAGCCAAGGAGAGGCAGAGCAAGAGATTTCCCCGTAAAGGCCGAAAGGCGTCCCCCTCGCTCAGAGAAAAACGAACCGCAACCAAACAGTGCAACAGCCCTGCCCACCAGACTCCCTGAGAAGAGCTGAGTATTTCCTCCCCGGAAATCCTGCTCGATTCCGTGGTCGGTGCCCTTGCGAGGCATGGCACAGCGGTCGGGAAGGGGCTGCCCCAAGAGGTGCACGGAGCGTTCTGGGTGGCTCGGAGCAACCGCGACGCTCGTGCCGCCCTGAATTCTCAGCAGGCATTCGACTGCTTGCCGTGGCACTGTTTCAGGGGAACTCTGAAGCACAGCAGTCTTCACCCCACTGACACCCCAACACAGGGACACGGACCGAGCTCGGTAACTCGGGTGGGAGGGCAAGTGCTGGGAGCCCCCTTGCCTTCCCTGACTATGCCTCGATAGCCCAAGCCTCCTCCGGTCCCCTGCCCCGCAAAAAGCCGTTGTGAAGCCCTTGCCTCAGGTCGGCTGGGTGAGCTAGCAAGGCTCCTCTGCCTTGCTAGTTAGGCACAGGGTCTCATCCAGCTCTTGCAGGAGTTGCTGGTGAGTGTTGTGGCAAAGTGAAATCACAAGAGTAGCGAAAGAATACCAGGAGGTAAGAGCAGTGCTTGGGAGTAAAGTCTTTATTCTCTGCTGGGGGGTGGAAGGAGTGTGGGAGGGAGGGGGCTGTCCTCCCCAGAGGCTCTCCGGCTCTGGTAGCAATGTTGGAAGATCCTTGGGAGGGCAGCCGCGTGCAGAGGCTGTGGTGGGCGGTGAGACCTGTTCTCTGCTCATGCACGAGTCAGCACCTTCAGCAGCCCGTGTGGCTCCGAGGGAGCCGGGAAGGACAGGGGCATGAGCACCACAGGGTGCCGAGCCTTCCCCGGACCAGCAAAGGCAGCAGGAGTGAGGTGGAGCAGAGCCATCAGCAATGTACTTCTTGCCTGTTCTTCTCGCCACGGCTTGTTGGACAGTCTGAGCAATCTCCCTCCCTCCTCTTGCTGGCTGGTGTCGGAGGAAGACGTGAAGCCAGGAGCCACACACCTCTTCAGCTCACCCCCCAGCAGCCACCCAGCTCATGCCCTCTCAGCACTCCCATTGCTGCAATGGGCCCGTCACAGGCTTCACACGCACGGGTCTCCGCCAGGCTCCTCTCTGGGAAGGTGGCTTTGGAGCTGCTGGAGGGACGGGCTGCCTGGAATACTGCTGCCCCGTGGAGGGGAAGGTGTCTCGCATGCTCCCGGGCCTCGGATTAGGTTGGGGTTCCAGCACTGCAGTACAAGGTCTTGATGCAGGTGCCGAGGGGTAACAGAGGGGCTTCTGCCCGCCTTCCGGTGTGCTCTGAGCATCTTGCTCAGAGCTTTGGAGGACAGATGGGAGGAGCCTAGGCGACAGTTCCTCTACGGATTCTTCAGAATCTTCTTTGTCCTCTGAAAGCATGGCCATTCCAGGGATGATGACAGGTGGGAGCTTTGTTCTTGGTGGACTCTCGTCTAATTTTCCAGCAGCACTTTTCTTTCCTTCAGGCCTTAGAGTGTCCTGCCCCAGGTTGCTCCCATTCCCATCTCTCTGGCCGCGCTCTTCTGCCTCCCGCCTTCCACAATTCGCTCCCAAAGCTACTGCAGTCCGAGGCTGACCATGCTGCTCCACTAGCCCACTCTCCAAGGGGGTCTCTTCTGAACTGCCTTGTAAGCCTCTTGCCTTTGCGTGCCTTTCTCTTGCTGCCTCCTTCCTCAGGGTTGCAAGAGCATTGTGGACTATGGTCTCCGCATGCACTTCTAATTCTGCGTGGAGCTGCTGAACTTTGGAAATTGCATTTGGGATGCTCTCCCCTGCAAGAGTGCTACTCTCTCGGGATAGCTCCGCAGCATTTTGGGTGGGTTGCAGCACAAGCAACCTTGCTCTAGATGATCTTCCCTCTTTCATGACCCTGCTTGAGGAAGGTGGCTGCGGTTGTCTCGTAGAAATAGACTCAATGGGCAGCTTCAGGATGTCAGGAAACCTGCAGTGGTAGCGCTGCTCAAACTGAGACGCTACGAAGGACTGCAAGGTGGCTGCAACGCTCTCAACAGCATCTTTGGTGATTTGGTCAAGAGAGGGCTGAGAAGCTGCTCCGTCATACCTCGGGAATTCAGCTTGCCTTGCTCTGCTTTCTGCCCATCTGCCAGCTTGTGTGGCTCCTGCGGCAACGTGCTGCTGCCTCCGCCTGGCTGACAGCCTGGGCTCAGTGGCCTCTGCTGTGCTGCATGCCCCTCGCTTCCCCAAGTGATCCAGAAGGGTTGCTGCAATCTCTCTAGACACCAGCCCAATTTCCTGATGGAGATCTGGAGGAGGCGCCGCCGAAGGCGCCTCTGCCCTTCTGGCACTGCCAAACAGCCTTCTACTGATCGCCAGGGGAGCCCTCTTTAAAACACGGACCGACTGCTCCAGCCTTTTCACCCTCTCCAGCACTTTCTTGACCGCGCTCTCAGCCAGCTCCTGCACTTTGGTCAGGGTAGTCCTGCTCAGGGTAGTATGGACTTCATTATGCTGTTCCTCCTTTGAACACTTCTGCAACAGAAACCAGGAGGAACTCATGAATGAATAGTGAACCACATGGAGAGAGGAGATGGACGAGGTTAAGTTCCTGGACTTATGTGGGGCTTGTTGGCACCTTGTCCGGGCCTGAATGTGAAGAAAGCTAGTTTTGAGACTCGGGGAAACACAAAATCCTTGTTCCTGCCTGGGGCACCCTGCCTTGTCCTGCTTTCTGAGAGGCCGTTGCATGGGATCGGGAAGCAGGGCAGAAGAGAAGGGCTTCCCTCAGCACGCCGGCTGCTCGGGAATGACCTTCCTGCCCGTCCCCAGACCCAGACCCAGCACTAACTTAGCATGGACCCATGCGGTCACTTCCATGCCACAAGACATGGCATGACAGTGCAGCCTCCCCACTTCTTCAGGTCATGCCGTGCTGAGAGACAACAAGCAAAGCCCCCACCCTCTGCACCGTGAAGCGTACCTGTGAGCCCTGAGGTTTACGTACTTGTTCGGGCTCGCTCGTTTTGTCGAGCTCAATCTTGAGCGTGGTCAGATACTGCCTGTACTCGTTGAACTCTCGAAGAGTGCAAACGACCTGTGGCGAGATGAGGGGAGAAATCACCCAATGCTTGTCGCGCTCCCTACGCAGCCTGCCCTGCCAGAACGAGCACCAGCCCAGCGGGAGAGGCTCCCTGCACAGCCTGTCCTGCCCAGCGGCCGGGCGCTTGGCTCCCACCCACCCAGCGCGGAGCAGTGCTCCTCGCTCAGCCGCCAGCCCGCATGCTTGCTGCTCCGCCGGGCGGCACAGCCTTGGAAGAGCAGGCGTGGGAATTCCTGGGGCCGAGCGGGCTTTGGGCTCCTTCTGCCCCCAGGGCAATCAGCACAGCAGCCCTGCGCCCTCCACTCACAGGAGGGGGCTGCAGCAAGCACGCTGGCAGCCTGGCCTCCCCCTCCAATGGAACCTGCTCTTCTCGCCCTCATGTCCAACCTACTTTGTCATCCTTGGTGATGTACCCTCCTCTCCTTAGTCTCCGGAGGTTGTCTTTGCGGTTGTAGTACTCCCGCAAATGTGGGTCATGCAGACTGTTGTACTCATTGCCCAATAAGTGACAGTATGGGTCTCCCAAATTGAAATAACCAGATGGCCGGTGAAGCTGTAAGATAGATTGTGCACAGCATGTTGAGGGTCGGGGGGGGGGGGCAGTGAGGAGAGACACAAAGACACTTCCGAGCTTTGTCAGCCCAGAGCGTAGCCCTCTCAAGCCTCCGAGCTTTGGAGTCATTCCTGGCTCAGCACTGAGCTCGGCTCTGAATTTTACCCAAAGCAAAGCTTGCTCTACTTGAGCGACTCTTCAGCCACGGAAAAACCCTGCTCCACACCCCCAGTCTTGCGGCCACGTGTAGAAGTATCCTTCACACGTTTCCCTAGCAGAACAGCCCCGGCATTTATAAGCATGCAAAGACAGAGAGCAGGAGAAGTTTTCGCTCTCCCCGGCGAGCCTCCCAGGGCCTCTAGTAACCTCCCTGGCCCTGCCGGAAGGACACCGTCCGCCGGCCTCCAGGCGCCTTGCCGCCTGCTGCACGCAGGGCACCAGCTGCGCGCTTGCACGGTGCCACAAGCCAGGCTGGCATTGGCTCTGGCAAGCTCTGGCACGGGCAGAGACCAGCGGTGCGACACGCTCTCCCGGCTTCTGGCCAGGACCTCGGGCCCTGCTCTTTGCAACTCCTGCCTTCTCTCAGTGGCACGGACCCAGCAGCTTGCCCTGCCCGCTGAGCCCTGCCACGTTAAGGACTGCAGCTCCCACTCTGCAGCAGGTTGTCACGCTGATTAGTTCGAATGAATGTCTCTTTCCACGCTGCTCCCTGTATCCGCGCAAGGGAAGGAGGAGGAGGAAGGCACTTTTCTGACCCCTTCCGACTGTGCTTTTACCGTTTCCCCCAGCTTGGTCCGGTGGAAGACAACGCTGGAGCCAGGCTCCAAAGGGATCTTGACCCCGAGCGGCAAGTCCAGCAGCCCAGTGGATCTTCCTCTGAGTTGCTGCCTTCTGCACCCGGGCTAGAAAGAGAGAGGCGCTCATGGGCTATTGGACCACAACCTCCAGAGCCTACTGGCATAGCAGTTCCCAGGAGGGCTCTTTGAAGACCCCAGACCATGAGAGTGCAAGGAGTGGCCTATCCAAAAGCAGCTCCCTGCTTCACAGCCTACTTTCCTACAACTTCAGCCCCTTTCAACCACACCAGACGTCCTTGCGCAGCACCCCTCTGGCCTGCTCGGCTGGAATCCAGGATGGGCAAAGACACACGATTCCCTGAGATCCTCCATGCACCTCACCATATGTCTATCACTCTCACTTCCCTCCTCATTTCCACATGCCCCAGAGCAGCCCCGCGGGGTCAGCAGCTCCCACGCTGAGCCCTCTCTGCCCGCCTGCTACACACCTCGGCCCTCTTCTTCTCTGCACTCAGCAGCCCGTCTCTATTTTGGACGTCAGCAGCAGGAGAGTGCTCCATGACGGCTTTCAGGAGCCCTCCTCGAGCTGAGACCCTCCGCTGGCACCTCTCGCTCCAGCAGCACCCAGCTCTGGTCGCCCCGGCCGGTCTCCCAGCGAGCGGCACTACCAGGACAGTCGCGCATTGTTGCATTGCCGCTTACCCGCGCCACCGCCCTGCTGCTGCCGGGCCACCCCGGGGCCCGCCTCCAGCCCTGGCCTGCCCTCGGCTTGCAGGAGAGCTCAACACCAAGAACAACCGAGCCCTTGGCAAGTCTATGCCAGGCCTTCCGCGGGCAGAGCCTTGCGCAGACAGGGCTTGCCCTTTCCTGAGCACCAACCGGAGCACCCTGGCCAGGAAACGAGAGCTCACAGACTCGCCCAGGCAGCTGCTCTGGCTGCTCTGGTTCACTCTGTGCTGCCCCACACCTCCCCCTCCCTGAAGACCCCTCTTCCTAGCGAGTGCCAAACACACAAGGGAGGGCCCCAACGTTCCCTGCATAACACCCAAACCTGGAACGGGGCTCAGCCAAAGCTGTTGGGAACTCTTCCTGCTCAGTCAGGATGGGGGGGACATCCGCCCTCCTGGAAGAGCACCCTAAACTGGAGGCCGTTGCGCTGGGATGGTGCTGGAGACCTTAGACCTCCAGGGTCGTGGCCCAAAGTGGCTGTAGGGACACGAGCTTTCACTGCCCCAGAGCAGTGGTGCTGCTCATTCCCGCAGAAGGGTCTCTCCGAGCATGGCTGGAGCTTCTGCCTGGAGCAGGGAGAGGCTGTGACGCCGTCTGTCTGCAGCCATCCCTCGCTCCGAGTGTGCCGGGACTCCTGGTCAGCAGGGCAGGCTCCCAGCTCCCAAAGACTACCAACTGCATGAGAAAGACACTGCCTTTGCTGCAGCACCCAAAGGGGCGTGGGGTGCTGGCCAACGGGCAGCTCTGGCAAAGCGGCCATGTGCGCGTGCCAGCAGGACTCCTGCAGCGAGGCAGCGGGTGGGAACGGCAGCCGGAGCTGTTGCCTTCCAGAGTCCTCCCCGGGTGTTCTAGTTAGATTCCCGGGGGCTGGCCTGGCCCGGCCCCGGCATGCACGATAACAGGCAGAGGTGTCGTGGGAGCAGGGCAGGCAAGAGCCGCGGCAGCTGAGAGCAGGGCAGAGGGCGCAGGCCAGGGGCTTACCTCCTCCAAGCTGAAAAAGCTGCTTTGGGGCAAGGCGCCGTCCCGGCGCGCCTGCTGGCCGGAGAGCCCTACACCCCCCATCTGGCAGCACCGCTGCCCCAAAACCCTCTCTCCGGGACAGCAGCAGCCCGGGACTCCAGCCCGACACTTCCCAGCCATGGCTACGCCCGCTCTCCAGGCCGGCTCCTCCACCTCCAAGCACAGCCCCTGTGCACAGCAAGGTGCCCCATGTGCCTGCCCGACTATGGGCACTGTGCTGAAAGGTTTACTTGCTAACGGAGAAGAATTCCCACCCCTTGGGTAAGGACGGGAAAGCCAAGGAGAAGCAGAGCAAGAGATTTCCCCGTAAAGGCCGAAAGGCGTCCCCCTCGCTCAGAGAAAAACGAACCACAACCAAACAGCGCAACAGCCCTGCCCACCAGACTCCCTGAGAAGAGCTGAGTATTTCCTCCCCGGAAATCCTGCTCGATTCCGTGGTCGGTGCCCTTGCGAGGCATGGCACAGCGGTCGGGAAGGGGCTGCCCCAAGAGGTGCACGGAGCATTCTGGGTGGCTCGGAGCAACCGCGACGCTCGTGCCGCCCTGAATTCTCAGCAGGCATTCGACTGCTTGCCGTGGCAATGTTTCAGGGGAACTCTGAAGCACAGCAGTCTTCACCCCACTGACACCCCAACACAGGGACACGGACCGAGCTCGGTAACTCGGGTGGGAGGGCAAGTGCTGGGAGCCCCCTTGCCTTCCCTGACTATGCCTCGATAGCCCAAGCCTCCTCCGGTCCCCTGCCCCGCAAAAAGCCGTTGTGAAGCCCTTGCCTCAGGTCGGCTGGGTGAGCTAGCAAGGCTCCTCTGCCTTGCTAGTTAGGCACAGGGTCTCATCCAGCTCTTGCAGGAGTTGCTGGTGAGTGTTGTGGCAAAGTGTAAATCACAAGAGTAGCGAAAGAATACCAGGAGGTAAGAGCAGTGCTTGGGAGTAAAGTCTTTATTCTCTGCTGGGGGGTGGAAGGAGTGTGGGAGGGAGGGGGCTGTCCTCCCCAGAGGCTCTCCAGCTCTGGTAGCAGCGCGCCAGAGGCTGTGCCAGGCCTTGAGGCCTGTTCTCTGCTCACGCACAAGTCAGCACCTTCAGCAGCCCGTGTGGCTCCGAGGGAGCCGGGAAGGACAGGGGCATGAGCACCACAGGGTGCCGAGCCTTCCCCGGACCAGCAAAGGCAGCAGGAGTGAGGTGGAGCAGAGCCATCAGCAATGTACTTCTTGCCTGTTCTTCTCGCCACGGCTTGTTGGACAGTCTGAGCAATCTCCCTCCCTCCTCTTGCTGGCTGGTGTCGGAGGAAGACGTGAAGCCAGGAGCCACACACCTCTTCAGCTCACCCCCCAGCAGCCACCCAGCTCATGCCCTCTCAGCACTCCCATTGCTGCAACGGGCCCGTCACAGGCTTCACACGCACGGGTCTCCGCCAGGCTCCTCTCTGGGAAGGTGGCTTTGGAGCTGCTGGAGGGACGGGCTGCCTGGAATACTGCTGCCCCGTGGAGGGGAAGGTGTCTCGCATGCTCCCGGGCCTCGGATTAGGTTGGGGTTCCAGCACTGCAGTACAAGGTCTTGATGCAGGTGCCGAGGGGTAACAGAGGGGCTTCTGCCCGCCTTCCGGTGTGCTCTGAGCATCTTGCTCAGAGCTTTGGAGGACAGATGGGAGGAGCCTAGGCGACAGTTCCTCTACGGATTCTTCAGAATCTTCTTTGTCCTCTGAAAGCATGGCCATTCCAGGGATGATGACAGGTGGGAGCTTTGTTCTTGGTGGACTCTCGTCTAATTTTCCAGCAGCACTTTTCTTTCCTTCAGGCCTTAGAGTGTCCTGCCCCAGGTTGCTCCCATTCCCATCTCTCTGGCCGCGCTCTTCTGCCTCCCGCCTTCCACAATTCGCTCCCAAAGCTACTGCAGTCCGAGGCTGACCATGCTGCTCCACTAGCCCACTCTCCAAGGGGGTCTCTTCTGAACTGCCTTGTAAGCCTCTTGCCTTTGCGTGCCTTTCTCTTGCTGCCTCCTTCCTCAGGGTTGCAAGAGCATTGTGGACTATGGTCTCCGCATGCACTTCTAATTCTGCGTGGAGCTGCTGAACTTTGGAAATTGCATTTGGGATGCTCTCCCCTGCAAGAGTGCTACTCTCTCGGGATAGCTCCGCAGCATTTTGGGTGGGTTGCAGCACAAGCAACCTTGCTCTAGATGATCTTCCCTCTTTCATGACCCTGCTTGAGGAAGGTGGCTGCGGTTGTCTCGTAGAAATAGACTCAATGGGCAGCTTCAGGATGTCAGGAAACCTGCAGTGGTAGCGCTGCTCAAACTGAGACGCTACGAAGGACTGCAAGGTGGCTGCAACGCTCTCAACAGCATCTTTGGTGATTTGGTCAAGAGAGGGCTGAGAAGCTGCTCCGTCATACCTCGGGAATTCAGCTTGCCTTGCTCTGCTTTCTGCCCATCTGCCAGCTTGTGTGGCTCCTGCGGCAACGTGCTGCTGCCTCCGCCTGGCTGACAGCCTGGGCTCAGTGGCCTCTGCTGTGCTGCATGCCCCTCGCTTCCCCAAGTGATCCAGAAGGGTTGCTGCAATCTCTCTAGACACCAGCCCAATTTCCTGATGGAGATCTGGAGGAGGCGCCACCGAAGGCGCCTCTGCCCTTCTGGCACTGCCAAACAGCCTTCTACTGATCGCCAGGGGAGCCCTCTTTAAAACACGGACCGACTGCTCCAGCCTTTTCACCCTCTCCAGCACTTTCTTGACCGCGCTCTCAGCTAGCTCCTGCACTTTGGTCAGGGTAGTCCTGCTCAGGGTAGTATGGACTTCATTATGCTGTTCCTCCTTTGAACACTTCTGCAACAGAAACCAGGAGGAACTCATGAATGAATAGTGAACCACATGGAGAGAGGAGATGGACGAGGTTAAGTTCCTGGACTTATGTGGGGCTTGTTGGCACCTTGTCCGGGCCTGAATGTGAAGAAAGCTAGTTTTGAGACTCGGGGAAACACAAAATCCTTGTTCCTGCCTGGGGCACCCTGCCTTGTCCTGCTTTCTGAGAGGCCGTTGCATGGGATCGGGATGTGGGGCAGAAGAGAAGGGCTTCCCTCAGCACGCCGGCTGCTCGGGAATGACTTTCCTGCCCGTCCCCAGACCCAGACCCAGCACTAGCTCAGCACGGACCCATGCGGTCACTTCCATGCCACAAGACATGGCATGACAGTGCAGCCTCCCCACTTCTTCAGGTCATGCCGTGCTGAGAGACAACAAGCAAAGCCCCCACCCTCTGCACCATGAAGCGTACCTGTGAGCCCTGAGGTTTAGGTACTTTTTCGGGCCCATACATTTTGTCGAGCTCAATCTTGAGCGTGGTCAGATACTGCCTGTACTCGTTGAACTCTCGCAGAGTGCAAACGACCTGTGGCGAGATGAGGGGAGAAATCACCCAATGCTTGTCGCGCTTCCTACGCAGCCTGCCCTGCCAGAACGAGCACCAGCCCAGCGGGAGAGGCTCCCTGCACAGCCTGTCCTGCCCAGCGGCCGGGCGCTTGGCTCCCACCCACCCAGCGCGGAGCAGTGCTCCTCGCTCAGCCGCCAGCCCGCATGCTTGCTGCTCCGCCGGGCGGCACAGCCTTGGATGAGCAGGCGTGGGAATTCCTGGGGCCGAGCGGGCTTTGGGCTCCTTCTGCCCCCAGGGCAATCAGCACAGCAGCCCTGCGCCCTCCACTCACAGGAGGGGGCTGCAGCAAGCACGCTGGCAGCCTGGCCTCCCCCTCCAATGGAACCTGCTCTTCTCGCCCTCATGTCCAACCTACTTTGTCATCCTTGGTGATGTACCCTCCTCTCCTTAGTCTCCGGAGGTTGTCTTTGCGGTTGTAGTACTCCCGCAAATGTGGGTCATGCAGACTGTTGTACTCATTGCCCAGTAAGTGACAGTATGGGTCTCCCAGTTTGAAATGACCAGATGGCCGGTGAAGCTGTAAGATAGATTGTGCACAGCATGTTGAGGGTCGGGGGGGGGGGCAGTGAGGAGAGACACAAAGACACTTCCGAGCTTTGTCAGCCCAGAGCGTAGCCCTCTCAAGCCTCCGAGCTTTGGAGTCATTCCTGGCTCAGCACTGAGCTCGGCTCTGAATTTTACCCAAAGCAAAGCTTGCTCTACTTGAGCGACTCTTCAGCCACGGAAAAACCCTGCTCCACACCCCCAGTCTTGCGGCCACGTGTAGAAGTATCCTTCACACGTTTCCCTAGCAGAACAGCCCCGGCATTTATAAGCATGCAAAGACAGAGAGCAGGAGAAGTTTTCGCTCTCCCCGGCGAGCCTCCCAGGGCCTCTAGTAACCTCCCTGGCCCTGCCGGAAGGACACCGTCCGCCGGCCTCCAGGCGCCTTGCCGCCTGCTGCACGCAGGGCACCAGCTGCGCGCTTGCACGGTGCCACAAGCCAGGCTGGCATTGGCTCTGGCAAGCTCTGGCACGGGCAGAGACCAGCGGTGCGACACGCTCTCCCGGCTTCTGGCCAGGACCTCGGGCCCTGCTCTTTGCAACTCCTGCCTTCTCTCAGCGGCACGGACCCAGCAGCTTGCCCTGCCCGCTGAGCCCTGCCACGTTAAGGACTGCAGCTCCCACTCTGCAGCAGGTTGTCACGCTGATTAGTTCGAATGAATGTCTCTTTCCACGCTGCTCCCTGTATCCGCGCAAGGGAAGGAGGAGGAGGAAGGCACTTTTCTGACCCCTTCCGACTGTGCTTTTACCGTTTCCCCCAGCTTGGTCCGGTGGAAGACAACGCTGGAGCCAGGCTCCAAAGGGATCTTGACCCCGAGCGGCAAGTCCAGCAGCCCAGTGGATCTTCCTCTGAGTTGCTGCCTTCTGCACCCGGGCTAGAAAGAGAGAGGCGCTCATGGGCTATTGGACCACAACCTCCAGAGCCTACTGGCATAGCAGTTCCCAGGAGGGCTCTTTGAAGACCCCAGACCATGAGAGTGCAAGGAGTGGCCTATCCAAAAGCAGCTCCCTGCTTCACAGCCTACTTTCCTACAACTTCAGCCCCTTTCAACCACACCAGACGTCCTTGCGCAGCACCCCTCTGGCCTGCTCGGCTGGAATCCAGGATGGGCAAAGACACACGATTCCCTGAGATCCTCCATGCACCTCACCATATGTCTATCACTCTCACTTCCCTCCTCATTTCCACATGCCCCAGAGCAGCCCCGCGGGGTCAGCAGCTCCCACGCTGAGCCCTCTCTGCCCGCCTGCTACACACCTCGGCCCTCTTCTTCTCTGCACTCAGCAGCCCGTCTCTATTTTGGACGTCAGCAGCAGGAGAGTGCTCCATGACGGCTTTCAGGAGCCCTCCTCGAGCTGAGACCCTCCGCTGGCACCTCTCGCTCCAGCAGCACCCAGCTCTGGTCGCCCCGGCCGGTCTCCCAGCGAGCGGCACTACCAGGACAGTCGCGCATTGTTGCATTGCCGCTTACCCGCGCCACCGCCCTGCTGCTGCCGGGCCACCCCGGGGCCCGCCTCCAGCCCTGGCCTGCCCTCGGCTTGCAGGAGAGCTCAACACCAAGAACAACCGAGCCCTTGGCAAGTCTATGCCAGGCCTTCCGCGGGCAGAGCCTTGCGCAGACAGGGCTTGCCCTTTCCTGAGCACCAACCGGAGCACCCTGGCCAGGAAACGAGAGCTCACAGACTCGCCCAGGCAGCTGCTCTGGCTGCTCTGGTTCACTCTGTGCTGCCCCACACCTCCCCCTCCCTGAAGACCCCTCTTCCTAGCGAGTGCCAAACACACAAGGGAGGGCCCCAACGTTCCCTGCATAACACCCAAACCTGGAACGGGGCTCAGCCAAAGCTGTTGGGAACTCTTCCTGCTCAGTCAGGATGGGGGGGACATCCGCCCTCCTGGAAGAGCACCCTAAACTGGAGGCCGTTGCGCTGGGATGGTGCTGGAGACCTTAGACCTCCAGGGTCGTGGCCCAAAGTGGCTGTAGGGACACGAGCTTTCACTGCCCCAGAGCAGTGGTGCTGCTCATTCCCGCAGAAGGGTCTCTCCGAGCATGGCTGGAGCTTCTGCCTGGAGCAGGGAGAGGCTGTGACGCCGTCTGTCTGCAGCCATCCCTCGCTCCGAGTGTGCCGGGACTCCTGGTCAGCAGGGCAGGCTCCCAGCTCCCAAAGACTACCAACTGCATGAGAAAGACACTGCCTTTGCTGCAGCACCCAAAGGGGCGTGGGGTGCTGGCCAACGGGCAGCTCTGGCAAAGCGGCCATGTGCGCGTGCCAGCAGGACTCCTGCAGCGAGGCAGCGGGTGGGAACGGCAGCCGGAGCTGTTGCCTTCCAGAGTCCTCCCCGGGTGTTCTAGTTAGATTCCCGGGGGCTGGCCTGGCCCGGCCCCGGCATGCACGATAACAGGCAGAGGTGTCGTGGGAGCAGGGCAGGCAAGAGCCGCGGCAGCCGAGAGCAGGGCAGAGGGCGCAGGCCAGGGGCTTACCTCCTCCAAGCTGAAAAAGCTGCTTTGGGGCAAGGCGCCGTCCCGGCGCGCCTGCTGGCCGGAGAGCCCTACACCCCCCATCTGGCAGCACCGCTGCCCCAAAACCCTCTCTCCGGGACAGCAGCAGCCCGGGACTCCAGCCCGACACTTCCCAGCCATGGCTACGCCCGCTCTCCAGGCCGGCTCCTCCACCTCCAAGCACAGCCCCCGTGCACAGCAAGGTGCCCCATGTGCCTGCCCGACTATGGGCACTGTGCTGAAAGGTTTACTTGCTAACGGAGAAGAATTCCCATCCCTTGGGTAAGGACGGGAAAGCCAAGGAGAGGCAGAGCAAGAGATTTCCCCGTAAAGGCCGAAAGGCGTCCCCCTCGCTCAGAGAAAAATGAACCGCAACCAAACAGTGCAACAGCCCTGCCCACCAGACTCCCTGAGAAGAGCTGAGTATTTCCTCCCCGGAAATCCTGCTCGATTCCGTGGTCGGTGCCCTTGCGAGGCATGGCACAGCGGTCGGGAAGGGGCTGCCCCAAGAGGGGCACGGAGTGTTCTGGGTGGCTCGGAGCAACCGCGGCGCTCGTGCCGCCCTGAATTCTCAGCAGGCATTCGACTGCTTGCCGTGGCAATGTTTCAGGGGA
The DNA here is from genome assembly GCF_028389875.1 of Rhea pennata. Taxonomy (NCBI): domain Eukaryota; kingdom Metazoa; phylum Chordata; class Aves; order Rheiformes; family Rheidae; genus Rhea; species Rhea pennata. The sequence goes on along the minus strand of NC_084678.1, from coordinate 2,532,892 downwards.
ACTCTGAAACACAGCAGTCTTCACCCCACTGACACCCCAACACAGGGACACGGACCGAGCTCGGTAACACGGGTGGGAGGGCAAGTGCTGGGAGCCCCCTTGCCTTCCCTGACTATGCCTCGATAGCCCAAGCCTCCTCCGGTCCCCTGCCCCGCAAAAAGCCGTTGTGAAGCCCTTGCCTCAGGTCGGCTGGGTGAGCTAGCAAGGCTCCTCTGCCTTGCTAGTTAGGCACAGGGTCTCATCCAGCTCTTGCAGGAGTTGCTGGTGAGTGTCATGGCAAAGTGTAAATCACAAGAGTAGCGAAAGAATACCAGGAGGTAAGAGCAGTGCTTGGGAGTAAAGTCTTTATTCTCTGCCGGGGGGTGGAAGGAGTGTGGGAGGGAGGGGGCTGTCCTCCCCAGAAGCTCTCCAGCTCTGGTAGCAGCGCGCCAGAGGCTGTGCCGGGCCTTGAGGCCTGTTCTCTGCTCACGCACAAGTCGGCACCTTCAGCAGCCCGTGTGGCTCCGAGGGAGCCGGGAAGGATGGGGGCATGAGCACCACAGGGTGCCGAGCCTTCCCCGGACCAGCAAAGGCAGCAGGAGTGAGGTGGAGCAGAGCCATCAGCAATGTACTTCTTGCCTGTTCTTCTCGCCACGGCTTGTTGGACAGTCTGAGCAATCTCCCTCCCTCCTCTTGCTGGCTGGTGTCAGAGGAAGACGTGAAGCCTGGAGCCACACACCTCTTCAGCTCACCCCCCAGCAGCCACCCAGCTCATGCCCTCTCAGCACTCCCATTGCTGCAACGGGCCCGTCACAGGCTTCACACGCACGGGTCTCCGCCAGGCTCCTCTCTGGGAAGGTGGCTTTGGAGCTGCTGGAGGGACGGGCTGCCTGGAATACTGCTGCCCCGTGGAGGGGAAGGTGTCTCGCGTGCTCCCGGGCCTCGGATTAGGTTGGGGTTCCAGCACTGCAGTACAAGGTCTTGATGCAGGTGCCGAGGGGTAACAGAGGGGCTTCTGCCCGCCTTCCGGTGTGCTCTGAGCATCTTGCTCAGAGCTTTGGAGGACAGATGGGAGGAGCCTAGGCGACAGTTCCTCTACGGATTCTTCAGAATCTTCTTTGTCCTCTGAAAGCATGGCCATTCCAGGGATGATGACAGGTGGGAGCTTTGTTCTTGGTGGACTCTCGTCTAATTTTCCAGCAGCACTTTTCTTTCCTTCAGGCCTTAGAGTGTCCTGCCCCAGGTTGCTCCCATTCCCATCTCTCTGGCCGCGCTCTTCTGCCTCCCGCCTTCCACAATTCGCTCCCAAAGCTACTGCAGTCCGAGGCTGACCATGCTGCTCCACTAGCCCACTCTCTAAGGGGGTCTCTTCTGAACTGCCTTGTAAGCCTCTTGCCTTTGCATGCCTTTCTCTTGCTGCCTCCTTCCTCAGGGTTGCAAGAGCATTGTGGACTATGGTCTCCGCATGCACTTCTAATTCTGCGTGGAGCTGCTGAACTTTGGAAATTGCATTTGGGATGCTCTCCCCTGCAAGAGTGCTACTCTCTTGGGATAGCTCCGCAGCATTTTGGATGGGTTGCAGCACAAGCAACCTTGCTCTAGATGATCTTCCCTCTTTCATGACCCTGCTTGAGGAAGGTGGCTGCAGTTGTCTCGTGGAAATAGACTCAATGGGCAGCTTCAGGATGTCAGGAAACTTGCAGTGGTAGCGCTGCTCAAACTGAGACGCTACGAAGGACTGCAAGGTGGCTGCAACGCTCTCAACAGCATCTTTGGTGATTTGGTCAAGAGAGGGCAGAGAAGCTGCTCCGTCATACCTCGGGAACTCAGCTTGCCTTGCTCTGCTTTCTGCCCATCTGCCAGCTTGCGTGGCTCCTGCGGCAACGTGCTGCTGCCTCCGCCTGGCTGACAGCCTGGGCTCAGTGGCCTCTGCTGTGCTGCATGCCCCTCGCTTCCCCAAGTGATCCAGAAGGGTTGCTGCAATCTCTCTAGACACCAGCTCAATTTCCTGATGGAGATCTGGAGGAGGCGCCACCGAAGGCGCCTCTGCCCTTCTGGCACTGCCAAACAGCCTTCTACTGATCGCCAGGGGAGCCCTCTTTAAAACACGGACCGACTGCTCCAGCCCTTTCACCCTCTCCAGCACTTTCTTGACCGCGCTCTCAGCCAGCTCCTGCACTTTGGTCAGGGTAGTCCTGCTCAGGGTAGTATGGACTTTATTATGCTGTTCCTCCTTTGAACGCTTCTGCAACAGAAACCAGGAGGAACTCATGAATGAATAGTGAACCACATGGAGAGAAGAGATGGACGAGGTTAAGTTCCTGGACTTATGTGGGGCTTGTTGGCACCTTGTCTGGGCCTGAATGTGAAGAAAGCTAGTTTTGAGACTCGGGGAAACATAAAATCCTTGTTCCTGCCTGGGGCACCCTGCCTTGTCCTGCTTTCTGAGAGGCCATTGCATGGGATCGGGATGTGGGGCAGAAGAGAAGGGCTTCCCTCAGCACCCCGGCTGCTCGGGAATGACTTTCCTGCCCGTCCCCAGACCCAGACCCAGCACTAGCTCAGCACGGACCCATGCGGTCACTTCCATGCCACAAGACATGGCATGACAGTGCAGCCTCCCCACTTCTTCAGGTCATGCCGTGCTGAGAGACAACAAGCAAAGCCCCCACCCTCTGCACCGTGAAGCGCACCTGTGAGCCCTGAGCTTTACGTACTTTTTCGGGCCCGTACATTTTGTCGAGCTCAATCTTGAGCGTGGTCAGATACTGCCTGTACTCGTTGAACTCCCGCAGAGTGCAAACGACCTGTGGTGAGATGAGGGGAGAAATCACCCAATGCTTGTCATGCTCCCTACGCAGCCTGCCCTGCCAGAACGAGCACCAGCCCAGCGGGAGAGGCTCCCTGCACAGCCTGTCCTGCCCAGCGGCCGGGCGCTTGGCTCCCACCCACCCAGCGCGGAGCAGTGCTCCTCGCTCAGCCGCCAGCCCGCATGCTTGCTGCTCCGCCGGGCGGCACAGCCTTGGATGAGCAGGCGTGGGAATTCCTGGGGCCGAGCGGGCTTTGGGCTCCTTCTGCCCCCAGGGCAATCAGCACAGCAGCCCTGCGCCCTCCACTCACAGGAGGGGGCTGCAGCAAGCACGCTGGCAGCCTGGCCTCCCCCTCCAATGGAACCTGCTCTTCTCGCCCTCATGTCCAACCTACTTTGTCATCCTTGGTGATGTACCCTCCTCTCCTTAGTCTCCGGAGGTTGTCTTTGCGGTTGTAGTACTCCCGCAAATGTGGGTCATGCAGACTGTTGTACTCATTGCCCAGTAAGTGACAGTATGGGTCTCCCAGTTTGAAATGACCAGATGGCCGGTGAAGCTGTAAGATAGATTGTGCACAGCATGTTGAGGGTCGGGGGGGGGGGGCAGTGAGGAGAGACACAAAGACACTTCCGAGCTTTGTCAGCCCAGAGCGTAGCCCTCTCAAGCCTCCGAGCTTTGGAGTCATTCCTGGCTCAGCACTGAGCTCGGCTCTGAATTTTACCCAAAGCAAAGCTTGCTCTACTTGAGCGACTCTTCAGCCACGGAAAAACCCTGCTCCACACCCCCAGTCTTGCGGCCACGTGTAGAAGTATCCTTCACACGTTTCCCTAGCAGAACAGCCCCGGCATTTATAAGCATGCAAAGACAGAGAGCAGGAGAAGTTTTCGCTCTCCCCGGCGAGCCTCCCAGGGCCTCTAGTAACCTCCCTGGCCCTGCCGGAAGGACACCGTCCGCCGGCCTCCAGGCGCCTTGCCGCCTGCTGCACGCAGGGCACCAGCTGCGCGCTTGCACGGTGCCACAAGCCAGGCTGGCATTGGCTCTGGCAAGCTCTGGCACGGGCAGAGACCAGCGGTGCGACACGCTCTCCCGGCTTCTGGCCAGGACCTCGGGCCCTGCTCTTTGCAACTCCTGCCTTCTCTCAGCGGCACGGACCCAGCAGCTTGCCCTGCCCGCTGAGCCCTGCCACGTTAAGGACTGCAGCTCCCACTCTGCAGCAGGTTGTCACGCTGATTAGTTCGAATGAATGTCTCTTTCCACGCTGCTCCCTGTATCCGCGCAAGGGAAGGAGGAGGAGGAAGGCACTTTTCTGACCCCTTCCGACTGTGCTTTTACCGTTTCCCCCAGCTTGGTCCGGTGGAAGACAACGCTGGAGCCAGGCTCCAAAGGGATCTTGACCCCAAGCGGCAAGTCCAGCAGCCCAGTGGATCTTCCTCTGAGTTGCTGCCTTCTGCACCCGGGCTAGAAAGAGAGAGGCGCTCATGGGCTATTGGACCACAACCTCCAGAGCCTACTGGCATAGCAGTTCCCAGGAGGGCTCTTTGAAGACCCCAGACCATGAGAGTGCAAGGAGTGGCCTATCCAAAAGCAGCTCCCTGCTTCACAGCCTACTTTCCTACAACTTCAGCCCCTTTCAACCACACCAGACGTCCTTGCGCAGCACCCCTCTGGCCTGCTCGGCTGGAATCCAGGATGGGCAAAGACACACGATTCCCTGAGATCCTCCATGCACCTCACCATATGTCTATCACTCTCACTTCCCTCCTCATTTCCACATGCCCCAGAGCAGCCCCGCAGGGTCAGCAGCTCCCACGCTGAGCCCTCTCTGCCCGCCTGCTACACACCTCGGCCCTCTTCTTCTCTGCACTCAGCAGCCCGTCTCTATTTTGGACGTCAGCAGCAGGAGAGTGCTCCATGACGGCTTTCAGGAGCCCTCCTCGAGCTGAGACCCTCCGCTGGCACCTCTCGCTCCAGCAGCACCCAGCTCTGGTCGCCCCGGCCGGTCTCCCAGTGAGCGGCACTACCAGGACAGTCGCGCATTGTTGCATTGCCGCTTACCCGCGCCACCGCCCTGCTGCTGCTGGGCCACCCCGGGGCCCGCCTCCAGCCCTGGCCTGCCCTCGGCTTGCAGGAGAGCTCAACACCAAGAACAACCGAGCCCTTGGCAAGTCTATGCCAGGCCTTCCGCGGGCAGAGCCTTGCGCAGACAGGGCTTGCCCTTTCCTGAGCACCAACCGGAGCACCCTGGCCAGGAAACGAGAGCTCACAGACTCGCCCAGGCAGCTGCTCTGGCTGCTCTGGTTCACTCTGTGCTGCCCCACACCTCCCCCTCCCTGAAGACCCCTCTTCCTAGCGAGTGCCAAACACACAAGGGAGGGCCCCAACGTTCCCTGCATAACACCCAAACCTGGAACGGGGCTCAGCCAAAGCTGTTGGGAACTCTTCCTGCTCAGTCAGGATGGGGGGGACATCCGCCCTCCTGGAAGAGCACCCTAAACTGGAGGCCGTTGCGCTGGGATGGTGCTGGAGACCTTAGACCTCCAGGGTCGTGGCCCAAAGTGGCTGTAGGGACACGAGCTTTCACTGCCCCAGAGCAGTGGTGCTGCTCATTCCCGCAGAAGGGTCTCTCCGAGCATGGCTGGAGCTTCTGCCTGGAGCAGGGAGAGGCTGTGACGCCGTCTGTCTGCAGCCATCCCTCGCTCCGAGTGTGCCGGGACTCCTGGTCAGCAGGGCAGGCTCCCAGCTCCCAAAGACTACCAACTGCATGAGAAAGACACTGCCTTTGCTGCAGCACCCAAAGGGGCGTGGGGTGCTGGCCAACGGGCAGCTCTGGCAAAGCGGCCATGTGCGCGTGCCAGCAGGACTCCTGCAGCGAGGCAGCGGGTGGGAACGGCAGCCGGAGCTGTTGCCTTCCAGAGTCCTCCCCGGGTGTTCTAGTTAGATTCCCGGGGGCTGGCCTGGCCCGGCCCCGGCATGCACGATAACAGGCAGAGGTGTCGTGGGAGCAGGGCAGGCAAGAGCCGCGGCAGCCGAGAGCAGGGCAGAGGGCGCAGGCCAGGGGCTTACCTCCTCCAAGCTGAAAAAGCTGCTTTGGGGCAAGGCGCCGTCCCGGCGCGCCTGCTGGCCGGAGAGCCCTACACCCCCCATCTGGCAGCACCGCTGCCCCAAAACCCTCTCTCTGGGACAGCAGCAGCCCGGGACTCCAGCCCGACACTTCCCAGCCATGGCTACGCCCGCTCTCCAGGCCGGCTCCTCCACCTCCAAGCACAGCCCCCGTGCACAGCAAGGTGCCCCATGTGCCTGCCCGACTATGGGCACTGTGCTGAAAGGTTTACTTGCTAACGGAGAAGAATTCCCATCCCTTGGGTAAGGACGGGAAAGCCAAGGAGAGGCAGAGCAAGAGATTTCCCCGTAAAGGCCGAAAGGCGTCCCCCTCGCTCAGAGAAAAACGAACCGCAACCAAACAGTGCAACAGCCCTGCCCACCAGACTCCCTGAGAAGAGCTGAGTATTTCCTCCCCGGAAATCCTGCTCGATTCCGTGGTCGGTGCCCTTGCGAGGCATGGCACAGCGGTCGGGAAGGGGCTGCCCCAAGAGGTGCACGGAGCGTTCTGGGTGGCTCGGAGCAACCGCGACGCTCGTGCCGCCCTGAATTCTCAGCAGGCATTCGACTGCTTGCCGTGGCACTGTTTCAGGGGAACTCTGAAGCACAGCAGTCTTCACCCCACTGACACCCCAACACAGGGACACGGACCGAGCTCGGTAACTCGGGTGGGAGGGCAAGTGCTGGGAGCCCCCTTGCCTTCCCTGACTATGCCTCGATAGCCCAAGCCTCCTCCGGTCCCCTGCCCCGCAAAAAGCCGTTGTGAAGCCCTTGCCTCAGGTCGGCTGGGTGAGCTAGCAAGGCTCCTCTGCCTTGCTAGTTAGGCACAGGGTCTCATCCAGCTCTTGCAGGAGTTGCTGGTGAGTGTTGTGGCAAAGTGAAATCACAAGAGTAGCGAAAGAATACCAGGAGGTAAGAGCAGTGCTTGGGAGTAAAGTCTTTATTCTCTGCTGGGGGGTGGAAGGAGTGTGGGAGGGAGGGGGCTGTCCTCCCCAGAGGCTCTCCGGCTCTGGTAGCAATGTTGGAAGATCCTTGGGAGGGCAGCCGCGTGCAGAGGCTGTGGTGGGCGGTGAGACCTGTTCTCTGCTCATGCACGAGTCAGCACCTTCAGCAGCCCGTGTGGCTCCGAGGGAGCCGGGAAGGACAGGGGCATGAGCACCACAGGGTGCCGAGCCTTCCCCGGACCAGCAAAGGCAGCAGGAGTGAGGTGGAGCAGAGCCATCAGCAATGTACTTCTTGCCTGTTCTTCTCGCCACGGCTTGTTGGACAGTCTGAGCAATCTCCCTCCCTCCTCTTGCTGGCTGGTGTCGGAGGAAGACGTGAAGCCAGGAGCCACACACCTCTTCAGCTCACCCCCCAGCAGCCACCCAGCTCATGCCCTCTCAGCACTCCCATTGCTGCAACGGGCCCGTCACAGGCTTCACACGCACGGGTCTCCGCCAGGCTCCTCTCTGGGAAGGTGGCTTTGGAGCTGCTGGAGGGACGGGCTGCCTGGAATACTGCTGCCCCGTGGAGGGGAAGGTGTCTCGCATGCTCCCGGGCCTCGGATTAGGTTGGGGTTCCAGCACTGCAGTACAAGGTCTTGATGCAGGTGCCGAGGGGTAACAGAGGGGCTTCTGCCCGCCTTCCGGTGTGCTCTGAGCATCTTGCTCAGAGCTTTGGAGGACAGATGGGAGGAGCCTAGGCGACAGTTCCTCTACGGATTCTTCAGAATCTTCTTTGTCCTCTGAAAGCATGGCCATTCCAGGGATGATGACAGGTGGGAGCTTTGTTCTTGGTGGACTCTCGTCTAATTTTCCAGCAGCACTTTTCTTTCCTTCAGGCCTTAGAGTGTCCTGCCCCAGGTTGCTCCCATTCCCATCTCTCTGGCCGCGCTCTTCTGCCTCCCGCCTTCCACAATTCGCTCCCAAAGCTACTGCAGTCCGAGGCTGACCATGCTGCTCCACTAGCCCACTCTCCAAGGGGGTCTCTTCTGAACTGCCTTGTAAGCCTCTTGCCTTTGCGTGCCTTTCTCTTGCTGCCTCCTTCCTCAGGGTTGCAAGAGCATTGTGGACTATGGTCTCCGCATGCACTTCTAATTCTGCGTGGAGCTGCTGAACTTTGGAAATTGCATTTGGGATGCTCTCCCCTGCAAGAGTGCTACTCTCTCGGGATAGCTCCGCAGCATTTTGGGTGGGTTGCAGCACAAGCAACCTTGCTCTAGATGATCTTCCCTCTTTCATGACCCTGCTTGAGGAAGGTGGCTGCGGTTGTCTCGTAGAAATAGACTCAATGGGCAGCTTCAGGATGTCAGGAAACCTGCAGTGGTAGCGCTGCTCAAACTGAGACGCTACGAAGGACTGCAAGGTGGCTGCAACGCTCTCAACAGCATCTTTGGTGATTTGGTCAAGAGAGGGCTGAGAAGCTGCTCCGTCATACCTCGGGAATTCAGCTTGCCTTGCTCTGCTTTCTGCCCATCTGCCAGCTTGTGTGGCTCCTGCGGCAACGTGCTGCTGCCTCCGCCTGGCTGACAGCCTGGGCTCAGTGGCCTCTGCTGTGCTGCATGCCCCTCGCTTCCCCAAGTGATCCAGAAGGGTTGCTGCAATCTCTCTAGACACCAGCCCAATTTCCTGATGGAGATCTGGAGGAGGCGCCGCCGAAGGCGCCTCTGCCCTTCTGGCACTGCCAAACAGCCTTCTACTGATCGCCAGGGGAGCCCTCTTTAAAACACGGACCGACTGCTCCAGCCTTTTCACCCTCTCCAGCACTTTCTTGACCGCGCTCTCAGCCAGCTCCTGCACTTTGGTCAGGGTAGTCCTGCTCAGGGTAGTATGGACTTCATTATGCTGTTCCTCCTTTGAACACTTCTGCAACAGAAACCAGGAGGAACTCATGAATGAATAGTGAACCACATGGAGAGAGGAGATGGACGAGGTTAAGTTCCTGGACTTATGTGGGGCTTGTTGGCACCTTGTCCGGGCCTGAATGTGAAGAAAGCTAGTTTTGAGACTCGGGGAAACACAAAATCCTTGTTCCTGCCTGGGGCACCCTGCCTTGTCCTGCTTTCTGAGAGGCCGTTGCATGGGATCGGGAAGCAGGGCAGAAGAGAAGGGCTTCCCTCAGCACGCCGGCTGCTCGGGAATGACCTTCCTGCCCGTCCCCAGACCCAGACCCAGCACTAACTTAGCATGGACCCATGCGGTCACTTCCATGCCACAAGACATGGCATGACAGTGCAGCCTCCCCACTTCTTCAGGTCATGCCGTGCTGAGAGACAACAAGCAAAGCCCCCACCCTCTGCACCGTGAAGCGTACCTGTGAGCCCTGAGGTTTACGTACTTGTTCGGGCTCGCTCGTTTTGTCGAGCTCAATCTTGAGCGTGGTCAGATACTGCCTGTACTCGTTGAACTCTCGAAGAGTGCAAACGACCTGTGGCGAGATGAGGGGAGAAATCACCCAATGCTTGTCGCGCTCCCTACGCAGCCTGCCCTGCCAGAACGAGCACCAGCCCAGCGGGAGAGGCTCCCTGCACAGCCTGTCCTGCCCAGCGGCCGGGCGCTTGGCTCCCACCCACCCAGCGCGGAGCAGTGCTCCTCGCTCAGCCGCCAGCCCGCATGCTTGCTGCTCCGCCGGGCGGCACAGCCTTGGAAGAGCAGGCGTGGGAATTCCTGGGGCCGAGCGGGCTTTGGGCTCCTTCTGCCCCCAGGGCAATCAGCACAGCAGCCCTGCGCCCTCCACTCACAGGAGGGGGCTGCAGCAAGCACGCTGGCAGCCTGGCCTCCCCCTCCAATGGAACCTGCTCTTCTCGCCCTCATGTCCAACCTACTTTGTCATCCTTGGTGATGTACCCTCCTCTCCTTAGTCTCCGGAGGTTGTCTTTGCGGTTGTAGTACTCCCGCAAATGTGGGTCATGCAGACTGTTGTACTCATTGCCCAATAAGTGACAGTATGGGTCTCCCAAATTGAAATAACCAGATGGCCGGTGAAGCTGTAAGATAGATTGTGCACAGCATGTTGAGGGTCGGGGGGGGGGGGCAGTGAGGAGAGACACAAAGACACTTCCGAGCTTTGTCAGCCCAGAGCGTAGCCCTCTCAAGCCTCCGAGCTTTGGAGTCATTCCTGGCTCAGCACTGAGCTCGGCTCTGAATTTTACCCAAAGCAAAGCTTGCTCTACTTGAGCGACTCTTCAGCCACGGAAAAACCCTGCTCCACACCCCCAGTCTTGCGGCCACGTGTAGAAGTATCCTTCACACGTTTCCCTAGCAGAACAGCCCCGGCATTTATAAGCATGCAAAGACAGAGAGCAGGAGAAGTTTTCGCTCTCCCCGGCGAGCCTCCCAGGGCCTCTAGTAACCTCCCTGGCCCTGCCGGAAGGACACCGTCCGCCGGCCTCCAGGCGCCTTGCCGCCTGCTGCACGCAGGGCACCAGCTGCGCGCTTGCACGGTGCCACAAGCCAGGCTGGCATTGGCTCTGGCAAGCTCTGGCACGGGCAGAGACCAGCGGTGCGACACGCTCTCCCGGCTTCTGGCCAGGACCTCGGGCCCTGCTCTTTGCAACTCCTGCCTTCTCTCAGCGGCACGGACCCAGCAGCTTGCCCTGCCCGCTGAGCCCTGCCACGTTAAGGACTGCAGCTCCCACTCTGCAGCAGGTTGTCACGCTGATTAGTTCGAATGAATGTCTCTTTCCACGCTGCTCCCTGTATCCGCGCAAGGGAAGGAGGAGGAGGAAGGCACTTTTCTGACCCCTTCCGACTGTGCTTTTACCGTTTCCCCCAGCTTGGTCCGGTGGAAGACAACGCTGGAGCCAGGCTCCAAAGGGATCTTGACCCCGAGCGGCAAGTCCAGCAGCCCAGTGGATCTTCCTCTGAGTTGCTGCCTTCTGCACCCGGGCTAGAAAGAGAGAGGCGCTCATGGGCTATTGGACCACAACCTCCAGAGCCTACTGGCATAGCAGTTCCCAGGAGGGCTCTTTGAAGACCCCAGACCATGAGAGTGCAAGGAGTGGCCTATCCAAAAGCAGCTCCCTGCTTCACAGCCTACTTTCCTACAACTTCAGCCCCTTTCAACCACACCAGACGTCCTTGCGCAGCACCCCTCTGGCCTGCTCGGCTGGAATCCAGGATGGGCAAAGACACACGATTCCCTGAGATCCTCCATGCACCTCACCATATGTCTATCACTCTCACTTCCCTCCTCATTTCCACATGCCCCAGAGCAGCCCCGCGGGGTCAGCAGCTCCCACGCTGAGCCCTCTCTGCCCGCCTGCTACACACCTCGGCCCTCTTCTTCTCTGCACTCAGCAGCCCGTCTCTATTTTGGACGTCAGCAGCAGGAGAGTGCTCCATGACGGCTTTCAGGAGCCCTCCTCGAGCTGAGACCCTCCGCTGGCACCTCTCGCTCCAGCAGCACCCAGCTCTGGTCGCCCCGGCCGGTCTCCCAGCGAGCGGCACTACCAGGACAGTCGCGCATTGTTGCATTGCCGCTTACCCGCGCCACCGCCCTGCTGCTGCCGGGCCACCCCGGGGCCCGCCTCCAGCCCTGGCCTGCCCTCGGCTTGCAGGAGAGCTCAACACCAAGAACAACCGAGCCCTTGGCAAGTCTATGCCAGGCCTTCCGCGGGCAGAGCCTTGCGCAGACAGGGCTTGCCCTTTCCTGAGCACCAACCGGAGCACCCTGGCCAGGAAACGAGAGCTCACAGACTCGCCCAGGCAGCTGCTCTGGCTGCTCTGGTTCACTCTGTGCTGCCCCACACCTCCCCCTCCCTGAAGACCCCTCTTCCTAGCGAGTGCCAAACACACAAGGGAGGGCCCCAACGTTCCCTGCATAACACCCAAACCTGGAACGGGGCTCAGCCAAAGCTGTTGGGAACTCTTCCTGCTCAGTCAGGATGGGGGGGACATCCGCCCTCCTGGAAGAGCACCCTAAACTGGAGGCCGTTGCGCTGGGATGGTGCTGGAGACCTTAGACCTCCAGGGTCGTGGCCCAAAGTGGCTGTAGGGACACGAGCTTTCACTGCCCCAGAGCAGTGGTGCTGCTCATTCCCGCAGAAGGGTCTCTCCGAGCATGGCTGGAGCTTCTGCCTGGAGCAGGGAGAGGCTGTGACGCCGTCTGTCTGCAGCCATCCCTCGCTCCGAGTGTGCCGGGACTCCTGGTCAGCAGGGCAGGCTCCCAGCTCCCAAAGACTACCAACTGCATGAGAAAGACACTGCCTTTGCTGCAGCACCCAAAGGGGCGTGGGGTGCTGGCCAACGGGCAGCTCTGGCAAAGCGGCCATGTGCGCGTGCCAGCAGGACTCCTGCAGCGAGGCAGCGGGTGGGAACGGCAGCCGGAGCTGTTGCCTTCCAGAGTCCTCCCCGGGTGTTCTAGTTAGATTCCCGGGGGCTGGCCTGGCCCGGCCCCGGCATGCACGATAACAGGCAGAGGTGTCGTGGGAGCAGGGCAGGCAAGAGCCGCGGCAGCCGAGAGCAGGGCAGAGGGCGCAGGCCAGGGGCTTACCTCCTCCAAGCTGAAAAAGCTGCTTTGGGGCAAGGCGCCGTCCCGGCGCGCCTGCTGGCCGGAGAGCCCTACACCCCCCATCTGGCAGCACCGCTGCCCCAAAACCCTCTCTCCGGGACAGCAGCAGCCCGGGACTCCAGCCCGACACTTCCCAGCCATGGCTACGCCCGCTCTCCAGGCCGGCTCCTCCACCTCCAAGCACAGCCCCTGTGCACAGCAAGGTGCCCCATGTGCCTGCCCGACTATGGGCACTGTGCTGAAAGGTTTACTTGCTAACGGAGAAGAATTCCCACCCCTTGGGTAAGGACGGGAAAGCCAAGGAGAAGCAGAGCAAGAGATTTCCCCGTAAAGGCCGAAAGGCGTCCCCCTCGCTCAGAGAAAAACGAACCACAACCAAACAGCGCAACAGCCCTGCCCACCAGACTCCCTGAGAAGAGCTGAGTATTTCCTCCCCGGAAATCCTGCTCGATTCCGTGGTCGGTGCCCTTGCGAGGCATGGCACAGCGGTCGGGAAGGGGCTGCCCCAAGAGGTGCACGGAGCATTCTGGGTGGCTCGGAGCAACCGCGACGCTCGTGCCGCCCTGAATTCTCAGCAGGCATTCGACTGCTTGCCGTGGCAATGTTTCAGGGGAACTCTGAAACACAGCAGTCTTCACCCCACTGACACCCCAACACAGGGACACGGACCGAGCTCGGTAACTCGGGTGGGAGGGCAAGTGCTGGGAGCCCCCTTGCCTTCCCTGACTATGCCTCGATAGCCCAAGCCTCCTCCGGTCCCCTGCCCCGCAAAAAGCCGTTGTGAAGCCCTTGCCTCAGGTCGGCTGGGTGAGCTAGCAAGGCTCCTCTGCCTTGCTAGTTAGGCACAGGGTCTCATCCAGCTCTTGCAGGAGTTGCTGGTGAGTGTTGTGGCAAAGTGTAAATCACAAGAGTAGCGAAAGAATACCAGGAGGTAAGAGCAGTGCTTGGGAGTAAAGTCTTTATTCTCTGCTGGGGGGTGGAAGGAGTGTGGGAGGGAGGGGGCTGTCCTCCCCAGAGGCTCTCCAGCTCTGGTAGCAGCGCGCCAGAGGCTGTGCCAGGCCTTGAGGCCTGTTCTCTGCTCACGCACAAGTCAGCACCTTCAGCAGCCCGTGTGGCTCCGAGGGAGCCGGGAAGGACAGGGGCATGAGCACCACAGGGTGCCGAGCCTTCCCCGGACCAGCAAAGGCAGCAGGAGTGAGGTGGAGCAGAGCCATCAGCAATGTACTTCTTGCCTGTTCTTCTCGCCACGGCTTGTTGGACAGTCTGAGCAATCTCCCTCCCTCCTCTTGCTGGCTGGTGTCAGAGGAAGACGTGAAGCCAGGAGCCACACACCTCTTCAGCTCACCCCCCAGCAGCCACCCAGCTCATGCCCTCTCAGCACTCCCATTGCTGCAACGGGCCCGTCACAGGCTTCACACGCACGGGTCTCCGCCAGGCTCCTCTCTGGGAAGGTGGCTTTGGAGCTGCTGGAGGGACGGGCTGCCTGGAATACTGCTGCCCCGTGGAGGGGAAGGTGTCTCGCATGCTCCCGGGCCTCGGATTAGGTTGGGGTTCCAGCACTGCAGTACAAGGTCTTGATGCAGGTGCCGAGGGGTAACAGAGGGGCTTCTGCCCGCCTTCCGGTGTGCTCTGAGCATCTTGCTCAGAGCTTTGGAGGACAGATGGGAGGAGCCTAGGCGACAGTTCCTCTACGGATTCTTCAGAATCTTCTTTGTCCTCTGAAAGCATGGCCATTCCAGGGATGATGACAGGTGGGAGCTTTGTTCTTGGTGGACTCTCGTCTAATTTTCCAGCAGCACTTTTCTTTCCTTCAGGCCTTAGAGTGTCCTGCCCCAGGTTGCTCCCATTCCCATCTCTCTGGCCGCGCTCTTCTGCCTCCCGCCTTCCACAATTCGCTCCCAAAGCTACTGCAGTCCGAGGCTGACCATGCTGCTCCACTAGCCCACTCTCCAAGGGGGTCTCTTCTGAACTGCCTTGTAAGCCTCTTGCCTTTGCGTGCCTTTCTCTTGCTGCCTCCTTCCTCAGGGTTGCAAGAGCATTGTGGACTATGGTCTCCGCATGCACTTCTAATTCTGCGTGGAGCTGCTGAACTTTGGAAATTGCATTTGGGATGCTCTCCCCTGCAAGAGTGCTACTCTCTCGGGATAGCTCCGCAGCATTTTGGGTGGGTTGCAGCACAAGCAACCTTGCTCTAGATGATCTTCCCTCTTTCATGACCCTGCTTGAGGAAGGTGGCTGCGGTTGTCTCGTAGAAATAGACTCAATGGGCAGCTTCAGGATGTCAGGAAACCTGCAGTGGTAGCGCTGCTCAAACTGAGACGCTACGAAGGACTGCAAGGTGGCTGCAACGCTCTCAACAGCATCTTTGGTGATTTGGTCAAGAGAGGGCTGAGAAGCTGCTCCGTCATACCTCAGGAATTCAGCTTGCCTTGCTCTGCTTTCTGCCCATCTGCCAGCTTGTGTGGCTCCTGCGGCAACGTGCTGCTGCCTCCGCCTGGCTGACAGCCTGGGCTCAGTGGCCTCTGCTGTGCTGCATGCCCCTCGCTTCCCCAAGTGATCCAGAAGGGTTGCTGCAATCTCTCTAGACACCAGCCCAATTTCCTGATGGAGATCTGGAGGAGGCGCCACCGAAGGCGCCTCTGCCCTTCTGGCACTGCCAAACAGCCTTCTACTGATCGCCAGGGGAGCCCTCTTTAAAACACGGACCGACTGCTCCAGCCTTTTCACCCTCTCCAGCACTTTCTTGACCGCGCTCTCAGCTAGCTCCTGCACTTTGGTCAGGGTAGTCCTGCTCAGGGTAGTATGGACTTCATTATGCTGTTCCTCCTTTGAACACTTCTGCAACAGAAACCAGGAGGAACTCATGAATGAATAGTGAACCACATGGAGAGAGGAGATGGACGAGGTTAAGTTCCTGGACTTATGTGGGGCTTGTTGGCACCTTGTCCGGGCCTGAATGTGAAGAAAGCTAGTTTTGAGACTCGGGGAAACACAAAATCCTTGTTCCTGCCTGGGGCACCCTGCCTTGTCCTGCTTTCTGAGAGGCCGTTGCATGGGATCGGGAAGCAGGGCAGAAGAGAAGGGCTTCCCTCAGCACCCCGGCTGCTCGGGAATGACTTTCCTGCCCGTCCCCAGACCCAGACCCAGCACTAGCTCAGCACGGACCCATGCGGTCACTTCCATGCCACAAGACATGGCATGACAGTGCAGCCTCCCCACTTCTTCAGGTCATGCCGTGCTGAGAGACAACAAGCAAAGCCCCCACCCTCTGCACCGTGAAGCGTACCTGTGAGCCCTGAGGTTTAGGTACTTTTTCGGGCCCATACATTTTGTCGAGCTCAATCTTGAGCGTGGTCAGATACTGCCTGTACTCGTTGAACTCTCGCAGAGTGCAAACGACCTGTGGCGAGATGAGGGGAGAAATCACCCAATGCTTGTCGCGCTCCCTACGCAGCCTGCCCTGCCAGAACGAGCACCAGCCCAGCGGGAGAGGCTCCCTGCACAGCCTGTCCTGCCCAGCGGCCGGGCGCTTGGCTCCCACCCACCCAGCGCGGAGCAGTGCTCCTCGCTCAGCCGCCAGCCCGCATGCTTGCTGCTCCGCCGGGCGGCACAGCCTTGGATGAGCAGGCGTGGGAATTCCTGGGGCCGAGCGGGCTTTGGGCTCCTTCTGCCCCCAGGGCAATCAGCACAGCAGCCCTGCGCCCTCCACTCACAGGAGGGGGCTGCAGCAAGCACGCTGGCAGCCTGGCCTCCCCCTCCAATGGAACCTGCTCTTCTCGCCCTCATGTCCAACCTACTTTGTCATCCTTGGTGATGTACCCTCCTCTCCTTAGTCTCCGGAGGTTGTCTTTGCGGTTGTAGTACTCCCGCAAATGTGGGTCATGCAGACTGTTGTACTCATTGCCCAGTAAGTGACAGTATGGGTCTCCCAGTTTGAAATGACCAGATGGCCGGTGAAGCTGTAAGATAGATTGTGCACAGCATGTTGAGGGTCGGGGGGGGGGGCAGTGAGGAGAGACACAAAGACACTTCCGAGCTTTGTCAGCCCAGAGCGTAGCCCTCTCAAGCCTCCGAGCTTTGGAGTCATTCCTGGCTCAGCACTGAGCTCGGCTCTGAATTTTACCCAAAGCAAAGCTTGCTCTACTTGAGCGACTCTTCAGCCACGGAAAAACCCTGCTCCACACCCCCAGTCTTGCGGCCACGTGTAGAAGTATCCTTCACACGTTTCCCTAGCAGAACAGCCCCGGCATTTATAAGCATGCAAAGACAGAGAGCAGGAGAAGTTTTCGCTCTCCCCGGCGAGCCTCCCAGGGCCTCTAGTAACCTCCCTGGCCCTGCCGGAAGGACACCGTCCGCCGGCCTCCAGGCGCCTTGCCGCCTGCTGCACGCAGGGCACCAGCTGCGCGCTTGCACGGTGCCACAAGCCAGGCTGGCATTGGCTCTGGCAAGCTCTGGCACGGGCAGAGACCAGCGGTGCGACACGCTCTCCCGGCTTCTGGCCAGGACCTCGGGCCCTGCTCTTTGCAACTCCTGCCTTCTCTCAGCGGCACGGACCCAGCAGCTTGCCCTGCCCGCTGAGCCCTGCCACGTTAAGGACTGCAGCTCCCACTCTGCAGCAGGTTGTCACGCTGATTAGTTCGAATGAATGTCTCTTTCCACGCTGCTCCCTGTATCCGCGCAAGGGAAGGAGGAGGAGGAAGGCACTTTTCTGACCCCTTCCGACTGTGCTTTTACCGTTTCCCCCAGCTTGGTCCGGTGGAAGACAACGCTGGAGCCAGGCTCCAAAGGGATCTTGACCCCGAGCGGCAAGTCCAGCAGCCCAGTGGATCTTCCTCTGAGTTGCTGCCTTCTGCACCCGGGCTAGAAAGAGAGAGGCGCTCATGGGCTATTGGACCACAACCTCCAGAGCCTACTGGCATAGCAGTTCCCAGGAGGGCTCTTTGAAGACCCCAGACCATGAGAGTGCAAGGAGTGGCCTATCCAAAAGCAGCTCCCTGCTTCACAGCCTACTTTCCTACAACTTCAGCCCCTTTCAACCACACCAGACGTCCTTGCGCAGCACCCCTCTGGCCTGCTCGGCTGGAATCCAGGATGGGCAAAGACACACGATTCCCTGAGATCCTCCATGCACCTCACCATATGTCTATCACTCTCACTTCCCTCCTCATTTCCACATGCCCCAGAGCAGCCCCGCGGGGTCAGCAGCTCCCACGCTGAGCCCTCTCTGCCCGCCTGCTACACACCTCGGCCCTCTTCTTCTCTGCACTCAGCAGCCCGTCTCTATTTTGGACGTCAGCAGCAGGAGAGTGCTCCATGACGGCTTTCAGGAGCCCTCCTCGAGCTGAGACCCTCCGCTGGCACCTCTCGCTCCAGCAGCACCCAGCTCTGGTCGCCCCGGCCGGTCTCCCAGCGAGCGGCACTACCAGGACAGTCGCGCATTGTTGCATTGCCGCTTACCCGCGCCACCGCCCTGCTGCTGCCGGGCCACCCCGGGGCCCGCCTCCAGCCCTGGCCTGCCCTCGGCTTGCAGGAGAGCTCAACACCAAGAACAACCGAGCCCTTGGCAAGTCTATGCCAGGCCTTCCGCGGGCAGAGCCTTGCGCAGACAGGGCTTGCCCTTTCCTGAGCACCAACCGGAGCACCCTGGCCAGGAAACGAGAGCTCACAGACTCGCCCAGGCAGCTGCTCTGGCTGCTCTGGTTCACTCTGTGCTGCCCCACACCTCCCCCTCCCTGAAGACCCCTCTTCCTAGCGAGTGCCAAACACACAAGGGAGGGCCCCAACGTTCCCTGCATAACACCCAAACCTGGAACGGGGCTCAGCCAAAGCTGTTGGGAACTCTTCCTGCTCAGTCAGGATGGGGGGGACATCCGCCCTCCTGGAAGAGCACCCTAAACTGGAGGCCGTTGCGCTGGGATGGTGCTGGAGACCTTAGACCTCCAGGGTCGTGGCCCAAAGTGGCTGTAGGGACACGAGCTTTCACTGCCCCAGAGCAGTGGTGCTGCTCATTCCCGCAGAAGGGTCTCTCCGAGCATGGCTGGAGCTTCTGCCTGGAGCAGGGAGAGGCTGTGACGCCGTCTGTCTGCAGCCATCCCTCGCTCCGAGTGTGCCGGGACTCCTGGTCAGCAGGGCAGGCTCCCAGCTCCCAAAGACTACCAACTGCATGAGAAAGACACTGCCTTTGCTGCAGCACCCAAAGGGGCGTGGGGTGCTGGCCAACGGGCAGCTCTGGCAAAGCGGCCATGTGCGCGTGCCAGCAGGACTCCTGCAGCGAGGCAGCGGGTGGGAACGGCAGCCGGAGCTGTTGCCTTCCAGAGTCCTCCCCGGGTGTTCTAGTTAGATTCCCGGGGGCTGGCCTGGCCCGGCCCCGGCATGCACGATAACAGGCAGAGGTGTCGTGGGAGCAGGGCAGGCAAGAGCCGCGGCAGCCGAGAGCAGGGCAGAGGGCGCAGGCCAGGGGCTTACCTCCTCCAAGCTGAAAAAGCTGCTTTGGGGCAAGGCGCCGTCCCGGCGCGCCTGCTGGCCGGAGAGCCCTACACCCCCCATCTGGCAGCACCGCTGCCCCAAAACCCTCTCTCCGGGACAGCAGCAGCCCGGGACTCCAGCCCGACACTTCCCAGCCATGGCTATGCCCGCTCTCCAGGCCGGCTCCTCCACCTCCAAGCACAGCCCCTGTGCACAGCAAGGTGCCCCATGTGCCTGCCCGACTATGGGCACTGTGCTGAAAGGTTTACTTGCTAACAGAGAAGAATTCCCACCCCTTGGGTAAGGACGGGAAAGCCAAGGAGAAGCAGAGCAAGAGATTTCCCCGTAAAGGCCGAAAGGCGTCCCCCTCGCTCAGAGAAAAACGAACCACAACCAAACAGCGCAACAGCCCTGCCCACCAGACTCCCTGAGAAGAGCTGAGTATTTCCTCCCCGGAAATCCTGCTCGATTCCGTGGTCGGTGCCCTTGCGAGGCATGGCACAGCGGTCGGGAAGGGGCTGCCCCAAGAGGTGCACGGAGCGTTCTGGGTGGCTCGGAGCAACCGCGACGCTCGTGCCGCCCTGAATTCTCAGCAGGCATTCGACTGCTTGCCGTGGCAATGTTTCAGGGGAACTCTGAAGCACAGCAGTCTTCACCCCACTGACACCCCAACACAGGGACACGGACCGAGCTCGGTAACTCGGGTGGGAGGGCAAGTGCTGGGAGCCCCCTTGCCTTCCCTGACTATGCCTCGATAGCCCAAGCCTCCTCCGGTCCCCTGCCCCGCAAAAAGCCGTTGTGAAGCCCTTGCCTCAGGTCGGCTGGGTGAGCTAGCAAGGCTCCTCTGCCTTGCTAGTTAGGCACAGGGTCTCATCCAGCTCTTGCAGGAGTTGCTGGTGAGTGTTGTGGCAAAGTGTAAATCACAAGAGTAGCGAAAGAATACCAGGAGGTAAGAGCAGTGCTTGGGAGTAAAGTCTTTATTCTCTGCTGGGGGGTGGAAGGAGTGTGGGAGGGAGGGGGCTGTCCTCCCCAGAGGCTCTCCAGCTCTGGTAGCAGCGCGCCAGAGGCTGTGCCAGGCCTTGAGGCCTGTTCTCTGCTCACGCACAAGTCAGCACCTTCAGCAGCCCGTGTGGCTCCGAGGGAGCCGGGAAGGACAGGGGCATGAGCACCACAGGGTGCCGAGCCTTCCCCGGACCAGCAAAGGCAGCAGGAGTGAGGTGGAGCAGAGCCATCAGCAATGTACTTCTTGCCTGTTCTTCTCGCCACGGCTTGTTGGACAGTCTGAGCAATCTCCCTCCCTCCTCTTGCTGGCTGGTGTCAGAGGAAGACGTGAAGCCAGGAGCCACACACCTCTTCAGCTCACCCCCCAGCAGCCACCCAGCTCATGCCCTCTCAGCACTCCCATTGCTGCAACGGGCCCGTCACAGGCTTCACACGCACGGGTCTCCGCCAGGCTCCTCTCTGGGAAGGTGGCTTTGGAGCTGCTGGAGGGACGGGCTGCCTGGAATACTGCTGCCCCGTGGAGGGGAAGGTGTCTCGCATGCTCCCGGGCCTCGGATTAGGTTGGGGTTCCAGCACTGCAGTACAAGGTCTTGATGCAGGTGCCGAGGGGTAACAGAGGGGCTTCTGCCCGCCTTCCGGTGTGCTCTGAGCATCTTGCTCAGAGCTTTGGAGGACAGATGGGAGGAGCCTAGGCGACAGTTCCTCTACGGATTCTTCAGAATCTTCTTTGTCCTCTGAAAGCATGGCCATTCCAGGGATGATGACAGGTGGGAGCTTTGTTCTTGGTGGACTCTCGTCTAATTTTCCAGCAGCACTTTTCTTTCCTTCAGGCCTTAGAGTGTCCTGCCCCAGGTTGCTCCCATTCCCATCTCTCTGGCCGCGCTCTTCTGCCTCCCGCCTTCCACAATTCGCTCCCAAAGCTACTGCAGTCCGAGGCTGACCATGCTGCTCCACTAGCCCACTCTCCAAGGGGGTCTCTTCTGAACTGCCTTGTAAGCCTCTTGCCTTTGCGTGCCTTTCTCTTGCTGCCTCCTTCCTCAGGGTTGCAAGAGCATTGTGGACTATGGTCTCCGCATGCACTTCTAATTCTGCGTGGAGCTGCTGAACTTTGGAAATTGCATTTGGGATGCTCTCCCCTGCAAGAGTGCTACTCTCTCGGGATAGCTCCGCAGCATTTTGGGTGGGTTGCAGCACAAGCAACCTTGCTCTAGATGATCTTCCCTCTTTCATGACCCTGCTTGAGGAAGGTGGCTGCGGTTGTCTCGTAGAAATAGACTCAATGGGCAGCTTCAGGATGTCAGGAAACCTGCAGTGGTAGCGCTGCTCAAACTGAGACGCTACGAAGGACTGCAAGGTGGCTGCAACGCTCTCAACAGCATCTTTGGTGATTTGGTCAAGAGAGGGCTGAGAAGCTGCTCCGTCATACCTCGGGAATTCAGCTTGCCTTGCTCTGCTTTCTGCCCATCTGCCAGCTTGTGTGGCTCCTGCGGCAACGTGCTGCTGCCTCCGCCTGGCTGACAGCCTGGGCTCAGTGGCCTCTGCTGTGCTGCATGCCCCTCGCTTCCCCAAGTGATCCAGAAGGGTTGCTGCAATCTCTCTAGACACCAGCCCAATTTCCTGATGGAGATCTGGAGGAGGCGCCGCCGAAGGCGCCTCTGCCCTTCTGGCACTGCCAAACAGCCTTCTACTGATCGCCAGGGGAGCCCTCTTTAAAACACGGACCGACTGCTCCAGCCTTTTCACCCTCTCCAGCACTTCCTTGACCGCGCTCTCAGCCAGCTCCTGCACTTTGGTCAGGGTAGTCCTGCTCAGGGTAGTATGGACTTCATTATGCTGTTCCTCCTTTGAACACTTCTGCAACAGACACCAGGAGGAACTCATGAATGAATAGTGAACCACATGGAGAGAGGAGATGGACGAGGTTAAGTTCCTGGACTTATGTGGGGCTTGTTGGCACCTTGTCCGGGCCTGAATGTGAAGAAAGCTAGTTTTGAGACTCGGGGAAACACAAAATCCTTGTTCCTGCCTGGGGCACCCTGCCTTGTCCTGCTTTCTGAGAGGCCGTTGCATGGGATCGGGATGTGGGGCAGAAGAGAAGGGCTTCCCTCAGCACGCCGGCTGCTCGGGAATGACTTTCCTGCCCGTCCCCAGACCCAGACCCAGCACTAGCTCAGCACGGACCCATGCGGTCACTTCCATGCCACAAGACATGGCATGACAGTGCAGCCTTCCCCCTTCTTCAGGTCATGCCGTGCTGAGAGACAACAAGCAAAGCCCCCACCCTCTGCACCATGAAGCGTACCTGTGAGCCCTGAGGTTTAGGTACTTTTTCGGGCCCGTACATTTTGTCGAGCTCAATCTTGAGCGTGGTCAGATACTGCCTGTACTCGTTGAACTCTCGCAGAGTGCAAACGACCTGTGGCGAGATGAGGGGAGAAATCACCCAATGCTTGTCGCGCTCCCTACGCAGCCTGCCCTGCCAGAACGAGCACCAGCCCAGCGGGAGAGGCTCCCTGCACAGCCTGTCCTGCCCAGCGGCCGGGCGCTTGGCTCCCACCCACCCAGCGCGGAGCAGTGCTCCTCGCTCAGCCGCCAGCCCGCATGCTTGCTGCTCCGCCGGGCGGCACAGCCTTGGAAGAGCAGGCGTGGGAATTCCTGGGGCCGAGCGGGCTTTGGGCTCCTTCTGCCCCCAGGGCAATCAGCACAGCAGCCCTGCGCCCTCCACTCACAGGAGGGGGCTGCAGCAAGCACGCTGGCAGCCTGGCCCTCCCCCTCCAATGGAACCTGCTCTTCTCGCCCTCATGTCCAACCTACTTTGTCATCCTTGGTGATGTACCCTCCTCTCCTTAGTCTCCGGAGGTTGTCTTTGCGGTTGTAGTACTCCCGCAAATGTGGGTCATGCAGACTGTTGTACTCATTGCCCAATAAGTGACAGTATGGGTCTCCCAAATTGAAATAACCAGATGGCCGGTGAAGCTGTAAGATAGATTGTGCACAGCATGTTGAGGGTCGGGGGGGGGGGCAGTGAGGAGAGACACAAAGACACTTCCGAGCTTTGTCAGCCCAGAGCGTAGCCCTCTCAAGCCTCCGAGCTTTGGAGTCATTCCTGGCTCAGCACTGAGCTCGGCTCTGAATTTTACCCAAAGCAAAGCTTGCTCTACTTGAGCGACTCTTCAGCCACGGAAAAACCCTGCTCCACACCCCCAGTCTTGCGGCCACGTGTAGAAGTATCCTTCACACGTTTCCCTAGCAGAACAGCCCCGGCATTTATAAGCATGCAAAGACAGAGAGCAGGAGAAGTTTTCGCTCTCCCCGGCGAGCCTCCCAGGGCCTCTAGTAACCTCCCTGGCCCTGCCGGAAGGACACCGTCCGCCGGCCTCCAGGCGCCTTGCCGCCTGCTGCACGCAGGGCACCAGCTGCGCGCTTGCACGGTGCCACAAGCCAGGCTGGCATTGGCTCTGGCAAGCTCTGGCACGGGCAGAGACCAGCGGTGCGACACGCTCTCCCGGCTTCTGGCCAGGACCTCGGGCCCTGCTCTTTGCAACTCCTGCCTTCTCTCAGCGGCACGGACCCAGCAGCTTGCCCTGCCCGCTGAGCCCTGCCACGTTAAGGACTGCAGCTCCCACTCTGCAGCAGGTTGTCACGCTGATTAGTTCGAATGAATGTCTCTTTCCACGCTGCTCCCTGTATCCGCGCAAGGGAAGGAGGAGGAGGAAGGCACTTTTCTGACCCCTTCCGACTGTGCTTTTACCGTTTCCCCCAGCTTGGTCCGGTGGAAGACAACGCTGGAGCCAGGCTCCAAAGGGATCTTGACCCCGAGCGGCAAGTCCAGCAGCCCAGTGGATCTTCCTCTGAGTTGCTGCCTTCTGCACCCGGGCTAGAAAGAGAGAGGCGCTCATGGGCTATTGGACCACAACCTCCAGAGCCTACTGGCATAGCAGTTCCCAGGAGGGCTCTTTGAAGACCCCAGACCATGAGAGTGCAAGGAGTGGCCTATCCAAAAGCAGCTCCCTGCTTCACAGCCTACTTTCCTACAACTCCAGTCCCTTTCAACCACACCAGACGTCCTTGCGCAGCACCCCTCTGGCCTGCTCGGCTGGAATCCAGGATGGACAAAGACACACGATTCCCTGAGATCGTCCACCCACCTCACCGTATGTCTATCACTCTCACTTCCCTCCTCATTTCCACATGCCCCAGAGCAGCCCCGCGGGGTCAGCAGCTCCCACGCTGAGCCCTCTCTGCCCGCCTGCTACACACCTCGGCCCTCTTCTTCTCTGCACTCAGCAGCCCGTCTCTATTTTGGACGTCAGCAGCAGGAGAGTGCTCCATGATGGCTTTCAGGAGCCCTCCTCGAGCTGAGACCCTCCGCTGGCACCTCTCGCTCCAGCAGCACCCAGCTCTGGTCGCCCCGGCCGGTCTCCCAGCGAGCGGCACTACCAGGACAGTCGCGCATTGTTGCATTGCCGCTTACCCGCGCCACCGCCCTGCTGCTGCCGGGCCACCCCGGGGCCCGCCTCCAGCCCTGGCCTGCCCTTGGCTTGCAGGAGAGCTCAACACCAAGAACAACCGAGCCCTTGGCAAGTCTATGCCAGGCCTTCCGCGGGCAGAGCCTTGCGCAGACAGGGCTTGCCCTTTCCTGAGCACCAACCGGAGCACCCTGGCCAGGAAACGAGAGCTCACAGACTCGCCCAGGCAGCTGCTCTGGCTGCTCTGGTTCACTCTGTGCTGCCCCACACCTCCCCCTCCCTGAAGACCCCTCTTCCTAGCGAGTGCCAAACACACAAGGGAGGGCCCCAACGTTCCCTGCATAACACCCAAACCTGGAACGGGGCTCAGCCAAAGCTGTTGGGAACTCTTCCTGCTCAGTCAGGATGGGGGGGACATCCGCACTCCTGGAAGAGCACCCTAAACTGGAGGCTGGTCGCGCTGGGATGGTGCTGGAGACCTTAGACCTCCAAGGTCATGGCCCAAAGTGGCTGTAGGGACACGAGCTTTCACTGCCCCAGAGCACTGGTGCTGCACTAGCTCCCATCTCTCTCTGGATTTAACTTGACATTCCCATGGGAGGAAGACTCATGGGTACTTTGTATGTTTTGTGTCCTTATCTGCACAGGGATTCGAACATCATTACACACCTGTGATTTGCCAAGGCTTCCCGAAAGTGTATTAGAACTAGTTCAATTACTCAAATCAGTTGTGCCATGTCCTGCCGTTCCCTGCACCTAAAAGTTGTTAAGTCCGTATAATCATCACTATTCTGTAAATATAGCCATTTTCAAGCACAATAGAACTCTGAAACACGCCAAGGCTTCCAATAAGCAACAGGGATAAAGAACCAGTATTTTGCATAGTTGATCCTATTACAGAACTAGTGCACCCTGCTCCTCCAGCACTACAGCTGGGCCTCTGTGTTCTGCATGGGCTGACATATTGAAGAAAGTGCTCGTCATCTCTGCTACGCCCTAAGGAAGACTTTTTAAAATGTAATCAGGGGCTTTAACTTAAAGAATAAAATGATTACAGATGTTAACTCTTGAATATCAGTCATCCTCACAAGGATGTTGTAGCTGATTACTTACAAATACTTTTTGTAGATTTTCCAAGTTGTGGGGATTTTCTTTTTTTTTTTTTTTTTTTTTTTTTTTTTTTAATGTTCAGGAGCTGGCTATACATTGGCCTTTCCCAGGAGTGATACTTCTTGGACAGTCACAAGTCAGGACAATTTTGCAATATAAAAGCCTATGAATACATTAAAGTACAGCTATGTACATTTCTTCAGGTTCTTCTTGAGCAATAAATATTTTGGTATTTATTTAGTAAATCATTTTGTCTTAGTATTTGCAGAATGAATGCGTCTCTCTGGGCTAATCAAAAAGCTATAAGGAATTTTGAAAAAAAAATATTTGAACAGGAGACAGAAGATCATTCTAAAAGAAGCATTTTTCTCAACTGGTTACTGCATTATTTTCCATTTGTTTTGGAAACTGCCAGCCTCAAATGCCATAATTCACATAGCCATAGCAGAACACTGCTACTGCATACACCATGCTAACCAGCAGTAACAACCTTCCCTTGAACTTCTATTTTAAAACAGACATCACAGAATGATTAAGGTTGGAAGGGACCTCTGGAGATCTAGTCCAACCTCCCTGCTCAAGCATGTTAGACAGGATCATGTCCAGGCAGGTTTTGAATATCTCCAGAGAAGAGACTCCACAACCTCTCTGGGCAACCTGTTCCAATGCTCTGTCACTCTCACAGGAAGGAAATTACTCCTCATATTCAGGCAGAACTTCCTGTGGTTCAGTTTATGCCCATTGTCTCTTGTCCTGTCGCATGGCACCATTGAAAAGAGTCTGGGCCCATCCTCTCAGCACCCCCTCCACACACCCCCCCCCCCTTAAGATGTTTGTATGCTTTGATAAGATTGCCTCTCAGTCTTCTCTCTAGGCTAAAGAGGCCAAGCTCTCACAGCCTTCCCTCGTAAGAAAGTGGCTCCAGTCCCCTAGTCATCTTCATAACCCTATGCTGGACTTTCCGCAGTAGTTCCATGTCTCTCATACTGGGGAGCCTAGAATTAGACATAGTACTCCAGATGTGACATCACCAGGGCTGAGCAGAGGTGCAGGACCACCTCCCTCCACCTGCTGGCAACACTCTTCCTAATGCACCCCAGCATTGGTCCTCCTGGCCACAAGGGCACATTGCTGGCTCATGGCCAACGTGTTGTTTACCAGGACTCCCAGGTCCTTCTCCACAGAGCTGCTTTCCAGCAGGTCTGGTGCACAGGGTTATTTCTCTCTAGGTTCAGGACCCTGCACTTGCCCTTGTTGAACCTCATGAGGTTCTTCTCCGCCCAACCCTTCAGCCTGTCCAGCTCTCTCTGAATGGCAGCACAGCCCTCAGGTGTGTCAGCCACTCCTCCCAGCTTGGTATCATCAGCAATCTTGCTGAGGAGGGACTCTGTCCCTTCATCCAGGTCATTGAAGAATAAGCTGAACATGATTGGACCCAGTGTTTACCACTGGGGGACACCACATTCCCTCATCCACTGAGGATCATCAAGATGGGATAGGAAGCAATACATGCAACAGTAGATATTACAGGCAGAAACATTTTGAAAGTCTAAAGTTGCTTTTCTCTATTCCAAAAAATGGCAGATGTTTCTATTAGTTTTATAGTGTAGAAACTGATTACTAATTTGTTTGGTAAATTTTGTATTTTCAGCGATAATTACCCCATCAAGGCACCTAAATTAAGATGACATCTGAAGTGACCTTCAGCTTACAGCTGCAATAACCATCCCATATGAGAGGTGGAGAGGGATGGCAGCACTTGGTTCAAGGCAAGAAGTGCCTGTGAACAACCAGATATTCTTCTGAAAAGAAATCAGTCGAGCTGAGACAAAGAAACATGTTTCACTGAGGACAGTATGTACAAGATTAAGCTATTTAATGTCTCTACTAGGGGAAGGACCACTGTAAGGTAAAGGCAGTTTGTTGTCTCCTCAAAAGGGATGTTTCAGGATATTTTTCCTTCTAGGGAATAACAGCTGCTGCTAAACAGAGGTATGTGAGAATGCTGGCTCTTAGAATGCCAGCTACACTCTAACATTCCCCTCTATCCAGGTCACCAGAGGCTGTTCCCTGCTCAAGTCCTTCACACGTCCGACAAGTCCCAGACTTCACAAGCGCATCACAAACCCTGTCTCCCCACTTACTCACCTTTTCCCACACTGGCATGACCCTTTCCCCAGCACCTTCATCTTTTCCTCTTCCCCTGCATCTCTTGTCTCCAACTCCCTGTCCTCTAGTTCTCTCCTCTGTCCTTCAGCTCCTTCCTTTCTATACTTCTCCTTTCCAAATCCCACCCAGACTGAACCCATCTAATAGCTTCTGCCATTCTCCAGCTTTTGTCCCACTTCTCTGCTTTCTCCCACTCCTCAGTTCAGACTACTGCAGGCACCTAACAGAAGAGGCCTCTGGCAAGAACCTCTGGAAGAAGGAAGACTTGAATGCTGAAGCCTGCAGAGGTTTCTAACTGGAAAAAGCATCAGTATGCCCTATTTGGGAGCATGGGTCACTGCAAAGTGCTGCTATTGAAAGCAGCCCTGCCCTTCTCCAGCAAATAAATGCCCTTTCTCAGCTGCTCCTAAACCCATCCTGGTCTCACCTGATCATCTCACCAGTCCAGGGGCACAGGATCCAACTCAGAGCACGTGAGGTATATCAAAGCACAAGGAATTCCCTCCAAGGTTAGTGCTCCGGTGCACTGGAGCATCCAGTTTCTCTGATGCAAAGGAGGGCCAAGTAATAGAAAAGAGGGGATAGAGCTTTGCAATATAAAAACACATGGCCAAATACTAACCCACAAAATAGAATTCCTGCATGCTCACATCAGACAACAGCTAGAGGAAGACCAACTAGAGCAGTTCCCACAACCTGACTCTGCTCCCTCACTGGCCAGTCATGACAGCCTCATTTCCCAGCACTGAGGGCAGAAACATCATCCCATTTCCTTTGCAGATTAAGTGAGATTTGAAGGTCTTAAGGTCATATTAGGAAGCAAGGCGAAAGTGATCCTGTGATTGCATTTAAAGCTCAAATCAGCCTACAACTGAGCTATCACATGTGGCCACAGCATAAGCAGGGAGAAATAGTAGGAGGAAAAGGTAAAATAAAAATCACTTGGTTATAGTTATCAGAATCAGGGAACACCACATCATTCCCAAGGGCCACTGAGAGCCAGAAGAAACACCTCAAAGCATTTCTACCCTGCTTCGGTGCTTGGCTAGGTTGTCTTGTTACTCTGTACAGAATTTTGAAGAAATTTGTATAATTCAAGACATAGAAACGCAGGTTTGGATAAAATTGAGAACAGTCTGGACACTCCCCACCAAGCTCAGATGAGTTTCACTTTAAATTGCAGAAAGCCAGTCCATTTCTTCTGCACCCATCTCTTTCCACTTTCATCATTCTACTGCCTCTGCAACATGGATGAGACCAAAATAGGAAGAGCTCACAAGAAAGTCACACACCATTCCTAGCCACAGCCTAGACTGTTGAAAGTTTTGCCCTCCTTGCTACATCTAGCAAGTCTCAGTGGTTCCCTATCCTAAACCTTCTGAGGTTAAGTATAGGAGAAAATGCACAAAGACACTTCTGTTCAGCCTACCCTTCCCAAGCAGAGCTTAGAAGCTGCTGTGAAGAGGATGGTTTAACCTGTTGTAGGCCACAGGGACTCCAGCAGTACTACAGAAGTCAAAGCCATATACAAGTGCTAGGCTGTACTCCATAAGGTCTAGCACAGGAAATACAAAGGACACCCCAGCTACATGCACAGCTTGAGTTTTCACTCATTAACAACTGGAGAGAGGCTCAAGAGTAGGGTGGCTAGGGACCAACATAAGACAATGGCTCCTTCAGGTTACAGGTTGGCTGTGCAGTAATCAGGAGAGAAAGGAAGAGACTTGAGACAAGCTCAAGAGAACACAGCAGAAAGACACCTCAGGAACACAAGTACTTTAAAAGTCTCTCCCCTAAAGCACTTTAACACAGAACCTGGGCTATGACTGCACAATGGAGTTTTGACTTCTGCAGTTCCACTTCGCTCTAATAACTGATAGTTAGCAACTATCTCAGGGTGCCTTGAGTAAATGAGGCAAGGTGTGGGCAGGGGCAAAGATGGAAAGTACTATCTGGTAGCCATGAAGCTTTAAAAGGCATCCACAGATTCTGACCCTTCAGAGCATCTCTTAGCTGGAAGATAGAATTATAGATTTTAAAAAGTCA
Source organism: Rhea pennata (assembly GCF_028389875.1). NCBI lineage: Eukaryota > Metazoa > Chordata > Aves > Rheiformes > Rheidae > Rhea > Rhea pennata. The sequence continues at coordinate 2,503,251 of NC_084678.1, read as the reverse complement.
GTCTTAAAGAAAAGTGTTTTTTTCCCCTGACTTTTTCCCCACAAAGTGGGGAGGCCTTCTCCCTAGTCCCTGTTTCTGACATCTAAGACTAATATTTGCTTCCTTTTTCTGGTACGAAATCTGGAGGAAGCATTACCCACATCAGTAGCAGATTCCACTTCTTTCCTTAAAGGATAGGAAAGCAAGTCATATAGGGGAGAAACAAGTATGGCTCTTATGTCAGTTCCTTATTCTCAATGAGGAACAAGGCATTTGCTCTAGCCTCCTCGGGTACTCCACAGTAAAACTGGAAGGGAGTGGGGGAAAACCATACACTCAGCAAGAAAGATAGCTAAGCTTGATAGCTGAAGGCATCTTGCTTCAGTTAGAGCACCTTCTGGCCAGAAGATGGTGGTGCCAACAGGACCAGCACCAGCTAGTATTGTTACCTATGATCTGACTTTCTATCCCAATGAGTCCATATCTTTCCCAGACAGCCAGCTCCAGCAGTCCACTCTCTCACTACCAACCTTGAAGTCATCACCAGATAGCAGACAAGTAGAGAGATTTAGGCATAAAAGGCCAAATAGCATGGACTGTTAGGATCCTGAAAGCTCCCTACAGCTTTTCCAAGTATTGTGAAGCACCAGGAGTACACATGCCTGCCACCAAGCCTAGAAGTGAGAAGGAATTATAGCTCAGCCTCTCCCAGGCTGGTACCAAAGTTCTCCAGCTGTACTCCTTATTGTTCCACTGCTGGTTGACTGGTTCTTGCATTCCTAACTGCAGTATCCCAGCATCAAGACGTTACCCAAAACACTTAAGGCCTGAATACTTAGCCACCAGCTGATAAACTAGCTTTGTGCATCCCCATTACTGACAGCAGACTCTGAAAGCTTCTGGGACAGGCACAAGCACTGCTATGATTTTCCATGACAACTCTTGCTCTGCTGCCCAAGACCCAGGATGAGCATGCTCAGTCTCCATAGCAGAGCTCAGCAGAACTGCAGGCTTGCTCATAGGGCACAAGTCTAGCCTCTACTTGGATTGTCCAGAATCAAGAACTAGGCAGATGAGTACTTACTCCCTTAACTCCAGACCTATGGGAATCGCAACTTGGAAGCATCTTGGGAGTTCGAAGGCCATTGCATAGAGACTTCCGAAACTACTTTCAGAATTCAGTTCACATACTGCATTTTCCAGTTAAAGTGATACTACCTTGTTCTGCACAAGAACTGATGCAGGTAGAAGAGTACGGTTGACATCTGTTGAGCAATACCTATTCTTGCAGCCTTTCTCCAAAAGAGGAAAGAGAAGGTAAGTTTTTCTGCATGCAATTGTTTTATTTTAAAGTTACAACCTAATACAAAGAGCTTTTAGGAAGAGACTTCTAGAAATTGAACACTAGCTGAAGGCTTTAGACCAACAGCAGTCACTGTGCTGAACATAGGGTCTATCTGGACACATTGATGAAAGACATAATGAACAGCTTGCTAGAGAGATGGAAGCATTGGATGCTTCAGCTGTTTTACTTCTGCCCCAAGTAAAAATCTCCACTCCTGAATGGATCTACAGCCATTTAGGAATTGTGGCCCTGCTACCTTACCTCCCTCAGGAGTTAAGATTTCTCACTTAATTCATCAATACCCAATGGTCACCACAGATGTGGCATCTCACCCTCAGCTGGAATGGAGTGTGTTTAAAGTTATTCAAGAAAAGGCTCCCACCAGACCTGAGCCAGATGTAAAATGTAATGTAAAAGATGTAATGTAAAAGCCTTACCCCTTTTACATTAGGGTGGTAGAGGCTTCGTGTGTCTTTGCTCCTACTGTCTGTACTTCCTTCTTATCCCTTGGACAGAAGGGTCCTACCAGCCAAGAAAGAGGCATGTTGCTCTTCAGGTAGTCCAGCAGCTCCTCCATGATCCAACTCCTGGATCACAGTCAGCTTCTCCTGGCTCCCAGTCAAGATGCTACTGGACAAGTCCTGGAAGGAGCTTGCTGCCAAGAAAGCTGCATGAAGCTCTCTAGGGTACCAAGAGATTGTTTCACCTTATTTTGAAGATTTGAAGGAAGACCTTGGACGCAGATACTATTTTACAACAGGTGATCTGCAGCTGATGTGTGATACTGCATGCCATGAGCAGGGCCAGAGACTCCATCTCCTGAAAGAAGCCAGAAAGGAGAAGAGCAAGTTACTTCAAGAATTCAAACAGAAGGGTGAATCTCTCTGCTAGAGAGGTATTTGTCTCATGCAAATGGACAAGCTAATTGTGCTTGCTCTCAACACAAACCAAGTACAAAGGCTGAATTTTGGGAACTCAGCATTTTTGTGGGCTCCAGATGCATGGAGTCTCTGTGCACATGAGGGTCTGGTGTGCCTACAGATGGCACTTCTTCTCTGCTGTGGGAGACCTGGCAGATTTGGGCTTTTGTTCTATCTTCATGTGTCCAGAGAGGAGAGATGCAGCCTACCTAGTCAAAGCCCTCACAGTTCTGAGACGCACACATCTTCCTCCTGATTGTCATTCCTTTGAATAAGTAAGCAAACAAACAATGTCAATCTCTTGAATCTCTTGTCTTCCCATTTGTCTGGAGAACAGTCCCACATGTAAGTATACTTTTCTCACTTAAGTAGGTGATTCAGTCTTCACTGCTAAGGGCAGCCTTCATGAATCCTGCAGCCTGGACGTGAGGGAGAAAGTCCAGAGAAGGAAAGACTTTTCTTTGGTTGAGGAGGAAAGGATTAGAGACCTTCTGGGCAGGCTAGACATCCACAAATCCGTGGGCCCAGATGGGATGCACCCACGGGTACTGAGGGAGCTGGCGGATGTTGTTGCCAGGCTGCTCTCCATCATCTTTGAAAGGTCCTGGACAACTGGAGAGGTGCCTGAGGACTGGAGGAAAGACGGTGTCATTCCAGCCTTCAAGAAGGACAAGAAGGAGGACCCAGGCAACTATAGGCCGGTTAGCCTCACCTCCATCCCTGGAAAGGTGATGGAACAGCTCAATCTGGATGTCATCTCCAGACATAGGGAGGAAAAGAAGGTGATCAGGAGTAGCCAGCATGGATTCACCAAGGGGAAATCCTGCTTAACCAATCTGATAGCCTCCTATGACGGCATGACTGGCTGGGGAGATGAGGGGAGAGCCGTGGACATTGTGTACCTTGACCTCAGCAAGGCTTTTGACACTATCTCCCATAACATCCTCCTAAATAAGCTCAGGAAGGGTGGGTTAGATGAGTGGACAGCGAGGTAGATTGAGAACTGGCTGAAAGGCAGAGCTCAGAGGGTCTTTGTCAGTGGCGTGGAGTTTAGTTGGAGGCCTGTGGCTAGTGGTGTCCCCCAGGGCTCAGTACTGGGTCCCATCCTGTTCAACTTTTCCATCAATGACCTGGATGAGGGGATGGAGTGCCTCCTCAGCAAGTTTGATGATGATACCAAGCTGGGAGGAGTGGCTGACACACCTGAGGGCTGTGCTGCCATACAGAGAGACCTGGCCAGGCTGGAGAGTTGGGTAGAGAGGAACCTCATGAGGTTCAACAAGGGCAAGTGCAGGATCCTGCACCTAGGGAAAAATAACCCTAGGCACCAGTACAAGCTAGGGGCTGACCTTCTGGAGAGCAGCTCTGCAGAGAAGGACCTGGGAGTGCTGGTGGATGACAAATTGACCATGAGCCAGCAATGTGCCCTTGTGGCCAAGAAGGCCAATGGTCTCCTGGGGTGCATTAGGAAGAGTGTTGCCAGCAGGTGGAGGGAGGTGATGCTGCCCCTCTACTCAGCCCTGGTGAGGCCTCATCTCGAGTACTGTGTCCAGTTCTGGGCTCCCCAGTGCATGGGGAGCTACTGGAGAGAGTCCAGCGTAGGGCTACAAAGATGATCAGAGGGCTGGAGCACCTGCCCTACGAGGAAAGGCTGCGAGAGTTGGGCCTCTTCAGCCTGGGGAAGAGAAGACTTAGGGGGGATCTTATCAATGTGTACAAGTACCTGAAGGGAGGGTGTCAAGGGGATGGGGACAAACTCTTTTCAGTTGTCCCATGTGACAGGACAAGAGGCAATGGGCAGAAATTGAAGCACAGGAAGTTCCGTCTGAACATGAGGGGGAATTTCTTCACTGTGAGAGTGACGGAGCACTGGCACAGGTTGCCCCGAGAGGTTGTGGAGTCTCCTTCTCTGGAGATCTTCAAGGCCCACCTGGATGCAGCCCTGTCTAACATGCTCTAGGTGACCCTACTGAGCAGGGAGGTTGGACTAGATGATCTCCAGAGGTCCCTTTCAACCTTACTGATTCTGTGATTCTATGATATGTCAACCCTCAAAATCAAACTACCCATATGGCAGTTCTCAAAACTGCCACCTAAGGGAAGAGTTGGCGTCTGCAGCCATGTTAGTAGATGTGCTCAGAGCGTAGCAGCTCATTTCAAAGCTGCAGCTCCTCCACACATGGAATAGCAACTTATCTGACAGCTGCCTCCCTCAGGTGTCACAGGTAACCCATGCTAAGCAGCTTTGCAGAACTCTAGGTAAAAGACTCTCAGATAGCAGCTAGGGCTTTATAGGTTTGAGCCAGTGTTTAACATTAGCATTACAATCCCTCTAGGAGATAGTGCTGGCATTAGAAGCCAACTTTGATGATCGTAACAGCTGAGTTCACCTGCAGCAGCAGGAATTTCTACCATTGTAAGCCACGATAATGGAAAAAAGACTACTACCATCCAGAGCAGCAAGTGTTGCTGAAAATCATGCTTGCACTGAAGGTACCAACCACCATTTCTTTCAGCCTTGACTTTGGAAGGAAGAAGGGCGCCAAACATGGCTCCTGTTACCTGAGCCAGAGAAGATGGCCGTTCTTTAAAAAGCAGAGCAATGGGAAACAGGAAAAACTGAAACAGGGAAGAAAACAGACTCCTTTATAAAGGTGAAACAGCTATCCTGATAAATCCAAACAACTTTAATGTAACAGAGATAAAAGCAAATCCTTCCTAATGAGATGATTAAAAAGAAAACTGAATTTTCTATATTCTTCTTCAGCTTCATTTCTCCTTCTGTTGTAAAGCATAAAGGGGAAGCTACGCAGTCCTTATCTTGTTCAAAGACCATTCACACTCCTAAAGCACAGCACAAGAGGGTGGGTGGTGTGTGCGGGTGCTGGGTACAGGCACATGATGTCATAACTGGAGGGACACAGGGAACAACTCAGGGCAGCAGGGGGCAGGTGCTGCCCTGCCCTGGTCATGGAGTCATGGAGTCCTGGGCCAAAGGTAAGCCCTCCCCTTGCCCACTGGGGCTGCTTGGGGCTGTCAGGGCAAGAGCATCAAATTCCCTGCTCCCCCTGTTGAATATGGACCACTTTGTCAGCAAGACTCTGAGAATCAATGGGCTACAAATATCCCGGCTCTGTAGCCTAGAGAAACCGAGTCATGCATTTTGGAGAGAAGAGTTCTTGATATCTGCATCTGGGCCTTGCTTATTTATTTCATGTGACCTTGTCCCTGGGTAGGCTATATTAGTAACCCCAGGAGAAGGGACAGCTACAGCTGAGAGAGTGCTGCATTTCTTCCTTTCTCCTGTGCCAGAGTCAGTAGATTTGGATGTTCACCTGGCATGTGAAGCCCCTCTCGGCCTGCAGAAGGCTTTGAACTCAGCTCTCCCACAGCCTGCATAATGCTTTGGTATCAGATGGTGTATAGTATCATCACTTTTTATTTTTCAGTGAATATAGCATGGCTACTGTTTTGAGAAGAATAGATATATATTGAGTATCTGCTGAACAAAATCTTAAAGATACCTAGCACAAATTGCTTAGCTGAATAATCCCAAGCAGACATTGATTTGTTTGATTCTTTTTTTAGGTAGCAATTACTATGGGAATGTGCAAAAACAACGTTTTAGGTTCCTAGAAAACTTGATTGATGATATATAAGATTTCTGTTCATCTAAAGAGCTCTTTAGCTCTACCTAAGTCCATCTGAGGTGCCAAAGTCCTTTTGTAGATCTGATCCCATGTCTTTCTGCATCAGTTATCTATGGATTTGCTTATGCCCCTGGATTGTGAAGATTATGAGTTATCCAGCTAATCTGATGACAGACACTCTTTAAATGCTATAGATTCATTTTTTTGCATGAAATATAACGCATTAGCTATTGGGTGCATGTAATGGAAATTCAGAGTCAAAAAAAGGAAAAGCCACTTTTGAATGGCCTTGGCTGTACAAAGATCTAAATGCAATGCAGTTTCCTGGATGATGAGCTTAGGTGATTGTGAACCTGCAAAATAAGTCTGTTGTGATGGTCAGGAAACTGCTGGCAAGCGCAGTGCTGGAGGTCAGTCTAAAGAATCTGGAGGTTCTGACATACTATCTCTCATGAAAGAAAGTGACTCATTATCACCATAATAGAGAGTATGAAAACATTCAGTCTAAACTCCTCCCTCCTCTCTTGTCACTTTTCTGAAAAGAGAAAGAAATATCCTTTGATTGTGAACTTTCCTCCAGAGAAAGCATTAATCCAGTCATAAACATTATGTCAGAGGATCCATCTTCCCAGAAGAACTCAAGTAAGGAGCAGTGTTTGTGCCATTTGCCTTAAAAATCTATTCTTCACTTTCCATTTTGAACTTTGACAGCAGTATCACTGAAGCATGTCTTCTTGCATAAGAAGCCATGCAGTAACTCACTGAAAAATGTTGGCGTCAACAAAATCTGCTAGTGAGTGGATTTGCCTGCTGAACTTGTCCAGCTCACTAGAAAGGTAAAGCTTGGGCAGACAGCAGTACCTCATACGATCATGTTAACATCCTGATCTTTCCCTAGGATCAGCTCTGCTGAGAGTTGCTACCATCTTCTGCCTTTCATTGCTCCTCACACTTCTCATGCTCCTCAGCTCCAAATGCCACGGGGGTAGCAGCAGCAGTATATAAAACAGCAGAGCCCAGGCCGAGTCTTATGGTATTGAGTCAGGTGAGTGTCCTGTCTTGTCTCTGACAAGAGGTCCCCCTCTTGTCAGAAATCCCAGTAAAGCTTTGGATGATCAGACTTATAATGTTTTTTCTCCTTGCACGGAGACAGAAAATTATTTGACATTTTGATATACTAATGCAGCCTTCTCTGCTCGAAGTGAGTTCCCAGTTAGTTCATTTGTCCTCCTCACAGGATAGCAGTGATGTGGCAAAGGGGCTGGGTCCTCTGCAGTCTGGCTTTTCCATAGAAAAACTAAAATTGCTAGTCTTAAAAAATCTAAGTGATGGCAACAGGCCATGTTGTTTGCTGTGAAGGTAGAGAAAAAACTGTGAGGGCTTGAGTGCAGCTCCTTGATGCATTAGGGGGGAGACAGATGTTCTCTGCCTCCCATATCATGTACAAAGTACTGCTGACTCTGGAAGGTCAGATCTTATCCATTTGAACTCTGTGTGTTGAAGTTTCAAGACCAAAAAAAAAAAAAAAAAAAAAAAAAAAACAGTAAAAAAAAAAAAAAGAGAAAACTACACCTAGGCCTGAACTCCTTCTGCAGAAGATAGGTACTTGCCTAAAAAACTTTTGCATGATCCTCAAGGAACTTGGCCAAACTAATCATTCTGCCACAGTAGAGCACAGGCTGAGACTGGCCATACCCCCCCTATTGTTGTGGAGAGATAAGGTGCCAAAGAACAGCTGCAGTAAACTCAGTAGTCTGCCAGAAAATATCTTTTTCTTGAAAGCTAGAAAACTCATTTCTTTGATACATGACACAAAAGTAGTTACATGAAGTTCTCAAGAATGGAGATGCTTTGTTAACTTTGTCTTAAGACTCCTAAGCTTTCCAAATAAGAATCTTTTTTTTTCCAAAACTCATGTTAAGCTCACTTAAACTCTCTCTAATATGTGTGTGTTGAGAAGGAATGGCAACAGACTCTATCATAAATATTTGTCTGAAATGTTCTCTCTTACTTACCTGAAACTTGCACTGTGCTCTGCTTTAAGATGCTGCTGTTCACATGGGGGAGCGACAAACTATTCCTAGCCCTCCTGCCTGCAAACACCTAACTTGACAGATTAGTTTCCCTTCTGATATGTGTTGAGCCATCTCCCACCTCACAACATTGGATGTCTTTTGAATTGAATCTGCTTCTTTATGGAAATAATAGCTGGCCAAATTAAGTCCTTACAGACTCTAAAACATCCTGGTCCCTGAAATAAGAAGCTAGAACTAGCATTGCCTTGCTGCTCTTTTGCCTCATCCACAAACATAGTTTAGCTCTTGTGTGGATCTGTGGTGCTCTTTGGCTGTGACCTTCCTCACAAGTAAAGGAAGGTGAAGCTGAGCTGTGATCACTGGCCCACTCTTACCTTTCAGTTGCATCTGACTACAAGATGTCTCACGAAACTCAGCCACTTGCTGCTGCCCCAGGAACTCCTGAGAAGAATCATGTATCTGCAGCTTCCTCTGAGAGCAAGGAAGAGAAAGAACAGGTACCTATTGCATGGTGGAGGGTGGAGAGAGACCTATGTTACTGCTTAAAAGCAATGGGAGCTCTTTCTTCAGCTGAGTACACTTTCTCCTTATGAACTCTTCACTGGGTAGTCCAGTCCCTTCAGTGCTGGAAGTCCAAAGTCTGTTCTCAGACAGCTGACAATATAAAATACCTCACTGTGTCAGATCAGTTATCCCTTAAGCTCAGTGTAGGGAGCATTCCCATGCCTGGCCACCTCCCATGGTCCATTCCCTTCCATTCCCCAGCACCCTTGATCCCTGTAGTAGAAATGTTAGGGAGTTCATCCCTACTCATTCCCTCCATTTAGAGACCTGTCATTCATGATCATCTAATCTTTGACCTTGATGATACTCTCTACCCGTAACACGCAGTGGCAATGAATTCCAGGAGTTCACTGCCTGCTATGTACATTTTTGCTATCTGTTCTAGCAGCTGCAACTGGTGGTTCATGGCCTTAGTCACCTGCACACAGCATTGGTCATCTTTTCACTGGCTGCTGAAACAGCACCAGAAGCTCTCCTCCCGCCTTACTAGGAATAGCCTTGAATGCTGGACTGCTATACTCTAGTGGCAAGTCCGTTGAAAGCTGCCTACCACTTGTATGAGAGTGGGTACAGCCCTAGCTTTGTGAGCTGCTCTGCTAACTCGGTGGAGCATGGGTCAGTTCCTGGTGCAGCTGGGAAGAACCTTGTGGTATAGCTGCACTTCACAAGTGATACCACTGGGAAGAGTCTACCTGTGGTTCTGATCCAGGTCACCTACATCATTATATAAGGTTTAGCTCAGTTGGTTAGAGCGTGGTGCTGCTAACGCCAAGGTTGTGGGTTCAATCCCCGTACAGGCTATGCTGAGGTTGGACTAGATGATCTGCAGAGGTCCCTTCCAACTTTACCATTCTACGATGAGCACAGTAACTGAGCAGTAGCTGGGTTCGATGAGGGACTGGTAAAACAGGTTTAATAATGAAGACATACATTGCCTAGGGAAAAGAGGGTAGCAAACCCCAATGGATTATGACTTCTTACAGGACCTCTTATTCCTTGTTAGAATACAGCTGGGCCAGGAGCCAAACTGCTGTTGCTCAAGTCATCTTATGATATGGTTTCTTCTGTACCTGCCTCCTCTGAAGAGACTCACCCATCTGTCAGAAACTTGCATGATGCAGAAGAAGCAGAAGTGAAGACCTTGTCTAAGTCTGCCACTGCTGTGGAACAGCCCATTCTGACTGGACTTGAAACTGAGAGTGAGTAGGCTGTGCTCTCAGAAACTTTTCTTGAGTGAGCAAGTAAGTGAAGGCTTAGAATCTGGTGATGACTAATGCAGTCAAGTAATCAAGTACCAAGTGTCTCCTCCCCTGCTGATGTCGAGGACATGATGGTAGGATGTAGAAAGACTAAGATCTATTTACATGTTCACTTTCAAATGTATTTGATTTCTGATTTGCCTCTAGTTGCAACAGTGAAGGAATATGTTTACCTGGGACAGGACAGATTGGAAGACAAGCCACCAAACCTGCAAGAACCAGATGACAAGGTAACAGTTTCTGGTGGATGAGAGGCCAGGTAAACTTGCTTGTCTAGCTAGACCTGGTCAGTCTCCTTGTTCTGGGCTGAGTGAAGAGCAAGGCTCTCTTCTTTTCTCCCACCAGGCATCTTGTTAGCCCTCATAACTGACTGCAATACTGAACCTCTCTGAACCCATACCCAGCAAATGGTGTGTCTTGGTCCTGAACTTTCATGCAATAAAATTTAGACTTAAATCTGATCTATGGAAACAAACAAAACAAAACAAAACAATGGTCATGGGTGGCTATCACCTCCACAGAGAAGCCTTGTTACAGAGCAATTGAATCTACATACACGCAACTTCTACTGGAGAGGAAAGAACCAATATTGCCTGAGGAGTACCTTGACTACAAATGTTAATCCTTCAACCTAATGCAGAACTAGAAATTCTTGCAGACTAGGAACATCCCCCCACTCCTCTTCTCAGTGTCCATGATAAATTCTTCTGGAACACTCTCCTTCACAGAGGAGAAGAGACCCAGATACCTGCCAGTTCCTTTGGGCTGACTTAGATGTCCGTCCCCCCTTCTTCCTACCTCAAGGCTCTTCTAGCAGCCTAAGCCAGCTCCTCCTTTCACTCACAACTTCCTTTGGTTATTTTTGCTTGAATGATTCCTTAGACTGTCTGATCGGGCCTGGTACATTTAGTCAACAGACTTAAATGCAAAATGTGAAGTTAGATGGGAAACGTACAGTAATCTGTATTCTGTAGCTGGAGTCTTTTAGAGAGATTCCTGGCATTGGACTCTCCTGCTGAAATGACTAAAAGACAAAGGAAACAAACAAATAGCTACTCTCCAAAAATGAGTGTTGCTTCAGCACTTTGTGTCAAGAGTTTCAATCCTTCAGCTCTGCCCCAACTGGGAGAAGTTTGAGGCTGCAAAGCCAGAACCCTCTGAAGCTCTCACAGATGTAAGCTGACTTGATCTTCTGTCCCCTTCTCTCGCAGCTGGTGGGCTGGTACTCTGCTACATGCATGCAGCATGTCACATATAATAGCTTAGGGGAAGATGTTAGCGCACAGCTGGAAACTCTTTGGATCCTGGCTGCTGGACTACTGTCCCTTGATGAAATTGAATGCTCTAACCCGAGGTGAAGTTTCTTGACATTTGTTGTCCCATGTTCTTTTCACTGAAGCTCTCAATGGCAATTTTAACAAGCTATCAGATTGGTTTTGTGGAAGGTCCCATGCAAGCCACATTACAGTTTCCACATCCCACAAACTGGGATGTGAACTGCACTCCAAGCAGAGCTTGCTCACACTTGTAGTCTAACTTATTCCCCATCTGGGCTGGTGAAATAGTTCTGATATTGAAATAGTCTCATCAGCCTCATTGTTGTACCAATGCTGTTCTACAGAAGTGGGTACATTCAGTCTTCTGACCTCTCTCTAGGTTCTCTCTGGCACCAAAGAGCTGGTGTCACCCAGTATGACTGGTGCCAAAGATGCTGCGATCAGAGTGGTGGAGCTGGAGACAGCCAGAGAGGTTGTTCAGAGAGTCCTGGAGTCTGCTAGGTCTGTGGTGACCAGCCAAGGTGCAGCAGTGGATTGCAGGGCAAGCGAGGTCACTGACAGAAGTGTGGAAACTGTGCCAGGAAAATTGGATCACTATTTCCCTGTAACAGATGAGGAATTAGGTCAGAAAACACCTGCATGAGGCAGATCTACAAAGAATATCTTTCTAGGCTTCTCTGCAATGCAGAGAGGCAGCACAAGTGTGTGTTGTGGGGGTACTCACTGGGGTGCAGTGGGGGTTCCTGCTTTATTTGGGGGAGACAGACACATTTAAAAGCCATGGTCACTCTGATTTTAACCTGTGCAAGTTAAAATCATGACTTCATGACTGCTGACCATCTGTCATATGCCCTCTAGAACAATTAACTTTTCATGCCTGCTTTTTCCAGCTGACCTTGTGGTCTCTGTGGAGGGGACTGAAGGGGCAGTTGTCCAGCAGCAGTTAGACCATCGGGGCTATTTCATACAACTGAGCTCCTTGCCCACTCATCTTCATCAAAAAGCCTACCAGTGCTTCTTAGCCAAAGTGAGGCAGATCAAGATGGTCATGCTGGAGACTTTCTCACAGTTGCAGGAGGTCATCGAGCTGGTAGGAACACTGTCCTGTCTCCAAGCATCTTGTCTTGAAGCTGCTTACTGTATAGCAGTCTTCTCCCTTACTTCCTGTGAAGACCAGGAGGATCTCTGTGCCAGCTCACAACACAGTGAGCTGTGGTAGTCACAACACAAGTCTTGATGCTATAGTAACTCACTCTTGTCTTCATTTTCATGTCCTCCTCCAGATTGATTGTGTCAAGCAGGGTATTGATCAGAAGTTTCAAAATGCACAGGAGAAGCTGCACCAGATGTGGCTGACTTGGAACAAGAAGCAGCCAAAAGAGAGTGAGGACACCACTTCCTTGGAGCTGAAGGTAGTGGTCTGCTGGAGAAGCTGGCTCACCAGAAGTGTTTCTGGATGGGAGTGGGTGCATTAGGAGCCACTTCTAAATCTTCCTTTCCTCCTCTGCAGTGGCTGGAAGTCCAGATTCTGGCCATGTCTCATGGCATCACCCAGCAACTGCAGCACACTTTTCAGATTCTACTGGCCAACATCCAAGGCTTCCCATCCAGCATCCAGGACAAGATGCAGCAGGTACAGCAGGAATTACAAGAGACCCACAACTCCTTCCAGGCTGCTGCTTCTTTCCAAGACCTATCCAGGAACATCCTTACCCAGAAACACCATTTAATGAACACAGCCCAGGAGTGCATAGATGAACTGCTGGAGTATGTGGAACATAATATACCTCTTGCCTGGCTGGTTGGACCTTTCACATCATCTTCTAGAGCCTCTGCAGGATCACAGGAAGGGACAAAAGAGCAGGAAGATGAGGGGAATATGTCCCCTAATACCTAACCTTGTGGGACCAACTTGTCTAGCCAGTACTGATAAAAAGTTTTCCCCTGAACTGTGACTCCTGTTGTTGATAGTAAATCATCCCTCCCCTGCAGTGCTTAAAGCTGATCAATGACTTCTAATCCAGGAGTACTCAGGGTTGAAGAACAGTTTTGTAACAATAGGCATTCTTGCATGTAAAAAGTAAGCAAGCCTGGTGATCCCAAGCCACCTCTAAATAAGTAAAAATCAAGTGTGTATGATGCAGAAAGCTTTCTGAAATAAAATCCTGTGTCATCACTTGAGTCATTCCTCTGACTGGCTATCCACCACAGCTTTGCTCCCTCACATATTGATAACCTTCATTTCTCCCTGTGTCCCACAGGAACATGCAGTGCATGGTAAGGAGCAGTAATCACTGGGTGCTGCAACTTGTGTTCCCACAAGAGCACCTGCCCAATCATGGTCTGTCCATTTGCACTGAAATATTGCAGTCTATCTTCTCTGTCCAACACAGTTAGCCTAGTTCAAAAGGTCTTTCAAAATGAATCACAGTGCTGTTTTCCTCTTATACTGTCAGCACTTTGTTCCTAGGAACATCCTCTAACACCTGTCTAAAGCAGTCTACCTAAAATGGTTAACCTAGGTCTAGACCCCTGACTGTGCATGAGTAGTGTGTATGTAAAACGCTGTGGGTTTCCCAGACAAAAAGACATTAATGTTTCTGCTTCTACTGACTATGCTGAGTGTGAATTGTCATACAGTAAAAAGCAAGCAGCTAGATTTCTTCTTAAATTCCTTTAGTTGCCATCAGAAGAAAGCAGAACTGTTTACAAGATCAGTGTATCTTCCTGGCTCAGCACCTGTACTCCTGTAGAAAATCTTTCAAAAACATCCCGACTTCCAAGAAACTGCTACTATTCCCTCTTGCATCTTCTCTTTACCACTTATTTTTCATGACTCTTTTTTGAAGTAAAATGTTTTGCTTAGTAGAAGAAAAAATGATACAGAGGTAGAAAAGAGCAAGCAATTTTGTGTTGTGAGTATGCTGCTGTTAGTACCAAAGGGCATGTTGTAATGGTTTGTATCACAGGAGGAACAGAAACTCTCTACCTGGAAATTGCTGTTCAGATCCTTTGTAGTATTGGCTTAGCCTTTCTATCTGTAATGAGTGTGATAGCTGTCAGCTTGCTGTGGAGTTCAGCATAATTGCTGTACAGTCAGGTTTCAACAGCTGTGTAGTTATGGTGATAATTGCCACTGTTGCCATGGCTGAAGCTGCAGAGCACCCGTATTTATAAGGAAAATAAAAATGAACTGTCAAAAATAAAGACAAACTCTTGAAAAAAGAAACAGGAGAGTTTCCTTTGGATTTTTCTCCTCCAATAAAGATCAGTATAGCTCTTCCCTGTGATGTTAAATCAAATTACTTTTAGTTTAATGGGTAACCTTTTTTTCCCATCCCTTTTAGCAGCAGAGAATGAGAGGGAAAGTAAAGTGGGACAGGAAGAGGTAGCCAGAAATGGCATTGGTTATACCTTGTGCTTGTAGGCTGATCACCTAATATAAAGTGATGCAGAGAGATTAGGGAAGCTGAGGGTGGTGAACTGAAGTGGAGAATCCATTGCTGCTAGATCACTGACAGTCAATGAGAAAACCTGTGCCAGCCCCCAAGGCTGGAGGGAGTGCTACATCTGTATCCAACTTACTGGCAGGTTGCTAAAACAGCCGAAGGACCCAAGAGGTAGACTGACTCTGAAGGACCAGACAACACCGCGCTGACCACCCTGAAAAGGAGTTTGGCCTTTTTTTTTTTTTTTTTTCTTTTTTTTTTTTTTTTATGACAGCATAGGTGGTATTGATTGAATCCAATAATTGGCTGAGCTATGTTGGTCTTCAGAACTAACCCATCAATATGTACTAGAAACTGTTATAGCCTGGGGTGGGGAGGACTGCATGGCAACAGAGATTGAGAAGCAGAGACTTGCTTCCCATCTCCTTTATCTCAGATATGCTGACCGTGTTGCAAGTGTTCATAAATCCCTATAACAGCAGTCTGGAAGAGACTAGTGGAAGGACAGAGAGCTGAGCCTTGCTTTGACAAGCTACCTGGCCATGAGCTTTAATTATGCTGCTGTCATTTCAACTTATTTAACATAGGAAGGAGTTTTAACTCACCTCAGCCACACTGGACAAAGAAGAAAAAAAAACAGCTAAGCTAGAATTCAGCATTTTTGTAATACAGCTGGATCAGTCTGCCCCTGTTTTTAACAGCTGGCTAAACTCTCTGCATCAGCTAGGCTCATTCCTGAAAATGGTTCTGCTCCCCAGAATAAAGTCCATTGTGGATAAGGAGGTCCCTGTGAAGCACTGCAAAAATACCCCTTTCCCTAGGGCTCTTCTTGTATAAGGTGAGCGTGATGTGCCAGTCCTCAGGTGTGTTGCCCAAGGTAGTCTGGATATTGGCTCCAAAAGTGTGGCAAAACCTCTTGGTGGAATAAGCTGACCTCAGCTGGGAAAGCTGATGCCTCTGATCAGGAGATGCTGTGATGCTCTGATGAGCTGAGTGTCCCCGCATGGGGAGGAGGAAGGCAGGGAATGCCAAGGAGGTTGTTTGTAGGTTGGCAGCAACACTGCAGGTGAGCTCTCAGCCATGTCTGTCACCAGCTGAAATATTCTTGTTAGGATGTGTATGTGTGAAGGAATAAGGGTCTTTCTCCCTGTTCAGTGCCAAGACCATGTATTGCTAAGAAGAGCTTGTGTCCAAAGCAGGGGATGGAGATAATACTGATGCTGCCCTGTTGTGAAGGGCACAAGCTGAGTGAAAGCTTCATGTCACAAGTCATGGAAGGTAATTGATCCAACAGGGCCTGACAGTCTGCTCCTGTGCAGTTGATGCTGGAGAAATCAGTGAATCAACTAGCTCAGTTAATCTAAGAGGGTTAGAGCCAACCATTTATTTTATCTTTTTATTGCATGGTAAGCATTTACACCAGTTGCAAATGAATCCCTGTTTCTGTTCTCATTATTGCATTGACATCTGAAAACCACAGAGCTATTGTGAAAGAGAAGGGCTCCAACCAAGTCAAAGAAGAACCTCTGGATGCTGTATCCATGATGACAGCTACTTCCACTTTCAAACATTTGACACCAATTAAAGGGAGTCTTCTCAGTGTTAATAATGGGAATAGAGATGTCAGATCATTGAGCTGGACAGGGAGACTGTGCTTTTCATTAGCAGATCACAAAGCATTTTGCAGAAAAAGATCAAAATCATGATATCCATTTTAAAGATGGGAACACAGAGCTGAACAGCCGCAGGAAAAATTCTCCCCACAGGCAGCTGGCAGAACAAAGAACAGTATCCTAGGCCCAATAGTTGAAGAGAGCTCCCACTAAACTGTCAGAAAGATCCTGTAAACCATTCAGAAACTTAATCTGACTTCCCTTCTATATGAAGATACTGGAGCTTAAAATATGTACAGAGCACAAAAGAATAGGCTCTAGCAGCAGATTTTTAAATCAGTGCTTTAGACAATCTTAGCAGCTTGTTAGGTGTTTCATAATGTTCTTCCCAGCTACAGAAGAAATAACAATACTAATGATTGTGTCAGATATAAAACAATTTTGCAGACTTTTTTCCCCGCAAGCTCTCCAGTTTCAATAAATCAAACACCCTTCCATGCAAGGAAAGATAACTAAAACCATAGTACAGACAGCTTGGTAGGGAAAAAAATGCCAGGGACATCTTTTTCTGAGTTAGTTCCAACCAATAATTTTTTTGCCTTAGCAAGTCATGCATTTGCTGAGCTATGATACCTTCCCATTCGCACAGCTGAGTGCTCTCTGGGATCACAGGAGGAGGAGTTAGAGCTAAGCATGGAGAAACATAATAAAGGAATCAAAGATGCTTTTTTTCCCTTTTTCTTCTCTCTTCTGGGTTTGTGGTTTTTTTATAGCAGCAAGACTGAAAGATGTACAAGCAGTCTGAAATCACTTCTCTTACCAAATACAAAAATCCTGATTTAAGTAGCATTGAGACACTCTGAGAAAGGAAAGAAACTTATATTTCTTGCTGAAAGGAGACAGACCCAGTTATTTGGAGCCATACAAAAATTCAAAGAGCTGCCATGCTGCATTTAAGATGGCCTGTGTGGTGCTGGTGCCGGTCCCTTGCAAGCACACAGACTGCATTCATTTCTCTCTTCCAAGAGAAGTGGGACCCATGCATTGTCATGACGCTCCCAGGTCCTGGTTCTCACACACCTGTATGTCTCGCTGGTGCAAAGTGGACCAGCATGACCAAGAGAGGTGGTGGACATCCAAACTAACCCAGGGCTGTGGTGGTAAGATAGTCACCTGAGCAGTGGCTGCTGTGGCAGAACATCCCTTCAAGCAGAGAAGTGATTTGAAGCTGAATGTCTGAGGTACTGGGTGAGTGTTTTAACCAGTGAACTGTGGGAACTAATAAGCTCCCTGCCCAAGATGACTGTCCATGTGGATTTGTCTGCACTTGAGCAATTGCATCAGTCAGACAGGAAAAGCTTTACTAGGTAGAAATATCCCTGGAGTTGGCAGTGGTGAAGCAGGGCAGAAAGGACACAGATGCCTTTGCCTTCTACCCAACAACATAGCAGTCAGCAGTGAGGGGTTTATTTATTTGATTTTAAAAATGGAATATTATATAGGGGAAGCGACAAACATATTTAACACTTTTCCTTTGAAATTGTTGGCTTATTTCTAACAAAATCATTGCAACCCAGGCTAGCCTTTTTGAAATACTCAGAAGTAGCCAGTAAACATTTACATTTGCAGGTATTTTTTGAAACTCTGTGTTTAATTTCCATTATAGACAATAGAAAAAGGTCCCAGGAATGGCTGTAAGAAAATAAAGCAAAGAAAAAAGATGCACTGAAATGAGCAGAGGAGAATGAATCTTCACTGCTCATTGCAGTTACAGACCAAGAATAAATAACTTATACTGCTAGATCTTCCTGTGCTGATTGCATTCATCTACGCTTTTTGTTTGGAATAACACAAAATATCACTCCAGACTCCTGCAGAAACTAGACTGAGACCAACAGTTCTCCAGTGTCAGAGTCTGGGCTCTGATGGAGCATTTGAGCGCATATAGAGAGCATTTGAAAGCAAATACAGAGCATTTGAGAAGGGGGTGATGGCCTCCTGTTCTGTGTTCTTCCTCACTAGCAGTTGTTAAACCCAGTTTATTGCATACATTACTATGTGGGTGGATGAGAGAGAACTCATCATATCCTGTGTAAAGAGAAAGACAAGAGTGCATTGCTCTGAGCTGCCCATCACCACACACAGTGTCTCAGCAGTAGGGCAGATGAAAGAGACTTATGTCTCATGATTGAACACAAATCCCAACTGAGGCTTTATCTGGAATTTGTACATCTGTAAAGGCCTTCCCTCTGCATCTGCATCTCCAGTGCCTGATATCATAGAATCATAGAATGGTAAGGTTGGAAGGGACCTCTGGAGATCATCTAGTCCAACCCTCAGCATAGCCCATATGGGGAATGAACCTGCAGCCTTGGTATTAGCAGCACCACGCTCTAACCAACTGAGCTAAACCTGCCCCCAATACTCTGAGCTCACACAAAAATCCTTCTCTCAGTTGGGATACTTACACTACTTCTTTCTTTTTCAGTTGCCTATTTTTCATGTTTCATAAGAAATTAATTACCTTTGAAACCTCTTCTCTGTTTTGTAAGATCTGGTTCAAATTTAGTCAATGGATTCAGAAACTACTATTTAGGGACAATTTAAAAACCCAAGGAGATACTTACGCCTCAGTGTGAAATAACATATAATCTA
Source organism: Rhea pennata (assembly GCF_028389875.1). Taxonomy (NCBI): domain Eukaryota; kingdom Metazoa; phylum Chordata; class Aves; order Rheiformes; family Rheidae; genus Rhea; species Rhea pennata. The sequence continues at coordinate 2,484,504 of NC_084678.1, read as the reverse complement.
TTTGATTTTAATTTATCCATAGTGCACAGAATTTTTCCCCGTATGTTATCTGATATAATTCTGACAAAATTATTCCAATCCTGTATGTATGTCCCCTCTTTTCTTTTTTCTTTTTTTCCTTACAGAGCACCACAGTCAGTGGCTGTACCTTCACAAAATCTGCCAGGAACTCCTCAACAGGCAGAATGGCAGCCTCCACTCACAACCTCTTCAGTACAACTGTGGAAGTGGAAAATGTGATTCAAATGAGAAAAAAAAGGGTCAAAAATCAGCAAATATGTGATTCTGATTGAATTTAAATATATGTGTGTGGATATTTAATCACTTAATTGTTACAGCTGTCTCTGAACTCTTAGGCACGGCCATATAGGTAAAGAGCAACTCAGGTGCAGTGATCTACTTCAGGAACATCTTCATCTTGTATCTTCTTTGTTTCCTCTCCATTGCTCTGTGTCTGAGGCTTGAGTCTTATCTTGCTTATTCCACTGGCATAAGTAGGGATAAGCATTGCAAGTATGGAAATATAAGCCTTGCTCTCCTGGATTCCTCTCAGTAGTGCTTACTTTTGTTTCCAAAATGCTGCTCCTTCCAAGCTGGCATTTCACACTGTTATGGACAGCCACCTTCTATCACAAGGTAACTTGTAGTTCTTTTTAATCGCCCTTCACTGCATCCTTTTAGGTAGCAGGCCTAAAGGTACAGCTCAAATCAGCTTATCCAGATTACACTCCCTCCATTCCAAATCCCCATGTCTGGGGAAATGAGAGCCATTGGGTTAGGACCCAAAAAGCTTTTAGCACAGTGCCTGCTGCATAGCTGCAGCCTCATATCAGCAAGCAGGGAGGACACTGCAGACCTACTGCTTAGCATTAGCCCCCTAAGAGGTTTCTGTTCCCTTATCTATCCATCTGATAGAAAAGTTTCCCAGTAACTGCAGTCTGAGATTAATAAGAATGACTAGTTGGGGCAATATGGTGTTGTCAGTCCTCCTGTATATTGCCCTTTTTGGAAAGCACCTTACCTTTAGTGTCTTTGTTCAAATTGTCTTTCACTGTACCATTGATTAATCCCAAGTAGATGTCCTTTTTTCCGCATAGCATGGCTGAGGATTTTGGTGGGAGAATTAGGGCATAATATCTGATCCTAGAAGTCTGGAAACTTAATTTTAGAGGGGAGAATCTACATCATTCTTCTTGGCAGGGAGACTACAGGACAGGTGTTATTAAGTATACAGATGATTTCTGAATGAAAGTTGTCTACAGTAGGTTGAATTCTAGTCACTAAACACAGATGTTCAGGCTTTAGATTTTCATAGAGCACTTGCAAAATGTTCCAACACTTAAGTGTAGTTAGTTGATTAATTTCACTATGGTTTAGTTTACAATTTAACGGAGTCAAGGTTAGAATGAATTATAGCCATTTAGTCTGGCCTCCAGCTTTAACCAGAGTGCAGAATGTTATTCACTGAATTTCACAAACATTTTAGGAATACCATTGGTAGGTAAACAGCAGACTATGGACTATCATCTCAATTATTTTGCATTTGAATTTTAGAATGGGTGGCCTAAGGGACAAATAGCTTAAATGCTTGTTTTTGCAATTTAACTTCCAGTCTTATTTGGCTTTACAATGCCTGGCAATCACGATCTTTCATGAATGTGTGGTTATGGGATAACACTGATGCAATCAAAGGAAGAGCCTGTAATGTACACACATTGTTTCCTCAACACGCAAATAGCTCCCTTAGCTTCCAAACCTTCTTAACCTTTCAAATAGCTGGAAACTCCCTTGGGAACCATTTGTATGGTTACAGGCGCAATCCTGTGTCATCGTTGCGGCTCAGAGCTCTAATGATGGTCGTGGTGGGCTGTGGCTAGGAACTTGTGTTCCTGTTTCCAAGGGACCGCTGTTACTTGTGGCAGACTTTTCCAGAAATCTCTAAACATCAGACAGAGATGCTGCAGCTCAGTTCACAACTCATGACTTGCCCGTGTTTATTCAGATGCATGTTCTCAAGTAGCCTTTGTTTGTGTTATTATCTGGAGCAGCATGATACGGCTGTCCTACTTTGCCTCTTGTAAAAATAGCGCAGAAATAAGGTTTGATCTCTTTCCAGCCAAGGAGATAACTGTGAGCTGTTGGCATCCAAGATCTGCCTGGTAGCTTGCTATAGCTACTTTAAAATGATTCTGATTTTTTTTTTCTTTTTTGATGGGGTCACTGAGATTGGTGGTAAATCTTGATACACCTGTCAAAATACTTTTTTTCACTGACAGAACATCTTGTATTACATGTCTCAGCCTTAGCATATACATATCCCTTTCTTTTTCCAGTCTTCAAAACAGATTTGAAGATACAAATTTCAAATCTTTTATTGTACATCTTTTCATAGAAATGTCTTCATAACTACTTCTTTCTTTTGAAATCAGATTTCCTTCTGATAGGATCAGATCTGAAATCATTTGTAACATTGATTGTATTTTTCATTTCCAAATCCAGGCATTGCTTTTTATACTGTTTTCTGGGGATTTTTTGAGGCTTTTGTACATTTTTCTACTCTTTTAATATCAATTCTTAGGTTTGTTACACAATTTTATTCCTGATATCTTTATTCTCTGCTTTATGTGATCTTTTCTGTTGGTTCTTTCCTGCAAGTTTTCTAAGTAAATTTCTTTAATTTCCAGTTGACGTACTTCACCTAAATATTGTTGCCGTGAAAGAAAAGTGAAATAAATATTATAGACTTTATGCTAGTTTAACTGTCTAATAATGAGATAGAAGGAATGGGAAAAAGAAACTTCCTATAAATCTAGTTGTTTTCTGAGCTGGGTGTTAGGAACTCATGGAAGGGGAACTAAATGCCAGGGCATGCAACTCTCTTTTAGTGTGCATCACAGTAAGCCAACAAGGATGTTATTAGCAATGCAAGGAGGAGTTTCTGAGCAGTGCAGAGATGACCACTGCATCTCCTTGCCTTGAGAGAACTCTAAATTTAGGAGCACCATGTGCAGAACCAGTCATCTGGGGTTTTGATTGGCAGCATCAAAGGCCAGGTTCAAATTTAAAGGATCTCTAAGAAAACACTGGTTAATATTCCCATGAGAAACCTCGGCAAATTCAGTGACATTTTGGATGCCTCAATTTTCTCTCAAAGAGGTTGTTGTTCAACAAGGCAGAAAAAGAATCTGACTTAGTAATACGGTGAACAAACCAGGGGGACATGCAGTGTCTGGTTTGTACAGTGTAACCATAACTGTGCTCTCACCTCCTCCAGGAGAGCAACTGCTGGAGTAACCCCATTACCTTTCCCTGCCAGCAGCAGCCCCCAGCTCACAGCCTGGGACAACCAGGGCAATTCACCTTGGCACAAGCTACACCGCTGCTGGGCCACAGGCAACCTGCTTTGGCAGCCCCAGCTCTCTGCTCCTTGTTCCTCAGCCGCTCCCACAAGCTCTGCCAAGACACCTCAGGTGCCAAGGCACCTCAGCTCTCTGAGGAGCCCTTGTAGCTAGTACACCTCCAGCCCAAAAAGCTGATGCAGTGCCCATGCTCACTGCAGACTTCTCCCTCTTGCATGCAGGACACCCCAACAGCTCTTCCCTCTTCACAGAGAGCATGTAAATCCTGTCTCCTGCTCCTCTGCTTCTGATTTAGAGGTAGAAGCTTTAGACTTCAGTGCTGGGAGCTACTGGGATGAGCATTCACCCTGCACCTGCTTCGACAGCATTAGGTACCACCAGGTTCACCCAGTCTTGTATACACTATGGCAATTACAAACTTTTCTCCACTCCATGATATGCTTCACTTCTTTTAACAGGAACACATCTGAAACCTACCAAAACATGGTGTGTAAAATCTACCTGTTCCCATCTGGCACACAGGGCATTCTTTCCACCTGACATCACCCAAAAGTGCCTCCCTTTGGGGTTGCTTCTCCATGGGACCTTTTGTGGAAAAGGTGGTCTCAGCTCCCAGGACAAGAGTGCAAATAGACAGACAAGAACAGGAAGAATCCTCCAAAAATTTTAAGGCAAAGTCACTGAAAAGACCACAGTTTGTTTACAGCAGCAAAACTAGGTAGCGGAATGAGGTTTGTGAAACCTCAAAACCTCGGCAGTGATCACAAAGTTGAGATCTTAGGAACTTCTTTTCTCCGTTCCCCAGAGCAAGAGTGCAGGGGCTTTCCGTGCTGCCAAAGAGCAATGGACTCCAAAGCAACATAAAGAATCCTGTTTTTCTTCTCAACAGTCAAATGTGGAATTTGGTGTCATGGAGAGGCCTGAGCCCAGGAGTATCATACTGAAAAATAGAACAGGTCTGTGATATGACTCATGGCATTTCTGCTACTTCTGTTTAATTAATAAAATCTGTGTTTAACATTACTGTTGAGATCCAACTGAGAATTCCAGCAATGGGGTGTGTGGTGCATATACCCACGATCCCAAATGAGAAGCAAGACTCTGCTGCAACAAACAGTCAGGTTAGGGCAGGCAACAAGCAGAAGAGATATCAGAAAACCATGAAACATTTCTAATAAAATTAGGAACAGTCAGAGCTGCCTGAGTACAGCAGAGGGCTTTGCAATATCACGGCCGAATTGAGGGTGAAGGCAAGAGGAGAGGGTATTTGCAGGTTTGCTCCATCCTTGGAGGCTGTGGAGGAAGCATCAGGCTGTTCCCACGGGGTTTGGGGTGAGCCGTGCATGTGAGGCAGGCTTGCAGCACCACCACCTCCTGCCAGTGGCCTGCAAGAGGTGCAAAGGTGAGCTCACAGTGAGATAAAAGGCCGGGGAGTTCCCTGGAAGGATATAAATCCAGGGCTGCCTTGTCTGCATGACATCTCCAGAGCAGCAAGGAAAAGAGCAATTCCTTGTTTGTGCCTTCCTGTGGCGTCACTGCCCTCCTTACTCTAATGACAGCCAAGAAAGATGTACAACTATTTCCCCCTTTTTCCACAATACTAAGCTTTCCCTTGGAAGGGATTAGAAAAGACAGTGCTCACCACAGTCTCCCCAGAGCCTCCCTAGCTCAAAGGTTGCTAATTTTGAATGATTTCCCTCCCTCCATCTGTAGGAAGGGGGAAATCCCCATGTGCCCAACAGTAAAATGGAGTACCTATTTGACCTTTTAAAAGGAATGTTTCCTGTGTAAGAAAACAGAGCTAGTCAGAGAGGAATTGTTCCCCAAAGAGCAGGAATATCATGAGGCCTTTTCTCAGTTTCCAAGAATCACTACCAAGTAATACTTGCTATTGATCGGGCACAGCACAGATCCATTTCTTACTTTTTCATTTATAAGCCTGTCTTGAGAGCATTATAACTCAGCTAGTTCAGGGCAGAATAAAGGAGAAAATCACAAGAATGTGTAATATTCAGGGAGTTCTACTGAAAGACACCACTTGCAAGAGGTCTCGCTCACTCTCTCAGCTCCAGGTACCTTGAGGAGTCCAGCATAGCCCTCACTATGGTCATATCAAAAAGCAAGAATAATTGTTGCACTCAACAAGTTCAAGGGAGTAGATATTCTCACCTCCTTCTTCTGTGACCTTCCCATTTGCTCTGTATGTGCTGGGGATGTAAGTGAGATGTCTGGGAGAGGGATGTCAGCAGTAATGGTGAACATGAGAATCGGCACAGGGCTTTGTGTGCCAGGCAGTGCCTCTACATTCATGCCCAGCCACCAGGACAGGCTAGACCCACGGCATTTATGTCAATGCAGCTGTATGCATTGAAGCAATTAATAGCACAACACAGCTCTTAATATGTATGAAGCCACACATAATTTATTCTCCCTCCCGGACAGAGCTAAATGAGCATAAAGCTGATCATATTGGCACAAGTGTATCCACCGGCACACCCCCAGGCTAGTCATGTTTAAGCTTCACATGCATCATTAAGGCAATACAGCCTTGCAGCTTGGCAGCCTCATCTGTGCAGACTCCCTGGAAATATATCTCTGCTTCCACCACCCAGCTCCTGGCTCTGCAGCTCAGCCGTGGCCATCACACATGATGTTTTCAGCTCCCCATTCCTCCCCATACTGTTGGACATGCCCAGGTGCAAATGTCTGTCTGCCCCTGCCTGACATCCCAGCACAGTGCCAGCCTGCCAGGGGCTGCTCCCAGTTGCATGCAGTCACTGCAGGAATGACTGGGAGCATCCCTCCTCCTCCCTAGCTCACCTATGAACACCCCAGAGGACCAGCAGACTCCAGCTCTTCTGAGCATAAAGATACAGAGTGAAGTGGAGCATCCCTGGGCACACACATGCACATACTAATCATCAGGAGTGACAAACTGCTTGTAGATTCACAAACACACCACTTCTGAAAACAAGCCCCAAAATATCAGCACAAGAAAGCTACAGAGTGTCTAGAAATCCAGCATGTTGCAGCAAGAGTCAAAAGCATGACCTACCAGGAGAGATTTGAAGGCTGCTTAGTTTAGAGAAGATCAACAGCAGACGTGGCTGTAGCTTTCAAATCAGCAACAAACTCCTGCACAAGGGCTAGAGCAAAAAGTAGTAGGTTTAGGCAAGTGAGTAGTAAGTCATATAGTAGAACAAATCTCTGACAGTAGGAGAGTGAAGCCCAGGGAGAGGTCTAGTTTCTACTGCTGACGGTCTTTAAGAACAGGGTACAGATATCTGTCAGGTATAACAGTACAGCTGCTCGTGCCCTGGGGCTGGAAGGGTTGGACTGTTTCCAGCCTCCTTCTCAACGATGCCTTGAAACAAAGAGCATTTGCCATCTGTTTCAGTGAGAGAAAAATCAATATGACTTCACAGAAAAGACAATGAAAAAGCAAACTTGCTACAAGCTCATTCGGTAAATTGGAGTCCCAAATTTCAAGAGGAAAACAGTTCCTGAAATGCCCACCCTGCCTGAGCACATTACAAGATCAGACTGTTTACTGAAATATAGATCTCATTTTTACATTAAGGAAACAGGAAAGGCAGTGTCTTGGTTTGCAGACGGTGAGGTGTGGGCTTGGGCTGGGCTGTGAATAGCCATGATGAGATAGAGAGGGATGGAAAGAGAAAAATATTTAAGTAATCAGAGTGGGCTCCAGTGAGACAAAAAAACGGGATTTTATAAAATAATGAGATGTAACTTATTTGTTCAGGAGAATTTAATGTTTGTTTTCTTCCTTTGCACATCTTCTGCCTCATTACATTAATTGTAAGTAACAAAAAAAAAAGTAACAGAACAAAGTACAAAAGCTTTGTTAAGCCTGAAGGGGTAGCGCAGGCCTCAGCCACGCTCAACGTCTCTACAATATATTCCTTCAAGTGTTTCAGTGCCCAAACTAACAGGCAGAGAAATGCATGCCAAGTCCTGCTAAGTGCTAAGTGGAGGGCTGCATCTTCATCCAGGAGTCCAAGACTTCAACCAAAATTTAATTCTAAAGCTGTAGTTTTGAGAGGCTTCTGAAACCAGCAGCCTAAAGCCAAAATTGTCCATGGTCTCTTTGTCCCAACTTTTTGCTGCATCCCACTTAGCATAACGATTTACTAAACTGCAGCTGGCCTGAGGCCCTAACTATGCTCTCAGCTACAGCAATGCCCAGAAAAACAAATACTGACAGAAAACAGATTTGCTGGAGGAGGAATAAGCTGGGCCATAAGTTAGAAAGGTAGGGGCTGCTCCACAAGGCTGGAGCCCTGAAGGTATTTAGCTTGCAGGATTGCTACAGGGCTGAAATGCCAGCCAGAGAAGACCATGAGGACTTGCAGGTCCTCTACATTTGCCTTGCTTTCAGGAATCACTGCAGGAGAGGACATTCACTTATGTCTGTATTGTTCCTGAAAACCTTTATTATATAAAACATCAAAAGCCTTCACCTTCCCCTCACAAAGATTTTGATTTTTTTGCTTTCACAGAGTTCAGAGACTCTTTCAAGGAAGGATTTTCTCTTGGGAAAAATATTGCAGGGAGGAATACAGGGAATGCTGTTGCTCAGTTTTTTGTTTGCTTGTTTTGAACAAATCTTCCCATTCTTGGAGTATGCTTGCAAAGCGCCTCTGTTGAGAGAGCAGTTGTGGCACGGTTCAAGCACCAGTAGCGACTTGCAGAGAGCTGGACTGTTCTGCTACATGACCATTCTCCACCTCCCAACGGAGGGAGCCCAGAGTGCCCCTTTGGCAAACTCTGGCATTTCCTGCACAGCAAATGATTTTTCTGGGCTGTATTATTAAAATAATAGTAATAATAGTGCCATGTGCTGGCTGTGAGCTAGCACAGCTGCTTAGTAGGTCACTCATGAGCATGCCTCAATTTACAAGACTGCTGATGAGGAGCAGCTTGCAAATGGGGGGAAAGCAGTATACATTTCACAGAAAACAAACTTCGTTAGTCTAAAATCCCTTTACAGGCAAGAAAACAAGCCAATTAACCATAAATCCAACCAAGCACTATGGCTGACAATTGCATTTCAGGTGAGCTAACACTGACTACGAGCAGCTCAGAGACCTTCACTCCATCCTGCAGACAGCCTGCAGACAGCCTGCAGAATCTCCTTGGCCTTCTGAAACTCACTTGTCTGCTCCCAGCCTTCTCTACATGGGGAAACTCAGATCCTGAGGCCTCTCTTCCTCCTCAGCCCCATCGTAGCTGCAGTGCATCCAGACACTTCTGGACACCTGAGGTAGGGCTAGCTGCAGCCCTCAGCAGATTCCTCAATTTCTTCACCCCCCAAGGCTCCTGTTCCCCATGTCTCTCAGCAACTTGCAGTGCTGGTAACACCCCTTTGCTCCGCCAAGGAGCTGTGAGCTTGCAAGGTCAGGAACAAGCTTTTCCTCAAGCTCTGAAAAGACCCTCATCTTCCCCTCAGTCCCTGAGGACTGTTGTCAAAGTGTGATAATCATTACAGGTTGGAACCTGGGGGTCAACTGGCCTTGGACAAGAGTTCTTAGACCTGCTACAGACCAGCTTCTCTAAAAGCCCCAGGCTGGGCTTCTTGCCTATAAACAAGGAGCCAAGGCAAATTCCAGCACTTTGTAGAGTTTCTAGACCTTCTGAATGCTGGGAGAAGTTGAAAATATTACAGAGCCCCCCTCCAAACTGAATCTCTGAATTATTGAGCCCAGTTCCCTGATGCAAAGCCGATCCCATGGGAGTGCTCCTAAAACACCTCCAGCAGAAAGCAAGGGCACGCCTCCCACACAACCAAGACCTACAAAGCCTTCAGCACCACCCCCCCAAATATGTCACTACAGCATACTCCAGTATTGATCATATAACACAAAAAAGCACCAGGTTAACATTTCAGGCTGTATCTCATAGCAGAGTAGAGCAGTGTGTTGCATTATTAGGAAATACATATTGGCAAGCCCACTCCATCACCACCAAATGGAAGATTTAGCCATGGCCAACACTACTTTTGGCTCCCAGCCACAAGCTGGTAATTGCTACTAGGTTCATTAAATTCTTTGTTAATAAACAGGAAGCCCAAATATATGGCACTATATTCTCAGTTCACTGCTGCCATAATTTGACAGTGCTGTGCTTTATCGTTAGTTTCATCTTCATTGGCAAAAGGAAGAAAATTCCAGGCCATTTTGTAAAAATCTGTGCAAAGCATCAGTATTGCACACCACATCCCTGGAGCAGTACAATCTGCAGATAGTGTAAATAAGGCACAGAGGGACATCAGGCAGGCAGGAGCAGGATGAAGCCAAGCTCTCCCTAGTTCTGCAGGAGTAGGATTTCTGCTCAATTGCAGAGCACAAATTCCTCAAACCTGGGCTGGCTCACACAGTTTCAGAAACAGTGACTCTAGTACCTCCAGCCTGGTGCTCATGAACTCCTTCAGGCACCTTCAATATTTGGGCCTATAATGCAGAAGCTGCTTTTGTGTTACTTATTGGTCGAAGTAAAAAATTTCATTCAAAATATTAAGCTTCAAGAATAACAAAAAAATTATGTAGCCTCCGCCTTGCCCAAAAGTATTTGTAGAAATTCCCCTTGATAAAAAAGACAATAAAAGCAGTATTTCTAGGTACGTACATATAGATGATCTTTCTCCCTTCTACCTTTTTGCTTCCTTTCTACCTGTCAGACTGGACTCACCTGTATCACTCTCAGGGGCCAAAAGCCCCTGCCAAGGACCCTGCTGAGCACATACTTTGTTTTCACAGCAAAGAGTTTTCCAAGCCTTTTGAAGAGAAGGTAGGCTTGGGAAAAGATCAAGTAAAGAGATGGCAGGCTGGTGGCTCTGAGGACACAGTCCCAGGAGTCAGCTTTTGCCTCCTTGTACCAAAAGTGCTCCAAACTCCCACTCCCTCTCGGTCCAAGTTGTGGTTTTCTAACGCGTCCCTCAGAAAGCAGGGTAAAGCAACCCTGAGTGTCACCCTTTCTTCTGGGGGCAAGTAACAATTTAGTTTCCTGATGCAACTACAGGACTTTCACTGTGAGAGTATAACCACTTCGAGTAAGTGCACGACCCGCCCCACTGCCTGCACCTGGCCCTGCGCTGTGCCCATGGCAGTGCTCGCGGCCCCTTGCCCCAGCCCGGAGCAGCCCCTGCAAACCCTGGTGACAGCCACGCGCACAGCGTTGCCGAGCTGCAGAGCAAAGCCCATGCAGAGAGCTGTGTCTCCTCCCGCACAGCAGAGGGAGGACACTGCCCAACGGCTCCCAGAAATGCCATGTTGGGGAATGGCAGTGGGAGGGCTTCAGCCTTTCCCAGCCCTTGGCTAGGCCCCACGGAGGCTGCAGGCAGCTGAGCTGCCAGCCAAGGAACCCCCATCTTATATCCAGGGTCGCTGTGAGCTCCCCGTGCCGGCCCACCAGCCTTGCTGGGGTGAGGCCTTTGCTCAGCAGGTCTGCCACAACTTCAGGCGTCCGCTGGTCAGGCCAGCCACGGGCTCCTCCTCCCCTCTCCGGACGGAGCAGCCCAAGGGAAGCCGTCTCATGGGCGGCAGTGCAGGAGCCGTGCGAAGGCTGGGCTCAGCCGCGGCACGTGGTGCCTGCAAAGTGCCCGGCATGAGGAGAGAGGGAGCCCAGCAGGACACCAGCGGCTCCCGGGCCACCACCAGCTCACAAGTGCTCTGCTAAAGAGATGCAGAGCTGGGAGCTGGCCAGAACTGGCCTTTGAGGTCTTTGGGCTACCAAGGAACACGTCTCCACCACAGAGAGCAAATTGGGTTGCAGGGGGAGTTGCAGAGCGGTGAAGAAAGAGCAAGGCATTAAAGTGTGCTTGCACAGGTCTAAGAACAGCACCAGCCTCTGGGGGAGGCATCCACCAGCATCAACACTGCACGGCTTGAGGAGAGCTCAGTCCCAGCCAGCGTGACCAACCCCAAGGATTGCTCTCTGCCGTCATGCTCATCAGTGCTCAAGGAAGTCCACCAAATGACCGCCCTTCCTCACTGTGTCCCCACGGGCCCCCTGGACTTGTCCCCGGCACCCCCCCCCCCCCCACCTAGCCCCGGCCAGGGCACATCACAACGCGGCCGTTGTCGCCAGGGCAACGCGGATGCTTTCAAGGGTTCCGTCCCACAGCGCCTCCAGTACTGGCCACCGAGCGCCAAGGCGAGGTGTGTAGCAGGGCTGCCCAGCACCAGGGACCACTGATGCTCGGGAAGGCGATGCAGGGGGGCTGTGCGGGGACGGGAGGGCTGCGGGATGCCTCCGAAGGCAGGGCCCAAATCCACTGCAGGCCAGACCGCGCTCAGACCGCTCACATTCCCATTGCCCCTTCCCTCCAGTTTTCACTTGGCTCCCACCCGCGCAAATGCACTGCCCGTGGCAGCGAGGCTGCTGCGGGCAGGCCCAGCACTGCCTGCTCCGTGCACCACCTGTCCTGCGCAGGGAGGTGCAAAGGGGCCCTGGGGCCGGAGACCACTGCCGGCAGGGCTGTCCCTGCTAATGCCTCCTTTTCCCTTGCAGGCTTTGGATACAAACTCCATGGCTGGTCAGGGCATGGCAGAAGCCATGGAGTGGGAGAGCTACGGCTGCAGCAGCCAGGTACTTGCCCCACAGCCAGCTGGCTGCACGGGGACAGGTGGGGGCACCCAGAGGGGATCCTGGCAGAGGTGTCCGGGAGCTCTCCTGCACACGGGCGCTGGGGCAGAGCTGCCCTACGGGCATGCTTACCACCCTCATGGAGAGGAGCTGGGACAAGTGGCACAGCTCCTAAAAGCTGCAGTGGGGAAGGAGTAGAGACCAGGCATGGCACCAGGGCCCTGGTGCCTCCCAGTCCCACACAGAAACAGTCGCAGCACCAGGCAAACCCCAGCCAACAGCCGTCCACAGGGGCCTTGCAGCCAGTGACAGAGGCAACGTCTTCAGGGCATCTCCTAGGGGAAAGCTTTCCCAAGGGCTTCTGCATGCACTCTTCTGCAGCCCTGCAGAAAGCACTGTGGGTGGGAGGCCTGGCACTGCCTGCACTGGGCCCCAGCACAGCAGAGGACCAGAGGCCGCAGGGCCCGAGCCGGATGCCTTTGTCCCCTTCCCTGACTATGTCTCCTTTCCTCTTTCAGGCTCCGAGCGCCAACGGCCTGGCAGGCTGCAGCCTCCCCGAGCCCATGGAGTGGCTGAGTTATGGCCAGGTATTTGCCCCGCTGCCGGCTGCACTGGACGGGGAGAGCTGGGGGCTTGACCCTGCCCATTCTCGTAGCTCCTGGGTGCTTTGCGGGAGCAGCCAGACGGGATCCCGGCAGAGGTGTCAGGGAGCTCGGCCAGGCCTGGGTGCTGGGGCATGTCTGCCCGGTGTGCGGGCAGTTGCTGCCTGAGCCCCTCTCCCTGGCTGTGGCCTCCGGGGTGCACAGGGAGCCTCTGGCACTGCGCCACTGACAGCCACTCTGCTAGGAAAGAGTCTGGGAGGAAGAGAGGCCTGGGGCCCGAGCCTCCCGCCTGTGCGGCTGTCCCTGCAAACACCTTCCTCTCTCTTTCAGATTCTGGGCACCGACAGGCAGGCTGGTGGGGACCAGCCTGAACCGATGGAGTGGCAGAGCTCGGCCGGCAGTGGCCAGGTACTCCTCCGTCAGCTGCTGGACGGGGACAGAGCGGGGCTTGGTCCTTCCACTTCCTCCCAAGCACATCACTCAGAGGGAGCCTGCGGTGGGCAGGCGATAGCCCTGCCTGCGCTGTGCACCCCCTGCCCCGGGCAGGGGCAGGACCACACGTGCCGGGGCCAGAGTCTGCGGGCGTTGTGACCTCCCCTGACAATGTCTCCTTTCCTCTTTCAGGCTCTGGGGACCGACGGCCTGGCAGGCTGCAGCCACCCACAGCCCATGCAGTGGCAGAGCTATGGCTGCAGCGGCCAGGTATTCCCCGTGCTGCCGGCTGGATGGGGACAGATGTGGGCTTGGCCCTTCCCGCGCCTCTTGCTCCTGGGCTGCTTTTGGAGAGCAGCCTGTGGGGATGGTGGCAGAGGCGGCAGGGAGCTCTGGCGGGCCATGGGCGCTGGGGCAGAGCTGCACAGGGCGCAGGAGCGGCAAAGCCCTCGGCAGCTTGCTGCCTGAGCCCCTCGCCCTGGCTGTGGGCTCGGGTCGGCACGGGAAGCCCCTGGCAGTGCAGCACTGAGAGCCGCTCTTGCAGCAAAGAGCCTGGCAAGTGGGCAAAGAGGCTCTCCTGATGCTGGGGAGCCCCCAACATATTGCTTTTGCCTAACGATGCCTCTTTTCTCTTTTCTCTTGCAGGCCAAAAGGTCCTTCACTCTGGCTGCTGCTAGGAAGGGCCGGCCTTCCCCAGGCCTCCATCGTTAGTTTTTATTTCAGTTATGTAGATTTTAGATAGAAGAATGTTTTTGTTTCCTTTCGTTTTAAAATATATATTTTTGTGTAGTTCTTTAAGTGGTGTGTGTTGGTTTTAAGCGAGCTCCGTCACAAAAAGCACACAGACTGTAGGTATGTTGGTTGAGCTTTGCTCAATAGCCCCATGATTAGGTCCCAAAGATGGTGTCTGTAGGACTCCCCGTGAACTGTGAGTCTGGGCGTGCCTGAGGGGGGAATATCGACAAGCCCTATCCGCTGGCCTTCGCCTGCTCCATCTGCAGGTCTGTACACCTCGGAGCACTTTTAGGTGCTGCTGGAAGGAAGCACGACCTGTGGCTGTCACAGGAACACCCTTCCCTCCAGTGCTCACTCCGTGCTGCTGTTTCCCCTGAAAGGAAGCAAGCACCTCTAGCGTCTGGCTGGACAGGTCATCTGCTGGTTACAAGGCCAGTGTTTTCACGGACCTATCACTCTTGTCTCAGACAGTACTGAATTTGCTGTGCTTGCAGCAATGTGCAGAGAGGACGCCGCCATGTCAAATACAGCGCGGGGACAAAGTGGCCACTAACCAAGCAGAATCACCGGGGATTCTGCAACAAGAGGCGGTGGGGGGACCTGCTCTGCCCCAGCCACCCCTGTGGTCAAGGCGCATAAAGTCCAAGACCGGGGCAGGCACAAGACACGCCTCGCAGGCCGGAGCGGCCTGTCTTCTCCGCAGCAGATCTGTCCTGTGCAGCAGACGCCTGGTGCCTTGAGCCGCTGCGCCTTGCTGCGACGAGGCTGCTCCCCGCCGCGTGACACCAGCACTGCTGGCAGAGGCTCAGGTTTTACGCTAGCAGCCACAGGCCGTGGCCCAAGGCTTTTGCAGTGCCTGCCCCTCTTCTCTCCCACCTGCTTCCCCACCTCGCTCGAGTGGGCTCTGGCGTTATAGCAGCGGTGGCCCTTCAGCCGCCCTTCAGTGACAAGGCCGCTCGCTCTGGGCCTGGTGGCAGCTTCAGAGAGGCCTCTGTCGCAGCTGGGGTGGAGCTGCGAGGGTGCTGGTCGTGGGGAGGGCAGGCGCCCTGCTAAAACGCACGACCCGCCCCACTGCCTGCACCTGGCCCTGCGCTGTGCCCATGGCAGTGCTCGCGGCCCCTTGCCCCAGCCCGGAGCAGCCCCTGCAAACCCTGGTGACGGCCACGCGCACAGCGTTGCCGAGCTGCAGAGCGAAGCCCATGCAGAGAGCTGTGTCTCCTCCCGCACAGCAGAGGGCAGACACTGCCCAACGGCTCCCAGAAATGCCATGTTGGGGAATGGCAGTGGGAGGGCTTCAGCCTTTCCCAGCCCTTGCTAGGCCCCACGGAGGCTGCAGGCGGCTGAGCTGCCAGCCAAGGAACCACCATCTTATACCCAGGGTCGCTGTGAGCTCCCCGTGCCGGCCCACCAGCCTTGCTGGGGTGAGGCCTTTGCTCAGCAGGTCTGCCACAACTTCAGGCGTCCGCTGGTCAGGCCAGCCACGGGCTCCTCCTCCCCTCTCCGGACGGAGCAGCCCAAGGGAAGCCCTGTGACGGGCAGCAGTGCATGAGCCGAGCGAAGGCTGGGCTCAGCCACTGCACATGGCGCCTGCAAAGTGCCCGGCATGAGGAGAGAAGGAGCCCAGCAGGACAGCAGAGGCTCCCACGCCACCACCAGCTCACAAGTGGCCTGCTAAAGAGATGCAGAGCTGGGAGATGGGCAAAGTGGCCTTTGGGGTCTTTGGGCTACCAAGGAACACGTCTCCACCATGTAGAGCACACCTTCTAGACTAAGGTGGGTTGCAGGGGGAGTGGCAGAGTGGTGAAGAAAGAGCAAGGCATTAAAGTGTGCTTGCACAGGTCTAAGAACAGCACCAAGTGGACCCCAGCCTCTGGGGGAGGCATCCACCAGCACCAACACTGCACGGCTTGAGGAGAGCTCAGTCCCAGCCAGCATGTCCAACCCCAATGATTGCTCTCTGCCATCAAGCTCATCAGTGCTCAGGTAAGTCCACCAAATGACCGCCCTTCCTCACTGTGGCCCCACGGGCCCCCTGGACTAGTCCCTGGCACCCCCCCGCCCAAACCCAGCCCCAGCCCCGGCCAGGGCACATCACAATGGGGCCGTTGTCGCCAGGGCAACGCGGATGCTTTCAAGGGTTCCGTCCCACAGCGCCTCCAGTACTGGCCACCGAGCGCCAAGGCGAGGTGTGTAGCAGGGCTGCCCAGCACCAGGGACCACTGATGCTCGGGAAGGCGATGCAGGGGGGCTGCGCGGGGACGGGAGGGCTGCGGGATGCCTCCGAAGGCAGGGCCCAAATCCACTGCAGGCCAGACCGCGCTCAGACCGCTCACATTCCCATTGCCCCTTCCCTCCAGTTTTCACTTGGCTCCCACCCTCGCAAATGCACTGCCCGTGGCAGCGAGGCTGCTGCGGGCAGGCCCAGCACTGCCTGCTCCGTGCACCACCTGTCCCGCGCAGGGAGGTGCAAAGGGGCCCTGGGGCCAGAGACCACTGCCTGCAGGGCTGTCCCTCCTAATGCCTCCTTTTCCCTTGCAGGCTTTGGATACAAACTCCATGGCTGGTCAGGGCATGGCAGAAGCCATGGAGTGGGAGAGCTACGGCTGCAGCAGCCAGGTACTTGCCCCACAGCCAGCTGGCTGCACGGGGACAGGTGGGGGCACCCAGAGGGGATCCTGGCAGAGGTGTCCGGGAGCTCTCCCGCACACGGGCGCTGGGGCAGAGCTGCCCTACGGGCATGCTTGCCACCGCCATGGGAGGAGCTGGGACAAGTGGCGCAGCTCCTACAGCTGCAGTAGGGAAGGAGGAGACCCACGCATGGCACCAGGGCCCTGGTGCCTCTCAGCCCCTTGCCCGGCTGCACGGAAGCGGTTGCAGCACCAGGCAAGCCCCAGCCAACAGCCGTCCACAGGGGCCTTGCAGCCAGTGACAAAGGCAACGTCTTCGGGACAGTTCCTAGGGGAAAGCTTTCCCAAGGGCTTCTGCATGCACTCTTCTGCAGCCCTGCAGAAAGCACTGCGGGTGGGAGGCCTGGCACTGCCTGCACTGGGCCCCAGCACAGCAGAGGACCAGAGGCCGCAGGGCCCGAGCCGGATGCCTTTGTCCCCTTCCCTGACTATGTCTCCTTTCCTCTTTCAGGCTCCGAGCGCCAACGGCCTGGCAGGCTGCAGCCTCCCCGAGCCCATGGAGTGGCTGAGTTATGGCCAGGTATTCGCCCCGCTGCCGGCTGCACTGGACGGGGAGAGCTGGGGGCTTGACCCTGCCCATTCTCGTAGCTCCTGGGTGCTTTGCGGGAGCAGCCAGACGGGATCCCGGCAGAGGTGTCAGGGAGCTCGGCCAGGCCTGGGCGCTGGGGCATGTCTGCCCGGCGTGCAGGGAGTTGCTGCCTGAGCCCCACTCCCTGGCTGTGGCCTCCGGGGTGCACGGGGAGCCTCTGGCACTGCGCCACTGAGAGCCGCTCTGCTAGGAAAGAGTCTGGGAGGAAGAGAGGCCTGGGGCCCGAGCCTCCCGCCTGTGCGGCTGTCCCTGCAAACACCTTCCTCTCTCTTTCAGATTCTGGGCACCGACAGGCAGGCTGGTGGGGACCAGCCTGAACCTATGGAGTGGCAGAGCTCGGCCAGCAGTGGCCAGGTACTCCTCCGTCAGCTGCTGGACGGGGACAGAGCAGGGCTTGGTCCTTCCACTTCCTCCCAAGCACATCACTCAGAGGGAGCCTGCGGTGGGCAGGCGATAGCCCTGCCTGCGCTGTGCACCCCCTGCCCCGGGCAGGGGCAGGACCACACGCCCCGGGGCCAGAGTCCGTAGGCGTTGTGACCTCCCCTGACAATGTCTCCTTTCCTCTTTCAGGCTCTGGGGACCGACGGCCTGGCAGGCTGCAGCCACCCACAGCCAATGGAGTGGCAGAGCTATGGCTGCAGCGGCCAGGTATTCCCCGTGCTGCCGGCTGGATGGGGACAGATGTGGGCTTGGCCCTTCCCGCGCCTCTTGCTCCTGGGCTGCTTTTGGAGAGCAGCCTGTGGGGATGGTGGCAGAGGCGGCAGGGAGCTCTGGCGGGCCATGGGCGCTGGGGCAGAGCTGCACAGGGCGCAGGAGCGGCAAAGCCCTCGGCAGCTTGCTGCCTGAGCCCCTCGCCCTGGCTGTGGGCTCGGGTCGGCACGGGAAGCCCCTGGCAGTGCAGCACTGAGAGCCGCTCTTGCAGCAAAGAGCCTGGCAAGTGGGCAAAGAGGCTCTCCTGATGCTGGGGAGCCCCCAACACATTGCTTTTGCCTAACGATGCCTCTTTTCTCTTTTCTCTTGCAGGCCAAAAGGTCCTTCACTCTGGCTGCTGCTAGGAAGGGCCGGCCTTCCCCAGGCCTCCATCGTTAGTTTTTATTTCAGTTATGTAGATTTTAGATAGAAGAATGTTTTTGTTTCCTTTCATTTTAAAATATATATTTTTGTGTAGTTCTTTAAGTGGTGTGTGTTGGTTTTAAGCGAGCTCCATCACAAAAAGCACACAGACTGTAGGTATGTTGGTTGAGCTTTGCTCAATAGCCCCACAATTTCACATACCATGTGCAGCTTAGTCCTAAAGATGGTGACTGTGGGACTCCCATTGAACTGTGAGTCTGGGGGTGCCTGAGATGGAGAGATCGAAAAGCCCTATCCCCCGGTGTACCTGAGAAGCTTTCATGGCAGCTGAGAGAACATTTTCCCACAGTCCACCGGCCTCTTCCAAGGGAAACTGTTGGCCCCAAAGAAAGTATGGCCTTGAAATGCAAAGCCGAGCTCTCAGATCTCAGAGACTCTTTGTGAATACATGGCTTGGTGTGGGCTTGGGAACTCTCAGTAAAGGCATTACGGGGGTAGGGGGGAGCAGGTACAGTTTCCCAGGAGGGTGCTGGTGAAGAAATTGCCTGCTGCTGGGAATCGCTCTGGAGCTGTAGACCATGATGACATCTGGTATGTCCTATGATGTCACTAGGGAATGGACCAAGTCACAAAGGAAGTCATCTGTTCCTTGCAGGGTGTGGGATTTCATGTGTTAGGACCCATTTTAACTGCTTGAATTGTGGGACACTCGTGCTAGGTCTGTGACCAGGCTTTCCCATCTACTCTGTGCTTCCACCAAAAAGGCTACTGTCAGGTAAAATGAGTGATGAATCAAGAATAACATGTATCCTTCATAAAATTCAGGTTAGAAGGCATCTCAAGCAATCACTTGTCCAACCTCCTGCATAACGTCTGCTGATTTTTACATGCTCCTGTGGTTGGCCAAGTCTTTCACTCACGGCCATACACTGATTATTTGCCTTTTGCTACAGAAGAGACCTCCTTCTCCTCATTATTCAGACTAAAAATATGTCCCTGGACTGTGACAGAAACTCCCTCCCTGATATTTTTAAAGTCTACCTATGTATTAGAAATTCTACGAATTTTGAGCCTTCTTCCACCTCTTTCTTTAGACAACATTCCATTTTTCTGCGAATGCCACCTTTATAGGAGCTGGAGATCTGTGTGCGATCGCAGGGCCGTGATCTCATTGCAATCACACAGACATGGTGGGATAGCTTTCATGACTGGAATGCTGTCATGGATGGATATGTGCTTTTTAGGAGAGGCAGGCCAGGAAGGCAAGGTGGTGGAGTCGCTCTTTATGTGAGAGAGCAACTGGAATGCATCGAGCTCTGCCTAGGGGTGGAGGAGGAGGAGGCATTTGAGAGCTTATGGGTAAAGATCAAAGGTCAGGCTAGCACAGGGGACACTGTTGTGGGTGTCTACTACAGGCCACCTGACCTGGAAGAGAAAATTGATGAGGCCTTTTGTAGGCAGCTGGAAGTAGCCTCATGATCACAGGCCCTGGTTCTCATGGGGGACTTCAACCACCCTGACATCTGCTGGAGAGACTACACAGCAAGGCACAAACAGTCCAGGAAGCTCCTGCACTGATGATAACTTCTTGTCACAAATGGTGGAGAAGCCTATAAGGAAGGGTGTTCTGCTGTACCTTGTCCTTACCAACAGAGAGGGACTGGTTAGAGATGTGAAGGTTGGGGGCAGCCTTGGCTGCAGTGACCACGAGATGGTGGAGTTCAGGATCCTGCAGGAAAGAACTAAGGCAAGAAACAGGACTGCGACCCTGGACTTCAGGAGAGCGGACTTCGGGCTCTTCAGAGACCTAATTGGTGGAGTCTCATGGGTTAAGGCCCTAGAAGGAATGTGGGTCCAGGCGAGCTGGCT
Source organism: Rhea pennata (assembly GCF_028389875.1). Classification (NCBI taxonomy): domain Eukaryota; kingdom Metazoa; phylum Chordata; class Aves; order Rheiformes; family Rheidae; genus Rhea; species Rhea pennata. The sequence continues at coordinate 2,464,553 of NC_084678.1, read as the reverse complement.
AATATTCAAACATCACTTCCTCTAAGCTCAAGAGCGGTGCATCCCTGTGAGTAAGAATTGCAGCAAAAGGGGCAGGAGACCTGCATGGGTGAGCAAGGAGCTCTTGGCCAAATTCAGACAAAAAAAGAAAATACACAGAATGTGGAAGAGGGGACAGGCTACTTGGGAGAATTATAGGAATGCAGTCAGAGTGTGTAGAGATGCTGCAAGGAAGGCCAAGGCCCAGCTGGAATTGAGTCTTGCAAGGAATGTCAAGGACAATAGGAAGGGCTTCTTCAGATACATCAGCAGTAAGAGGAGGACTAGGGAAAATGTGGGCCTGCTACTAAATGGGGAGGGGGGGCGTGGTGACAAGGGATACAGAGAAGGCAGAATTACTGAATGCCTCCTTTGCTTCAGTCTTCACTGCTAAGGGCAGCCCTCAGGAGTCCTGCAGCCTGGACGTGAGGGAGAAAGTCCAGAGAAGGGAACTTTCTTTTGGTTGAGGAGGAAAGGATTAGAGACCTTCTGGGCAGACTAGACATCCACAAATCCATGGGCCCAGATGGGATGCAGCCACGGGTACTGAGGGAGCTGGCGGATGTTGTTGCCAGGCCGCTCTCCATCATCTTTGAAAGGTCCTGGACAACTGGAGAGGTGCCTGAGGACTGGAAGAAAGACGGTGTCATTCCAGTCTTCAAGAAGGACAAGAAGGAGGACCCAGGCAACTATAGGCCGGTTAGCCTCACCTCCATCCCTGGAAAGGTGATGGAACAGCTCAATCTGGATGTCATCTCCAGACATAGGGAGGAAAAGAAGGTGATCAGGAGTAGCCAGCATGGATTCACCAAGGGGAAATCCTGCTTAACCAATCTGATAGCCTCCTATGATGGCATGACTGGCTGGGGAGATGAGGGGAGAGCAGTGGACATTGTGTACCTTGACTTCAGCAAGGCTTTTGACACTGTCTCCCATAACATCCTCCTAAATAAGCTCAGGAAGGGTGGGTTAGATGAGTGGACAGCAAGGTAGATTGAGAACTGGCTGAAAGGCAGAGCTCTGAGGGTCTTTGTCAGTGGTGTGGAGTCCAGTTGGAGGCCTGTGGCTAGTGGTATCCCCCAGGGCTCAGTACTGGGTCCCATCCTGTTCAACTTTTCCATCAATGACCTGGATGAGGGGACAGAGTGCCTCCTCAGCAAGTTTGATGATGATACCAAGTTTGAAGGAGTGGTTGATACACCTGAGGGCTGTTTGGCCATTCAGAGAGACCTGGCCAGGCTGGAGAGCTGGGCAGAGAGGAACCTCATGAGGTTCAACAAGGGCAAGTGCAGGATCCTACATCTAGTGAAAAATAACCCTAGGCACCAGTACAAGCTAGGGGCTGACTTTCTGGAGAGCAGCTCTGCAGAGAAGGACCTGGGAGTGCGGTGGATGACAAATTGACCATGAGCCAGCAATGTGCCCTTGTGGCCAAGAAGGCCAATGGTCTCCTGGGGTGCATTAGGAAGAGTGTTGCCAGCAGGTGGAGGGAGGTGATGCTGCCCCTCTACTCAGCCCTGGTGAGGCCTCATCTCCAGTACTGTGTCCAGTTCTGGGCTCCCCAGGACAAGAGAGACATGGAGCTACTGGAGAGAGTCCAGCGTAGGGCTGCGAAGATGGTCAGAGGGCTGGAGCACCTGCCCTATGAGGAACGGCTGAGAGAGCTGGGCCTGTTAGCCTGGAGAAGAGAAGACCAAGGGGGGATCTTACCAATGTGTACAAGTACCTGAAGGGAGGGTGTCAAGGGGATGGGGACAAACTCTTTTCAGTTGTCCCGTGCGACAGGACAAGAGGCAATGGGCAGAAATTGAAGCACAGGAAGTTCCGCCTGAACGTGAGGGGGAATTTCTTCACTGTGAGAGTGACGGAGCACTCTCTACAACCGAGAGGTTGTAGAGTCTCCTTCTCTGGAGATCTTCAAGGCCTGCCTGGATGCAGCCCTGTCTAACATGCTGTAGGTGACCCTGCTGAGCAGGGAGGTTGGACTAGATGATCTCCAGAGGTCCCTTCCAACCTTACTGATTCTATGATTTATACTGTTAGCACATGACTCCAGCTTCCTGCAGACCTCTCCTTTGTCAGGCCTGAAGCTGTGAAGGGTTCAGTATTACCTTCTCTTCCCAGACAGTGGCATTTATCTTGTCCCTCCTCACTATCAGCTTCTATAGGTAAGCCCCCAGCACCTCTATCCATTGCTCCTACAGCCAGAGCCCAGCTATATCAGGAAAGCAGTTTATGCTGTTGTAGACTGTAGCTTAATTTTAAGCAATTTATGCTTTTGGCCTCTGAACTGTCTTGTGGCTATGCAGTGAAACTGACCTTTGCAGGGTTGTAAACTTAACTGACTTACCACTTCATAGGGAAAGTGCTTCTGGCAGGGGAGCTGGTTGTCTGCTTGATGAAGTGTCAGCCCACCATGTCAACACATAGGGTGAAGTCATGCAGCTACTGAGTCTTTCCTCACCTCCTGCAGCGCAGGGATCTGCTTGCCTCACCTTCACCAGTTGCTTTCCCGGTCTCAGCATAGAGATAGGAGCAGCTGTGTCTTTCCTATCCTTAGCAGGACTGATTTTTCCACCAATGACTTCAGTCGACTCAGACATGCTCTGCTCACTCACTCTACTCACTCCTTCCCTTCCAAGGTAATTGCTCCCTCACCTCCCCAGTCTCCTTTCACAGAAATTCCTCAGGTCTCAATTCTTTGAGGGTACCTAGCCTAAAGTCTATATAGGATTGATTCCATGAATAGGGCCTTGGGTCTCCACTGTGAATGAAGCTGACTCACTCTTCCAGACATTCCCCTGCCCTGTAGTGCACCATACCCAAACAGCAGTCCCACTCCTACAGCCCTGGCAGGAGCTTTAGCAGGAGGACAACCAATTCCCAGAATGAGGAAAGAGATCCTATGCTACTAAAAACACTGAGCTCACAGCAAGGTGCCACACAGGCAGCATAACTGCATTAGGATTGACAAGCAGAAGGGGCCTGGATGCCAGGTCCCACTCATGCTGGGCTTCCCTACCTGCCTACAGGTGCACTTTACAGAGCAGGGAACCACTCCAGCCACTTGCAAGCCCTAGCAGCACTCACCCAAAGCCCTGCCAGTTCTTCCTCCACTCTGGTAAGCTAGGCAGCAGATGAGGCATTGTATGGGCCTCCATCCTTACCTCTCTCCGTCTCTGGTTGCTCACCTGCTTCCACTCATGCAGCACCAGTAGCAGCTCAGCATCAGGCTGCATCTTATTTGGACTCACTTAGCTTAGTCTCCCTGTTGCTGCCTCCCTTCAGCTGCCTCCTCAGAGCTTAACATCTACTCAGCTACTATCAGCATGTAGTAGCACATGGCTGCTTGCCTGCCCATGGGATGCTATTATATGGCAGGCTGCTGCATGCTCTCTGAGTGAAACAAGCCTGTCAACCTCTTCAGGTTTAATATCCCTCAGATCAGTTTCCAGATTGGAGTCATTCAGGAGCATCTATGCTACACAGAAAGTCATCATATTAACCAGCATACTGGGAGCAGTTATCACCATACTTGGCTTTTTGTTTGACAGTGATGAGTTAATGAGATGTTTAGTGATTTCTCCATGTTTTAGTTTATAGATGAGAGAAATGGCTCTACTGAAAGCTATCTATCTGAGCTCCTCCACTTCATTATTTGTTTAGACAATGGGAGAATAAAAGAGAAAATTTCCTTGAGGTTGGGAATTAAATTTTCTTTTCTGTTTATTCCCCCTTGGGGGAAAAAAAAAGGCAACAGCATTTTGGCTTTTATCAGATCCCTCTGTCTTACAGCTAAGGGTGAAATGTAGGGTGCTCATACCTGGACAGCAGAGGGGCTACTTGGAAACAGCCTGAATGATTGCAGGTATGTCTACCAGAGTCCCATCAAAGCTGTTGAATGATAGGCCATCTCACAGAATTGGTAAGGTTGGAAGGGACCTCTGGAGATTGTCTAGTTCTTGACAGAGCTGGGAACAATGGAGGGAATCAGAAAGAAAAAGATAGACAGAGGGAAAATATAAGTGTCTCTCCAGAGCTGTTTCCTTCTGATTCCATTACCAAAGAAAATGAATAAAAGAAATAATTATTTCCATGGTGCTTGCTCCCCAGTTCTACTACAGATATAAATTAAGCCTAAAAATTTGTCATTTCTTTTAAGCTCGGGTAATGTCATTCCAATATTTACTGGGCTGCATGCCAGTTCCTGGGTTTTATATCAGTTCAAATCTAGTCTCTCACTTTATCGTTCTTTGTTCTTTTGTCTTAGCTTATCGCATTTCTTTAACCTGGAAATGGAAAAGTCATTCTAGCTCAGCGGCACAGTGTCTCAGGTGTCAACCTAAAGGGCATCTCAGCAGAAGGACCTCCCCATTTGCATTCTCCTGCAGCTAAGAGTGATTCTTAGAGTTTATTTTATGTTCGTCTGCTCATGGCAGACCAGACTGCATGATAAAGCCAAAACCACTTAGGTCTGATTGCTGCTACATGAACTAACCTCACTGCTTATCCTCCTGGACCCCCTCTGTCCACCTATGTCTTGAAACGTCTATCACAGAATCACAGATGTCAGAAGGGACTGTTAGCAACCGTCTAGTTCAAACTCCCTGCTGAAGCAGGGTTGCCCAGGACCCTGTATAGACAGCTGTTGAATATCTCCAAGGAAGGAGACTCCACAACCTCCCTGGGCAATTCCAGGACTTACTTAGTCACCCTTACAGGAAACTGGACACAGTACTCCAGATGTGGACTCACATGGTAGAGGCGGAGGATCACCTCCCTCGAGCTGCTGGCAACGCACTTCTTCATGCAGCCCAGAATGCCATTGGCCTTCTTGGCCACAAGGGTCATTGCTGGCTCATGGTCAACTTGTTGTCCATCAGGACTCCCAGGTCCTTCTCTGCAGAGCTGTTTTTCAGCAGATCATCCCCCAGCCTGTACTCGTGCATGGAGTTATTCCTCTCTAGGTGCGGGACTCTGCACTTAGCTTTGTTGAACTTCATGAGGTTCCCCACTGCCCAGCTCTCCAGCCTGTCAAGGTCCCTCTGAATGGCAGCGCAGCCCTCTGATATATCAGCCTCTCCTCCCAGTTGTGTCTTATCAGCAAACTTGCTGAGGGTTCACTCTGTCCCTTCATCCAGGTCACTGATGACTAAGTTGAACAAGACTACACCCAATATTGACCCCTGGGGACACTGCTAGCTACAGGCCTTCACCTAGACTGTGCCACTGAGCACAACCCTCTAAGCTCTGCCATTCAGCCAGTTCTCAGCCCACATCACTGTCTGCTCAGCTAGCTGGTACTTCATCAACTTGCCTGTGAGGATGTTATGGGAGACAGTATTGAAAGCAAATAATATGGTCAGAGTCCTTTAAGCTCCTGTGTGACCCAGCAAAGAAAATCTTAGCACAACACTGACAAAGCAGCTGCAAGGCCCACAAATGTACTGCCCAATATTACAGACTGCTCTGCATCCCTCCCTTCACTCCATGCCTAAGCCCAGCTGCTGACATCTCAAAAGCTCCAGCATGCTGCCAGGGAGTTATTTGCACTTCACTACTGCCAAGGGCTACCTCCTTGCCAAATATCCCATCTGCACCAAGCTAATGGAGACCAAGATGTCTGCAGATCTTCCTTGTCAGGAACATGATTTCCTGCTCCTCTGGGACCTTTTTGGCATGTAAGGATACAGGCAAAGCTGGAGCTGCAAATGGCACTGCTTGGAGGATGGTGGCAGAGCCACACAAACCTAAACCAAGGGGTAGAGGGCTCGATCTGTGCAGCATCCAGGATGTGTGAAAAGGGCATTCTTGATGGCAAAGGGATGTACTGCACAATGGGACTTCCTCCAGTAGAGAGGCAGTTTTAAAACTGGGAAGGCAGTTTCCCAGAAAGTACAGTCTTCTCACTGGAAATATTTTAAAAAGAAAAATATAAATGTGGGAATGTCATTGCAAAGGATCACTCTGAGCAATTCTGGCTTTGACCTCATTTCTGCTCTGTTAGTGACCATTTGGAGCTGTTGCTGGCCTCTGCATGTCCATGGAGTTTGTGGCAAGCAGTTTGGGGTGGGTTTTTGGTTTTGTTCTGTTTTGTTTTTTTTAAAAAAAAACAACAAAAAAAAGTTTCCTGGGCTGAATGATAATTATTTGCTTCTTCAAGAAAAATAGAGCTCCTATCTAAATGATTCCAGAGTTCAGGGACACCACAGGACAACTGCTGTGACGTACATCTTGTGCTTTCTCACCTCTCTGAATTGGTAAATATATGAAGAGTTCCAAAAGTGAAGTTTGCAGAGGATCATGAAAATAGATTTATTGTTGAATATTTCCATTTGTTATTACAATTAATCACCAGGACCTAAGAAAAAAGAATATAGTTTATGAAAACATCAAGCAGGGGGTGTGACTACAGTAACCTGACAAATGGGACAGCAAGACAGGGAGATGGTTTAGAATAATCCATTTTCATGACAGCTCTGGTTTAAAGAGTGAGTATCATCCTTCTGAATGACAACCTCCAGAGCATAATCATGGCCCTCATCTGAAACCATGCACTAGCTCCTCAGAACCCTTTCAAAAGACAAGGCACCATATTTTTCAAACTCTGTCTCAGCATGATACTCAGATGAGTCTCTCTCTCTCTGCTGTGAAAAATAAATGTGCCTCTTTAAAGAGCTAAACTCCCATTTTTCAAAATGAGCCTCAACTCTGGACACACACTTCTGAACACACAGAATAATTTTGTCCAGAGTTTTGCACCAAGGTCAGTGGTAACATGGGCTCAATCTTCTCCCTCTTTCCTTGAAGGGACTTCTGTGCCTCTCTCATCTGCCATGAGAAGCGACAGGCTTGTCTGGGCTTCATCTCTCTCTGCAATGATAGCATCATTAATTTATAAGAAAAGGGGGGAATGGTCTACTTTTTAACTTGGTAGTTGAGATACAGACCTCAAAACAAGACATACCGAGATTTTAGTAGCTGCACCCATGAAGTATTTATAAATGACAGTCTGCTACAGGAGACTATGGACATGCCTCCAGCATCTGAGCTAGGAAAGCAGGCAGAATCAAGCCTGGGTTTCCCTACTTAGTAAAGTTCCCTGACCTTTGAGTTACTTTGGAGGAGAAAGAGCAGAGCTCCTACCCCAGCAGCCTCATGAGCCTCACCTTTGTCTCCATTAGATGCTTGCAGAAAGAGCAGCAATTGAGTCAAATGGGACATCGTTCAGATGTTCTCTGAGTCAGTGAGAAAATGCATATTTTTTGCAGTTTGGCAAATGAGCTGTAAAGACAAACAAAATCTCCAAATTCAGTCGTGCCTTGACCTTTGCTGGGAGATCTTGAGACCTCTGAATATAGGTATTCAGGGAATGCTACAAGGTTTCTAGATTCTGCCTGTCTGTAGGAAAGAGCTCAGCAGATATGGAGTTCTTAACCTCCAGCAATCCGGAAAAGAGCCCTAGGTCTCTTGACCAGTTTGCCATAAGAGACAGGAAGAAGCAAGAAGGTTTCTACTGAAGAAACCTTCACTTTGCGGTCCTACAAGCAATCAGATGGTTGGTTTCTCCCATTCTGCTCCCCAAAATCTTTCGTATCCCTCTGTGCTCTCCATCATTGAATACACATATAGCCAGACCTTTGGCATTTGCCTTGTGGCATTTGTGTCTAGTTCAAGAACTGCAAAAGCACACAAGCATACTTCTGTGGGATCAGGTTTAGCTGGAAAGAGAATGATTTTCTGAAGTATCATTGTTCTCATGAGTCTCTTCATCTACCTCCAGTGACCAGTTTGGATGGATTCTTCTCCATGCACAGCAAGAACACCAGTTCCACACATTTCAATGCCAATCAGAGATCCTGAAGAGGGAAGAAGAATCAGCATGACCATCTGTTTGAAACAGAATATCTATTTACTTCCAGCCATACCTGGATACTCAAAGTTCACTAGCAGGAATAGAAAAAAGGTGTGCATATTCAAAGACAGTTAAGGTAAATTAGAGATGGGACATTGTTAGTGTTTTCATAAGCAGGGTGTTTTGGTGGGCTAGGAACAGGAATCATGCAATGGGAATGCAGAACAGGGGTGGCCATGTGAAACCAGCCAGCAGCACAGAGCAGATTGTCAATATCCATGCGAAGCACCTCATTGACCAGGAATTTCACAGGCTTCTTGACCACTGTTAACTACGAGCGAGTTCATAGCCAGCTTTGATCATGAGCTTTGTTAGTAATTCATAAACAGAAAACGCACACTTGGGGTTTCTTCAGATGAATTACTCCTCGTGAATACTTCACTATCTCTATCCAGAGCTGAGTGTTTTCTGAATATGCTCCTGTCTGTGAAGCTCCCATCAGGCACACATCTCTGTGTGTGTGCTGTTATTTTAAGTTGACCTACCAAAATCCTCTTCAATATCCCTAATGATAAAGCCCCCAGCTGGAATCTGCAGAGGGAGGGAGCTGTCTGCTCCAAAAGCTAAAAATGAATTTGTGCTAATAATTAAAATTGAAAATAACAGCTTGCCTGTGTGATCTGAACCATTAAATTATAGGGGTGGATCTAAGCTTTTTTATATTGGGTTGAGTTTGCTTATGTAAAAATTTCCTGATTCATCCTTCACTGGACTCATTTATGATGTTAAAAAAAAAAAGTGAGTAGGCATCAGTTTTATGGCACTAATTAAAATTGGTTCGTTTCTCTGCCGGATTGCTAAAGAATGTTATTGTTTTTTCACTCCACTTGGTATAAACAACTTCTTCACCATTTGAGCTGTAAATCAGTTCTGAGACTCTTTTCAGAGATACAGTGTTGAAACTGCAGTGACTCTACAGCAATCAGCTCAAGCAAGGTGTTCAGAGCTGGAAGAAAGGGGTCAGTGTTAGCTCCAGGATCTCTCTGGCAATCTTCTCAAGGGTCTGTTCTTAGGCCTCAGTCCTCAGACATGTAGTAGCCAAGCAAGTGCAATGGAATCACCATAACAATTGCACCTACACTGCTGCAAGACTCCTCCATGACAGGGAATTAAAGCAGAGAGTCTGAAATGTTGGACTTTATATCGTTCAACACTCCAGCTCAAGCAGGAGGGATTGTACAGCACAGACAAACACCCACCTCTGAGACTGGCCCAGGAATCTCAGCATAAAGGGATGCTTTTGATAAAACAACTTTCTCATTGCTCATATAGGCCAGCAGAAACACTGACCATGAGCTGTTTTCCACATCCCAATCATAGAACACTTTGTTAAACCTAAATAATTCAAAAGACATGAGCAAAACCTTTCCAGCTATTCACACATCCAAATCATATTTGAAAAAAAAAGGAATTGGGCTAATTAAATTATAATGTACATATTAATTAATGTACATATTTTCTCAGTATATTTTGCACAGCTATAGATGGTCAAATAAATAATGAATGCCATGGAATAATTTATGTGAGCTCTGTTTCTTACTTTACATGTTCTAATTACCAGTATGAACACATCCAAATGAATTATTAAAAATCACAGAATAAATAATATTAAAATTAATTTGTCACCCATAAGTACATGAGAAGCCAAGTTCAAATAGATATTTAATCCTACTAACATGTTGCATTGTAGTAATACTGGCCCAATAAATGGGAGCAGGAGAGGAAATGTTCCTTCTGTCCAACTTGATTAGGAACTCCATTTACATCAGGTTTTGTTTGCTGCTTCTCATGCTGAAATTCAGCAACTAGAGCTATAAAGATGCTTTTCATTCATTGAATCTTCTTAGCATTAGAGGGAACTATAGGAGATTAGATTCCTTTATGAAGCACAGTGTATAAAACTAACATAAGTCTTCAAACATTGTAAGCAACACTTCACACTCACGCAGCACCTTGCAGCTGAGAATTTCACAGTCACCTGTAGATTAATTAAGTTTATTATTTCTCTGGGGGGCTACATATTATCATCCCGCTTTTATACAGCACATGAAAGAACAGGGATGTTCCGGGCCTCTCAACACAACTGTTGCACAATACGAACTGTTTTTGCAGCTGTGACCAGAGGTTAGCAGCAATTGAAACAAATGGCTGGTTATTAGCGTAACTGATTGTTAGCATGCTTGATTGCTTGTTTCTCATATGGATGAGGAGTAATTGTATGCGTCTTATTAAAAAATGTACTCTATCTACTCTACCACTTTCTGAAAGGTGCTGCTGTGGTCTTTTGAAAAATTGCCATGGAAAAACTTGCCCAAGAAGAAACAGTTGCAAACATTTAGCAAAAGTGGGGACTGAACACCTCCATCATGAGACACTGAGTGTATTTCCTGAATGGATGGAGGCAACCACTCCCTTCCATCCCAGTGGGCACACTCCAGCAAAAGTGTACAGCTTAGCTATTAGTTACCCACTTGCTCTGTGTACCCTTATGTGCATTTCATCATTCAGATACACTCCCTTTCCTCTTTTAGCACACCCACAGTTAACATGATTGATGAACAGTGGTTCCACAAAAGCTGGATTAATCAGGAACAAGATTCATTCTAGACTGTGACGTTCCTTTTGACATTGCCTTCAGCACAATTCAGCTGAGACACGTCTCAGAGAGCACTGCAAAGAGTCATTTCACTATGGGCAACACCAGTGCAATATGCTACAACCCTCCCTGCTCCTAGTAGAGCATCTAGGCTAGGCCTGGATGGCTTACAGGTGGCCACTGGCCACCAAGGGCACCAATTTTTCTATCAGGCACGGATTAGTGATTAAATCATTTATTAAATTAATAGCACATGTGCAGAATGGAAGAATGGATCTGCAGTTTAGATCTCATGCTTAGAAAGCCTGAGTTCAAGTCCTTGCTCTGCTGTAAGTGCTTCTGCACATGTGATCTCAGAGGTTTAGGAACTTAAATCACAGGGAAATTCATAGGAGTCAGGTGCCTTAATACCTTTAAGGATCTAGCATTTAGGCTTAGAAGGGGGTTCCTCTGCTTTTTGCACACACAAATCCAGATTAAAGATAGTGGAAGAACTCCACTCCACCCACAGGAGGAACAAACAAAACCCATAACCCCCAGCACGTGGGAAGAGGAGAGGTATGCCGAGCACAGCCCTGAACCCAGACAACGGAGGGGCATCCGTGTGACTGCCAGTGCAAAGACCTCCTGGTGGCCCAAGAGCTAACAGCAATTCTGTTGCAGGTGAGAGGGTGTAAACAAAGCTGACTCACACCATAAAGGTCTGTCCTTTCATGTCCTCTCAGTGTGGGTTTTCAGGCCCCAGCCTGGAGCACCAGAACCCAGACAGCAGGGGAAGAGGCAGCCACTCCATTCTGGTGCACCTGAGGCATGAAGATCATGTACAGGGAGCCCTGGGAGTCTTCTCTAGCTTTCTGTTGGCATCTTCAGTCAGGAAAGGAGTGTCTTCCTTTAAGCATCTGATGCAGTCTCAGGCAAGGGAGCTAAATAAAGTCTTCCTCCTCCCTGCTCACCGACCAGTCCCACCCTGAGGAGAAACAATGCCATGTGATGGAGGACCAGGAAGGCAAATACTAAGTGAATAAAACAGACAGCAAAAACATTCTCAAATTGTTTCTTCAAAATTATTTTCTGTGACCGCAAAATGAGACTTACTTTTTTTCTCTATTTTTAAGTAAGTTTGAGTTTTTTTTAAAAAAAATTTGCTTGAATTTTTTCAAGCATTTCATAGAGAATACTTTTTATCGTTTTTACAAATATTAATCTTTCTTTGGTTTTTTTTCCTGTTGTAGCCCAAGCAATGATCCATTTTTCAGAGGGAATATTCACTTTTGACTTTTTTAATAGGCATTTCTATGGAAAAATCTCAATGAGTAGCTCTTTAACCAATTGTACAAATGAAAAATACCATATACTGGAGAGAAGAATATCAAACACAGAGAGGGCAACTCCATCCTACACAGACAGACAAAATATCCTTCAGATTGTTCAGTTTTCAGATAGAGCTGTGAAAATGAGTTGCAAACTCTACAATTACTTGCAATTTGCAAATACACCAAAGGCAAAACTCATTAAAAAAAAAAAAAAAAAAAAAAAAAAAAAGGTTAGGAATAAATGCAAGCTTTGCTGCAGAAAAAAAAAATCTCTCCGGTAACCATCCATGCCAAAACACAAAGTTATTGCACCCAGCTCCTCTCCTAATTGAACACTGAGGTTTGCTTTTGTTTTCTCCAGGTATGAATGAGAGCAGAGGGGAAGAAGAATGGAGACCCAAGCCCTGGGGTCTGGGAAAGTAGGAGAGCATCACACTTGGCCAGATGTGAGTGGCTTAAGATTGTGCCATTTCCAGCAACCTCAAGGGCTGTCTTTGCTAGCAGAACAGAAGTGAACCCAGAACAGGCTCGCTTTCTCTTTTGTTCAGTTTTAGACAAAAAGTAATGTCAAATAAGAAAAGTCATCATTCTTGCCAAGCTTTCCTCCTGCACCCTGGCTAATCAAGTGACTGACTATTTGCTGAATATTTAACTAGCACATCTAATGTGAACTTTGCTTTATAAATGATAAATCAAACAGGTTTTTTAAAGCTATACCTTGTCATAGTCTCTCCTCCAGTGCTTTCATGGGGAAGAATAATTATTTAGTGCACACTGCATGTATAATGAATTTTCAGGCATACTTGTTTGATCTATAGCCTTGGAAATAAAAATCCCATTAGTCTAACAAGCTCACCAATTATTTCCTGAGATCATTGAGCCCATTTCAGTGAAAAAAGTTACATAAAATTGAAAGTGAATGGAGAACAGTGCAATATGTTGTTTTACAGAGTAAAACACTTTAAAATAGCATTTCACACCATGTTTTGGGAGCAGAAAGAGCAGAGAACTTAAGTCTGCTTTACCTAGGAGGATTTAATTCACGTACTATTGGAATGAGAGGATGAAGGAAAAAAAAAAAGAAAAGAAAAAAGAAATAGGGGAGAAGCTCATTTGTCCAAATTTAGGTGCAACAACTCTGTCCAAGCTAGTCACTCAGATGCCTTTTAAAAGGCTCCATGGTGAAAAATACACACTCCTAAGGGACAGATATTCTCATCTAATTCAGACAGCTAAATCTGGTGAGATGAATCACACTCTAGAAGATCTTATTTCTCTCTTGGCTCCAATGGAAAACTGTAAAGCACACACAGATGTAGCTATCTGTACTGGAGACACATGAAGCTGGATGACATGGATCTCTCTTCAGTGTCCAATCTAACCTAGGCACCCTGGGCTTGGAGAGGTGCTGGAGACAATGTCTCCTGAGAGCCTGCCAGTCTATCTGTCTTTAGATACCAACTTCCAAATTAGATGGACTGCCCTCCAGGGTACCTAATCTCCATTGCCTCTGCAAAAAGCCTAAGAAATTAGCTATAATGAGATGCCTAAACTTCATGTGGCCAATGATGGTGAGCTTAGTACACCAAGCATCAGAGTTAGCTTAGGGCAATGAAAAGTCCTAGTCCAAGGCAAAGATTCCTATTGAATCCAGTCAGTGTGCAGCTTAGAATGAGCTATTACTGGGCATAGGCCTGATACAGGATTGGTTTGATGGCCTATGTCAAACAGTGGCACCATTAAAAACACTCAACAGAAAGTTATTTACTTATCATATTGCTGGGAAGTTAACAAGGATTAAATCCAAATATTGTTCCTACATACACTTCTAGAGCTCGTAGATTAACACACTGAGGAAGGCAGTAGAAAAAAGGCCTAAACTCTGCTGGTACTCTGATGAGAGAAATGGCTCTAGGGCTTTTTTTCAGGCCTTTCTCTGCCACTCAAAATATTCAAAAGGAGGAGGGAGCCACCAGACACTGTCTGTAAATAAAGGAAGTCAGAGCACAACCTGACTAATTCTTGTCCACTCTTCAAGGCTGTTAGGACCTACTTTTTATATGATTTTTGAGGACCAGAGGAGTCTGTAGCAGCAGCAGCAAAACGTAGTGGTTAAACAGAATGCTGTTAACACGAACACACACAATATTTGCACTTGACTGTGAAAAAAAGAGTGAACTTTACTACAGAAACTCCAGGAAAACCAAATACAAAAGAATTAAAGCCATACCTTGAAAACAAAAAGATTCTACCCTATCAGACAAGGTCAGCAGCAAAAAGGAGACCTTCTTACATAGATGAGATGACATCATTGGAGCCAATGGGGCAACTTTAGTAGTGATGGGTTTTGATCTTCTGCATGCTCTGAGGAGAGAGATGTGTTTTGACAAGGACTTTCACAGCTCCTTACTGACACTAGAGCAATCCTGGAACTCATCTCCCCGATGCCAGTCTAAGATCCGGAGAGGAGCATGTCTAGAAGGTTCAGGGCCCTTGCATAGTCTCCCCTAGCCTGCTTCTTTCTGCTTTGGCATCTTGACATGTCCCCTTAGCCCTGTCCTTTGCTGCCATCCTGTAAGATTCCTTGTTCTTGCTTCTCACCCTCAGCCTTTGAAGAGGTCATGGCTGTTTTTCCCTTCTTCTTTGCAGCCCTGCTTTCTTTGTGAGCCTGAAAGAGACCATCTGCCTTCTTGCAGTCCTGACATGTGGCACCCAGCAGGAGCAAGTGTGATTGAAGGTAAGGTGTCCTCCAAGACATGGGGTAGAACATGTTCAATTGCACTGCCTGAATGATTCATACTCAAGTTCAGCCTGTACATGGCAGACGTGTGGGTACAGAGCATAATCAGCACAAATGGGCTCCTCTGAGGCCGACACTGCACACCTCCATCAGGCCACAGTGCCATGGGTTTTTCCATCTGGTCACACTCTCAGCGTAAGCAGCTCCTGACTTCATTTTTTAATTTTACTTGTTGTTAAATGACTCTTCTGCTCTATTGATACAGCTGACCAGAGTGCCACATGCTGAATCAGAACAGATTATTCTGGTTAAACCTCAAAAAAGAGCAATTTTGTCCTTTCTCTCTGGAACAAGATGCACAACTGAAGGTGGAACATTAGGAGGTAAAAATGGGGAGAAAATTGTTTTTTCATGAATGCAAAAACAAACCATGAAAACCAAGTCTTAGCTTGTCACATTAGTACTGTCTAGAGGACTCTGGAAATACTTTGCTTACTGAATCCCTTAACATGTCTAAGGATGCCTAGACTTTAGATACCCATCCAAACAGGACAGTGAGCCACCTGCTTAACTTCTAAGGTCTGTCAAGAATTTAGAAGACACATAGCAGGATATTAATTTAGAGTTTCAACAGGTGAGCATCTGTGGATCACATTTGAGCAAGTTCAGAAATCAGTACCTTCCACTCTTCCTGGCAGCTGTTAATTACCACCCATCAACAGGAGATCACAGCTCCAGCACTGAAATGTGCTACATGATGGTGCACAGGGAACTGTGTTCACTTCCCAGCTGTAAGGAGGTACATGCCTGCCTGCTGACCCTCACCCCCAGGGATGCAGTCCCCAGCTACAGGCAGGGTCTAGCAGCAAGAGGCACCAGCTTCTCAGCCTGCTCCAAATCGACCTACAGCAGCATGTCTGTCCTTCTCTGAGATCAACAAGTCATGTGTGAAATGTAAGATCTGGAGTAGCAGTGAAGTATGCTTTCCCAGCCAGGCTCCTAATCTGTCTCTTACTGATCCCCTTAGCTGAAGGGCTTTTCCTGGTGTACATCCTATCCAGTAACATGTTTCCTTACATCTCAAACACCCTGGGGATGGCCAGATATAATGTGACAGGGCACAGAGTGAAATCTTCTCCTGCATCAGCTTAAGAAGTTTCATAGGAATTCAGCTTTTTAAGTTACCCCACCTTTCCCATGTCACACATGCTCACATCATGCACTTATTCTTCTGCTTTTCTTCAAAGAAGCTCCAAGGTCTCCACAGCACGAGAGATGCCACAGCAAAGCTTAAGTCCCACTGTCTCTGCTTCCAGGAGGAAAGGCTCAGCCCTGAGCAAGTGGGTCCTGAGGCCTTCCCTTGCCCACTCTACTCAGCTCCCTGTCTCAACACATCTGCAGAGCAACAGGCTCATGCATGTTTGCAAACACCACCCTCATCACTATGGCTGGAGGACTTGCCATTTGACAGCTCTCCATATTCTGTGGGAGATGAGCACACAGAAGACTTTTTTCCTCATTGCCAGAGTTTGTAGCAACTGTAGCATGGTGGAGCTCAGCTGCTTCCCCCCACCCCACCAGTCTCAGGCCCAAAGGGTGGCAGAATTCAACTACTGCCCCCCTCCACCACCTTATCTTGGGCCCCAGCTGACCACAAGTGACTAACAGTGCCCTATACTGTCCAGGAGGAACTAGGCAGTACTGGTTGCAACTAGTGAGGCCAGAAATGGGCATGAGATCAGCAAAAAGGGTATATTTTCCCCAAAAGGGCAGTAGTTCAGCAAAAAAGGTACGTCTCCACACCAAATATTGTATGACCGTGAGTCAAACTCCATGCTCATAAATAGCACTGCAGCCTAGAGTCCATTGAGCTCTCCCAAATGGCAACAGGCTGCACAGTGCTGAATCTCCTCTTGAGCTAGGATGTCTCTCAAGGTTACTCTCCAGGAGTTAAGAGAACCTCTGACAAGAAACCAGGACTGAGGCAATAACAAATGTGCAGCAAGATTCACTTGCTATGACTACACTTGTATGGCCATCTTCAATAAATTTGTTTGCAATAAACTCAGAGTTAATACCACCCCTTGCAACATATAGGTGAGAGATGGTTTTACTTGCTCACATGGGACAGCCTAAGTGTTATCTATTCTGCCCCAAAATCAGCCCACGTGTTTGCCTACATGGAAGTCACAACTATCACCTTACTGTCCAAAATAGAGGCACTCTTTAACATTGCAGAAACACAGCTGAAAGCTGGGCCCATTTTCATTGAAAATTCCCTCTGGAAAACCTTGTCTGTGGGTGTGGAGATTTTCCTACCTGAAAGGTTTTTAGGTTAAGGCTGGCCAGAGAGTCTAGAGTCTTTGCAAAAACAAAATGCTGGACTCAAGGCAGAAGCCATGGGGAGGATTTCCTTGCTGTGTGAGAGGTCAGTTCAGGTCCTTCCTGGCTTTGAGGTCAGCTAGCCTAAGTGTCCTTGGGTGGAAAATTATTTTGAAAAAAATCTGCAGCTTCCCTCCCCCCACCCCCCGGCCCCATATCTGGGGCAATTGGCAGAGCCAAGAGGAGTGGAGTCACCTCCAAGAGGAGAACCAGGAAAGACCAGGCAGGAGACCTGGCAGTGCATGGAGAGGCCCAGACTGAGAAGAGCAGGAGTGATTGAGTCAGGACACCTCCAGCACAAGCTGGCCTCAGCTTTTCAACACCATCCATGCTGTTAAGCTGAGAAAAGGAGTGCACTGCCCAGCCTACAAGAAATAGATCTTCTCATCAGCAAAACACTGAACTAGTGAGGCAGTGAAAAAGACTGAGATTCATCTTGTATCCCCTGGAGCCAAGGGAGATGCTATCTCCACTTAGAAGTTGCAGGTAGCCCCTAGCTCCAAGGCACCACTTCTCAGGAACACCATGTTATCAGGTAGAGAGGGAGAGAGCCTGGGAAATCTGTCCATTTGGTCTTCATTTAAAAAGTAATGGTGAAAACAGCTGAAAGATGATATTGAGAACAGGAAAGATGAAATGCTTGACTAACAGCTTCACCTGCCTGCAGAAATTACAAGAGTTCATGCTGATTTCCAAAAAAAACATGGCTTACCACCTTTCTGGTGTGCAAGACTGTTTGTCATCTGGTCCCTATCAAGCTGTCTTCCATCAATCAATTTTATACCTACATGACTGACTCCAATTGGACACTCTTCTTACTGTTGTCCATCTAAGATCATAATTGGCCCCCACCATGCTTACAGCATAGCCAAGGCCCTCTCTGCTCTGCAGAGAGCCTGACCTAAAAGGTGAAACAAGGCTGCTACATTCTGTGCTAGTTCAGTGCAATTGGAAAGAAGTTCTGCTACAGTTTCAGATAAACTATCATGAACACAGGAGTTTACTGAACAAAATATGAAAATCCAGAATACTATCAGTGCAGAATCCATTGTACTATTTAATTTGTTATTAAATAAATTTTATTTTGCCCAACTTTTACATTTTTAATTTCAAGCAAATTGCAGAATATTCTGTGTAAAATGTGTGTTAGAAAAACTTACTGGTGAACCAAAAGCTCCAGCAGCTGAGCTAAAGACACCTGGGCTTCAGCATGAGGGAGGCATCTCAGTGGAAACCTCCTGGAGCTCCTGCTACCAAAACAAAACTGCTGGACTACCCCCACTCCCAAACAGACCCCACTTGGAAAGCTTTCTTTACAGCCAAAAGGAAATGATGTGTTTAATGAGCAGGCCTGAAGTCTGCCTGTGGGAAAACTGCTTTTCATCAACCTCAAGTACAATAGGACATCCGGTCTGTGCCATTAAGCAGCAAAAAAAAAAAAAAAAAAAAAAAAAAAAAAAAAAAAAAAAAAAAAAAAAAAAAAATCTGAAAATCTTCTTATCTGATCCAAAGACAGAGCAAACACCCATCAGTAGTCCCTGGGGCAGGTTAGCTTCAGTAGCAGCCCCTGCACAGCAGTTTCTGCCTTGTGCTTTGCAAAGAGCAACAAGGAGTGTTTCCACAGCCAGCCCACATGGCCCTGAACAGCTGAAGGGTGCTGATCCGATGAGCATGCTCCACCTGGACATCCATCTACCCTAATCAGGGAGGGGCTCTTCCCTGGGGGGCACAGGAGAACAAGCAGGAGATGATGAAACAAGGGAGACAAGACTGGTGGAGTGATCGGATTTTCTAACTAGTACCCAGCTACACTCAGGTGAAGCTTGGGGTCTACATCACCAGCAAGATGATAACCAGGCTGCCCTTAACAGCTGTCTTCAGAGGATGGAGTCTGACAGCCAATCCCAGAGCCCTGGCCTTATCTACTAGAAATCAGACCATGAAAAAAAAAGTTGAATCAAGGACCTACGCACACAGAGTCATGCAAAGGGAATTAAGGAAGCATGGCCTAGCAGTTATACCCGAGAGTCAGGCCCCTGGCTTGCCTTCAGCCGCTTTCCAGGTGACTTTTAGAGAGGCACAAAGTCTTTCCAGAGAGCAGTTGCCCTCTCAGCTGTGGAGGACAGACTAGTGATCTAAAACACTTTATCATGGTGGTAGGGAGGTGACACTTTTACAGACTACTCACAGATAAGAGACTCTAGAAGCAGCTAACATCATTACTTCTAGCCATTATTGCTTTTCCACAGGCACCATCTTACTGAACATCATGAGACCTAGGCGTGTTTCTTTAGCACTTTTCTGGGCCTCTCTCTGCTCTCTGGCAGAGAGGCTGGAAAGCAGAAGCCTGAAAATCTTCATCAGGAGGAACACACACAGCAACTGACCCACTAGTCTCCATCTCCCTGAGCCATCCACCTGCCACCCTGCATTTACATTGCCTATTTCCAACATTTGCAGAAGACACAGCAGCTTTGGTCTGTTGCACAGATGGCAGCTATTTGCACACTTGAACCAAAGTTCCCACACAGAGCCAAGTCTCACTCATCATAACAAGCCTTGTTTCTCTGAGATGCTGTTAGTCTGGCCCATAGGATAAGACTTCTTGGTTGCACAGGTCTAAGAGACATGTCTTTCTCTGGAGACCTTTTGAAATGAGAGAATAATGACTGAGACATATTTATACATGAGGCTTTGTCTCCCGGACGTTACCAGCAGCAGCTAGCACACAAATGGAAGGATCAAGTCTTCCATGGAGCCCTACCTAAAACATCCTGAGAAGTCAGGTACTGTTACATGAGGTACCTGCATCACTTTTGATCTAACCAGGCTGCAAAAACAAGCTCCATTTCAGAGCTCAGGGACTGCAGGCTTATGAGGCTCCCACCTCACAGACCACATGAGAAAGCCTTTGCTGCAAAACAGCACTCTCCGGCTTCTATCAGAGCCAGGTGGCCTGTGAGCTGAGTCCAGCCTTTGCCCAAATGCATTATGTGTTCAGGCCAGGAAACGCTAAAGGAAGGGCAGTCAGCAGTCTCTGCCTCCTCTCTGTCTGTGGAGGATGGATCTCCTTTCATCTGCTTCAGTTACATTTTTTTTCTTCAGTTGTCATTTCCTCCTTCCAGCTGAATCTAGACACTTATATCTGTATTTGATCATTCAGCTGAAACTGTCACATTAGATGATGTGAATGAAAATCAAAGTTTTTCTTGTCTTCTAAGGCTCACTGCAAACACGTTTTGTAGATCACCCTGTTACTACAAGCAGGTGTCTGGCAAAGTACACTAGAACTGAGGTTACAAAATAAGCTCCATTATTGCTTCTGCCATTCATATGCAGGAACCTTTCCAAGCTATTCACCTTTTAAAGGTGAAACTGTTCTCTGCCTGAAGTTTTTGGGGGAGAAAGGGGAGTTTGAAGAACATTTTCACTTGTCATTAAGCTATGGGAGGGTGATTGAAAGATGCTTTTTCCATTATTAAGAAAATAATTGCAGGCACTTTTCTGAATTGTAATAAAGAAAGAAAGCAAAAGTTTGAAACTTGAAACTGTTGCAATGCCAGGACTGGGGAATAGCATAATGCTTGTAAATCAGACGGACAAACAAAAGGTCACCTCTGAGCAAGAACAAAAGACACCTCTCATGTTTCTATTCCTTTGGTCAGCTTCTGTATGAAAGTTTCCTTTTGCTTGTTTTCATAGTGGAACCAAATGCAGTCCTGTCCCCTTGCCTCCTCTAGCACCACTGAAAAGTCTTCCTGCATTCTTATTACTGAAAAATTTGAGCAAGAAACTGCTAAGAAGCAGGAAAGTCCCAAGCACCTGCCCATTGATCAGAAGGGGAAAAAAAAACAGACACTCTTCTGGCTCTCCTCTGCTCGTTTGTCTGTTTTAAAAGATGAAGGAGCTGGAAGAGAAGATACTGGAAGATCTACCCCTACCGGGGTTGCCCCAAGGGAACTTCTGCAAACCTGGTACCCTGATATCCGTGGCCAGTTACTCAGAGTCCCATCAACACCAGGAGCCAAAGAGGTGAACTGAGCTCATTTCTTATCACCTCACTGAGGTGCTCATCTGAGCCCAGTAGCACCCTGCCTCTGGAGGATGCAATACCATGTGCAGACCTCTCTGGCCTTTGGCAAATGGCTATTGCCTCCCTGTCACTGCATTCTGGACTAGGCTGCTGACACAGCTTTGTCAGGGAGCAAAAAGCAGCCTGCCTGAGGAGGTTCAGGAGTGGGAGCCCAAGGAAAGGATTATGGTTTCAGGCTGCCCATGTTATGAGAAATACAGCAAAAGCTGCTATAAGGACTGATAATCTCCCTCCAGAGTTTAGGTGTGCAGTCTCTGCTGTCCCTGGACTCCAGTACACCAGGCACCTTAGGAGGATTTCACCCTTCAAGATCACATGTCCATTTGCAGCAGCCACAACCTGGACAATGGAGATATTTCATCAGCCATCCAGAGAGCTGGATGGTTTCCAGCTGAGGTTTCTGGCAAAAGGTAACCCATGGGCTGCTCTGACATTTCAGAGGGAATCTAAAAGTTGGAGGTCAGCTATCAGAGCAGGACAATGTGGTTTGTCCCTCAGCATGGACTCCAGGGCTGTTGCTGCCCATGTAGCAGCACCACTGCTCTGAGGGCACTCAAACTACATGGGATGAGATCTTTGTTGCTACAGCCTCCAATTTCAATGATAGCTTTGTCATTGGTTTAAACAAAGCAGATCTAGCCCTTAACCCATCTCTAATATATCTGTTTCTTATAGCCAAATGAATAATGAACAAATATAAATCACAAGGAATTTATCTGATGATGGCAAGGAGAGAAAAAGATGAATAATTTATTTGATGGATATTATTCATCCATCCACAGAGCCAACCAAGTAATGAAAACATTTATTCACAAATCACTTTGTCGACAATCAAAAAGTTTGTAGAATATATTATTCATAAATATGATTTGACTCGCTAAAAACCCAAAGTAGATAGCTGACCTTGGAGGGGGAGTGGGGAAGAAGCATTATTACTGCACCTACCTTGAATTTACCATCACTGTGATAACTTTGGACTACAGAGGATCAGACCTTTGCCTGCCAGATAAGCGCAGAATTGAACAGTTGCACACTATGTAACCATGCTTGGAGGTGCAATCTGAGCCTAGAGTTCCAAAATACCCCTACTGAGACTGTGGACTAGGTAGTCCATAGTCATCACTTGGCAGCATAACTAAGACGTTCCAGCTCTGCGCTCCAGGATAAACAAACTCCCGAGTGTCCCAGTGTTACTCTCCTGTCCGCGGACACCATCACTCTGCTACTCCAGTGGGGCTTCCAGCTCATCCCAAATAAAGGGGTCAGCAAAACACAGCACATTGCTTTCTGATGAATGCAAAAAAGATACCTCTCCGCACCAGCTCTGCTCTTTTCCAAAGAGTGCAAGAGCATCCATTCCTCAATAAATAATCTGCTAGAAAGACCTGAAAATAACATTTTTGGTGTCAGATGACATCCAGTTGCCTTTTCAAGTCTTTTGCAGTTTGCTTCATGATCAGAACTACTTCCTCAGTCCTATCTTTGCAACTTTTAGATTGATGGAACAAGCCAAGTGAGCCTATATTCCTTCCAAATAAGATGAACAATATTCAAGCAAGGTTATAGCTGCCAGACATAGAAATGATATTTATGTCTCTCTCAATTGCAATCACTGCTTTATGCACCCCAGCTCCTCCAAAGCAGCTTACAAATCTACATGAGGTTCCCAAGTGTGGGGTTTCACATTTGGATCCTCTATTTAGTTGAAAGATATTTAAAATTACATGAAGATGGACTGCTCCCTATTGACCATCCATATACTGAGGCATAGAAATACACATTATTTCAACATGACTACAGAATATGCTGCTATCTGCTTTCAAGTAGTAGAACAGGGAAAATTTCTGTGGCCAGACCTATGGAGCTGGTGAACCAGAAATCTTGTCATGGTCAATTCATTGCAAAGAAGAATCAAAATCGTGATTGTTTCTCTGAAATAGATCCAAAATAGCCATTCCTCTTCGGTGAATAAAACTGGGCTAATATTCAGGCTCCGCCAGGTCACTTACAAGATTTTCAGTACTTCTAGAGAAGTACAGTGAGAATAGCTATGGGCATACAACATTTGCAAGTTAGTCTGTCTTCCCAGCTAATACAGGTAGCACAGAGGATACAGAAATGAGAATTAAAGTAGAAGTCCAGGCAGGCTGAACAGATAGCTACCCTTTCTTTGCAGCAAAGACCTCAAAGTAGATCTACTTTGGGGGGCAGAAGAGGGCAGAGGGAAGCAGAGCAGCAGGGGATAACTTGTGACACAGGGCTGGAATCAGCCTCACAGACCTCTCTTCCAGCAAAGGTTTCACCAGCTGACCCCTTCTCCTGAAAGTTTGCAGCAGTCTACATCAACAGACACAACATCAACAATGCTTTCATGTAAAAAGTAACAAACAGTTGGAAATTCCTAACACCGGAGCCTTACTTGGTAGTAGAGCCCAGGCTGAGACCCCACAGCAAGGCCATGAACGAGCACAGCACTAGAGCTAATCTTAGTGTGTCGGCACAAGGGCTCTTCCCCAGAAGCAACAACAGCTAGCTGATACTTGCCAGTAACCTAATCTTCATCATCTTCCCAGTTCAGGAGAAAGCACTCACTCTCCCTCTCTCTCTCCCTCTCTCTCTCTCTTTTTTTTTTTTTTTTTTTTTTTTTTTTTTTTTTTCAGTCACATTTTGAGCTCTAGACCCCTTTGTATATAGGCTTTTAAATAAAATCTTTCTTTTCTTAAATTAAATCTTAAATCTCTGAAAACAAGGATTTTGCTGAAGAGCTAAAACCTTCAGAGATAACAAAAAGCTCCACCAGGACTGCTCCTCTAGCATGTTTTCTTTCCTTCCCTCTTGCTAACTGGACCCAGTACTTCCTATTGGTTGCCATTTAACCTTCACAGGTGTCTACCAGAAGAATTAAGAAGAATTTAGGATACCTGAACCTGGGAGCAGCTTTCATTTAAAGAAACAGTGAAATCTCCATTCACATATGAATTCCTCCAGATTCAATTTTTACTGTTTTTTCCCCACTTCTGATAGGTATTTCCACCTTTCTTACAGCTGAAGTGAGTTCTCCTTCATTCTCCTTTTTATCTGCAAGCTGCAACCCTCCCCAGCAAGTGTGATTCCTATTATTCCTGCTCTGCTGGGGCAGGACAGATGCACTCTTCACACAGCCTCAGTGCTAGTGCAGCCAGGGTAGTAGACCAAGATGCCACCAAGAGTGCGTCTGCCTGCAGAGCCTGGGCTGACCTCCCCAGCTAGAGCAACATTGGGAGCCATGCATCAGCAGCAGCAAGGGGCACAGCCTCTCGGCCAACCCATGCGGCTGCCCTGGAAGGGTTGGGAAAAGTGAGCCTAGGAAAGGGTACCTGCTACAACATAAAAACATTAGGTGCTTTAATGACTTTCTTGCTAAAATTGGAGGGTGCTGCTGTTACCTTGACATATAGAGCTGGAGCCAGCATTTCAGACACCACATCTAGGGGACTGTCATCCTTTGAGGCCAGCTGCAAGGAATATCTACCACCACTTTGCTTTCGTGAGACCGAAGAGGAGGGTACATGCCTGCTTCTCACAAGGGGCTGACAGAAGAGACAGGGAGATTGGTTGTTGGTAGGGGAAGGAAGGGGGGAACTGGCATTTTAGATAGCATATCTGACCCAGAAAATGGTCCTTGAGTCATCCAGCAATTTTTCGCTCAGGCAGTGGGATAAGAGCATTTAATGGAGTAGAGGGGCAGCAGGTGCTCCTGGCCTGGCCTCACCTGCTATATGCAGAGTTAACATTGACCTCGTTTGGGCCCCAGCTCGCAAAGTGAGAATGATGGTAAAAAAAGGAAAAAAAAAAAAAGAAAAAAAAATAAAAAAAAGGCTGAGAGGCCAGATAAATCTGGACAAGTCAAATGTCTTCACAGCGTCAGGTGACTCTTGCTGAAGTGAAAACGGTTGGTGCCTCACAGCACCTGCAAACTGATTTTCTCAACTCAGCTATTTTGGAGGTCTTTCTTTAAAGTTACCCTGTTCCACTCTGGGACAAAAAAGAAGGTCTCCAGTGATACACAGCCTAAGTAGCTGGGATATCTGAGCACCCTCTTAGAAACCAAATTCATGGTCTTGTGAGTGTAGAAATTCAACCTGGAGTCTTTGTGCCCTCGCACCCTGGTGACAGTGACTCTGGAGGGTGACAGTTCTAGTCTCAGATCAGAAGCCCCATCCCAAGCCTGATAAACCTTCCTGACAACATTTTTAGTCAAAAATCAGCAGTAGTTTTACAAACAAAAAGGCAGATTGCAATAAATCAGTGTTGAGTATAAGCTAAATCCCTCCTGACCATCACTGCCAGTGGTATCACTGTCTCCCACATGCTCAAGAGCAGCTCCAGCCACCTGAACTCCCCGTGTGTCTTTAGCATAACACTGAGATGAGTTACCCTGTAATGTCTGAAACAGGGCCTGTAAGAGGGTGCTGCCTGTCCTAGCAAGGGAAACTGAGGAAAGGATCAAGCAGACAGATACACTAATTTGCATTTCAGCCTATGGGTGAGCACCAATACCCCTCCACAAACCGCATGCTGGGTGGTCTAGGGGAAGGCTCTCGGCCTGTGGGCTTTTCTGGATTGCACACCAAGAACTGTTTGCACCTGCAAGGAGCAAAACTGGAGAGCTGGCACCGGATGTGGTCAGCCTAATGCATCCTGGGGGCTTTGCTGGGACGGGTGAGGTACCCGCAGGTGCCTTGAGTTCAGACTACCCTAATCAGCTCCCTGTGTCCAGTCACCTTCTTTTGGTGGGTTATGGATCTGGAGCAGCTGGGCAGCCACCAGGCAGCCAGCTATCCTGTAGCTCCATCTAGTGCACTGCAGCTGTGAACAGCCAGCACGGGGATTTTATTCCCCTCTCCATACTTCTGAAAGCCCTGGGATCCAAGGACTGGCTGAGACTCTTAAATTCCTGTTTTTAAAACAGGTGCATTTTCAGCTGTTGTTACTGCAGAGAACACCTACAAAATGCAATCCAAGTGTACTTGCAACCAGCAAGAAAATAAAAGGACAATGAGTCTCTGTTTATTTTTTAATTCCATTCCAAATTCTTCAGGAATTGGGCTCCCATTTGCAAATACCTGGGTTTGGCAGCTCTGTGAAAGCCTGCACTGCTCACCAGCACTCTAGCCTCTGCCCTTATCCCCAGGGCACCCAGCGCAATGGGCCAAAAAAAGTTCAGAGCAGCATCAGGTTATGACTGCCTGAAATACAGGCCTGATTTTTCAAAAGGACTCAGATTTTTAGGGTCTCAGCACCTGCTTGCTTGTCATGTCTTCAAAAACATCCAGCAGACTTGAGGTGCAAAGGATGCTAGGAAGTCTGGCCCCCTTAATCAACTTCTTACTGTGAGCTTCAGCAAACAGGGAGCCTGCAGCAGGGGTATGACAAAGCTGTGAGCCCCTGCTTCTGTTTTATCTGTAAATACCACCCAAAAAATTTCAAACACTTTGGGAAAAGAGCAGCATTTGTTTCAGAAGGAATGAAGGAAAAAGCAAGATGAGATCCTTCTCATGGCATTTTGCCAACATGCACTCTCTAATTTGCAGAGACCATATATTTCACTCCCCAGTTCCACATGCCAACCCGCTTCCAAAAGACCCTCTCCTTTCCTCGCTAATCCCACTGTAGCTAGCTACAGATAACACCATCTCCTCTTCCTCATGCACTGCTGCTCCTCAGGGAAGCTAAATAGAAATATAAGACATCTCCCCACCTTGTGCATGATACTAAATTTTTAACCAGGCCCAATAATCAAAGCATTTCAAAAGCAAATACATCTTTGTCTGTTCAGCCATTTCCTCCAGCCAAAAAAAGCAAGAATCTAATTGCCTAGCTGAGCTGAGGAACAACCTGTTTATTCATCACCTGCTTTAATGTCAGTTCATGGGAAGGCTACAGCGCTCTGCAGTTCATTGGCACAGGTGGGTTTGGGCTCTCCCCTATGCTGAAAGTGAAGGAAACTTTAAATGAAGGGAAAATGTATAAATACTTAAATAAAGGCATGAATGGTTAACAGAAATAATTGTTTTTATTTTTTCATGATGATTTCCAAGATGCATTATAGAAGGCTACAAATGATTTCCAGCTCTTAGCAGACAAGGCCTCGGTGTTAAGTGAAGGACACAAAATGATTTATACAGCATGCTGCAATGCATTTGATCAATCTTTTATTAAATATCTCCGAAGTGCTTTGGACTACTAACTCCTCATCAAACACTTGTGCTTCATGCAGCTTACAACTGTTCTGCTTTTTCAAGCTGTCTGGTTCAGTCTTGCAGCCCAAACCGCTACATGGAGGACTCAAAGAGGGAAAAGGCTATAAAGAAAAACCCAAGCCCAAAGCCAATGCTTCAGAGCTGGCTTTAGAGCAGCCGCAAGGCTACTCCGGCTGGATGCAACCCAGAGGGTCCACAGTGTCAGTCCCGCAGGGGACTTCTCCCACCCGCAGGAGCCCTCACCATGGAGGAAGAACTTTTTCCTTGGATGGATGCAAGTAGCACAGGCAAGGCTGGCTCCTGCCCACAGTCTGCACTGAGCCATTTGGAAATACAAACGGGCTTTTGCTAAGGAGGGGCAGCTTCAGGGGAAAAGGGATTGAAACAGGATTTTTACAGGGAAATTTCCCACCTGAGGGCGGAGGTGAAATGCCGGGGAAATTCAGTGCTGCTGGGCCAGAGAGTTCAAAACCCCCTCCAAAAATAGATCAAAGAACAAATGCGTTTTTCCTGGAAAGAAGCAATCCCTTGAGACCCTCTAACTCAGCCCACGTGCTGCTCCATGGCCGCTGCCACCGGCTGCATCCCCTGCTCCCGCCACCCGCTCGCAGGCCTCCTGCAACATCGCCAAGCCGCCTTCACCAGGCTCCTCTCCGGCCCCAACAAGCAGATCCTGGGAGCTCGAGAAGGAAAACCAGTGCCTGACACTTTCACGGGAAACCCAGCGGGACCTTGAACTGCTGCTTTAATTTGTCCGTGAGTTTTGTATTCCTTAAAACAGCTCTTAAAACTACTCCCATAAATGCTTTTATTCTGAATATATTCTGACTTAAACGCGTCTGATTCATCTCCCTGCTATAAACGACCCTTTTACAGCGCAGTACGAGGAGTCTAAGTAAAGCGGAATTGTTTTCTCCCTGCTATCACAATCAAGTTGTTTGGTATAAAATGTGGCTTAAAAGTGAATCCATAATGTTCCTGGCAACGCAAGGAAACTGCTATTACCAGGAGTAAAATGTAGGTAGTAACTCTGTGGGTTTTTCTGCACTGAAACTGTAATTAATGTGGATCCTGCCTACTAAGTGTAGGGAAAAATACAGTCTTCACAGCAGTTAAAATGCATCTCATTAGCACTGAAACTACTGTATTGTCAAAATGCATTATGTTCAGCGAGAAAAAAAAACTGTAATTGAATTCTCCCCAAAGCCCCCAGTTCACCCGCGTCGGATGACATTGCGCTTGTAGCCGAGCTCCTCGGCGGCCTCGGTTAACCCTCGACGAGACGATCGCCTCGCTGTCTGAGCGAGCGCGCGGGCGAACGGCAGCGTGCCCAGACCGCCGTGGGTCGCGCGAGCAGAGCCGGGCGCCCCGAGTGCCGCCGCCGGCGCCCTGAGCCGAGACATCCTGCATCCGCTGCCCCCCGTCCCGGGACGGCTCCTTTTTGGGGGTGCAGAGAGGGGCCGCAGGGCGACTCGTGGGCGCTCCTGGCACGAGCTCGCCCCGAGCACAGCCCCGCGCAGCCCCCGACCCGTCTGCAGGATGCGTTAACCACTTCTGGGTTTTGTCAGCGCAGCAAAGGCTGATAAAAAAATGACAACAAATGAAACGGAGGCACCATTTAACTGCATAAATACTTTAGTAATAATTAATAAATGATTAATGCAATTGCTTTTTAATTATTCCAGGCTGGATTGCTGCAAGTGGCAGGGATCTATATAAATCATTTTATGTACAGCATCTAGCAAGCACTCTGCAAGAGATACAAATACGCGCTAATAAATTCTACTAAGCCATACATGCAGGGCTCTTCACCCCATTCAAGAATAACTCATTGATCCTGCAGTCTTGTAATGGATATATTATTAATAATTTTTAAAAATTCATTAAAAGCTTCCAAAGTTACTAAAAGACGAGGAAACATTTTAGAAATTCTGAGTGCAGCCATCTCTGCTTCCACGCGACAGTCCTTCAGCGAAACCAGGCAAGATCAGAGCCCATCGGATGTCTTGGCTATTGCATCTCCTATCCAAGAGTCCAGGCGCCGGGCGAGTACATGGGCAACAAGTGTCAAGCCGTGCCAAGCTCCCCGGATGAAGGGATCGCAGCTCTGGCCATCCCGGGCTCTCGCTCAGCTGGCCACTGCCTCTCCTCACTCTGACACGGGGTTGACATGTTCACCAGGAAGTCAGGCACACCCCATTATTTCTAATATTCAAATCCCATTATTCAGCTCTAACGAGAAAATAATTTTAATTAAGAGAATTAAAAATGTATTTGCATTTGAATTATAAGTATGTATTAATTTGAAGGCACTGAAAGGAGCCCTCTGGCAGCATCAGGATTCATTTGTCTCAGCACGGAGCAGCAGATGGGATCAGGAAAGGTGGAGGATGGAAAGAGACAGCACCATAGCCTGGGTGTAGGCAATGCCCTGCTAAGTCCGTGCTGGTAGATAGTCACCCATTAAATCCACCTTACTAACAGGTGCGTTACAGGGGAAGCCAGCATGTCCTCTGCCTGGCTGGAGACGACCAGCAGAGGGATCTACCTGATGGAGAGACCAAGCCCAGGAGAGCAACAGCTGAGCAGCAGATAGAGAGCATACACTGGGAGAACAAGGATCAGGAGCTAAGGGACAGCCCTGCAGAGGGGGAGTCTGGAGGCGAGAGGAGAGGAAATGAGATAGCTGGGGCAGGCAGAGGGAAGTGTGGGGGCAAAGAGATGTTTTTTGCACTCCTCCTCTCCCCACTCAGCCTGGTTCCCCACCATCACCACTAGCTGAATCACATCCAAGGCTATCCACAGCTCTGAGACCTGAAAACAGGAGGCAGCTTTCCCAAGGTGAGAAAATGGTCCTCATGATCTTGCTGACCAATGCAATATCAATGTATCATGTACTTTCAACCAGCCCATCTCCCTCCGGCTCCTGTTAAAACCCACCTAGTCCATTAGACACTTAACACTCAAGGGGTTAACCTCAATAGACAGGCAGCTATCAGCATTCCCAGCACGTAAAAGCCAACCAGCAACACACAGAGCAAACACCCAGCTAATGAGGATTTCCTGTTTTTTCCACTTCTGCATTAGGTGGGAAAGGCAACAAAAAGGGGCACAGGAAAATTCAGCTGAAGACCCCTGAAAGCATGAGGAAAGCAATGGACACGTTTCTAAGTGGGTGAAGCCTTTGCCCACAGTTTGAGCTGGCTGTCAGGTTGGCACCGGCCAGCCCTGGAAGGCTGAGGACAGTCTGGAGGCACCAGGGCCTGCTCCCACTCTTTCCCTTCTGCAGCTGCTCCTCTCAGGCACCACAGGACACTCCACCCACAGCTTCCATGGCTTCAAGAGGCACCAACAAAAAGTGGACAGCTCATCTGAACAACAGTGCCAAAGTGAGAGAGCTTCTGGCTGAAAAGAAGGGGACACTTCTCATTCTGCCCCCTTGCAACAAAGACAGCCCAGAGGACACTACAATGTAAGGCTCGGTTTTAAGGCATCTGAATAATGGTCCTACTGAAAACACCAGCTAATTAGTTAAGTGATATCCAGTGTTATTAATTCTGCAGCTCTGCTATCATCAATGTATTTGTAATAATAGCATTTTCTCTGTAATGGCATTAATCATAATGGATTTATTAAGAAGTTAAGGCGAAGGGTATTATCTCCCTCAGGAACACCATTTGACAGCAGCTCTACTTACTGTGCAGATTTTTATTGTTTTAATTCTTAATGTCTTGCTCATTAATCTGCTTTTTAACACCCCTTTGCAAATATCCTTTTGTGAGTGGAAAATGCAAGATAATGAACGCGTTTGCTCCTGCTAAGCGAATTCAGACGAGCTAGGCTCCAGGCAGAGCAACCCAGGTTCCTCCGACTAGGACCTGCCTCCAGGCAGCTGGCCCTGATCTTCACCTTGAGCTTTTCCAATAAGCGAATGTTAACTGGGTCAGGGTGAGGGTGGTGTTCCCAGAGGAAGTTATCTCCAGAAGCTGCTTCCTCTGGAAACAGTTGGGAGAGGCTGGCCATACCGAGTTGCTATGGGAAGTGCTCTTAGCTCTGCCAGGAGCATCTTTGCAGACAGGGCTGTGTCTATGCGTAGAAAAGCACCCTGAGTCCTCCTGGCAATCCAACACACCACCAGAGCTTTCCCCCAGCACATAAGGGCAAAATCACAGGATGCTCTGTCAAGTTTGCTCATTCTCAGCTGCATGCTCAAAAACCTCTTTTTACTTTTCCAGAGGAGTCACCATCTCATTCCATTCCTGACATTCATACCAAACATGGCAAAGTCTCACCAAAACTTGGTTTCCCAAGAACCAAGACCTCTGGTTCAGGCCTTCTGCACCAGACTAAACTGCCAATGGGTGGCAGCTTGTTTGAACTGGGGAACCCAAAACAGCCAAGCAAGACACTTGCCCTGGACCCTGAGCTCAGCTTGCAAAATACCCAGGCAAGGGAGGAGAGCGCAGCTGTGCTGGCATGGGAGCTCCTGCATGTCAACATGCAGCACCTGGGCCGGGGGAATACGCCCAGACGGCTCGGGGCAGCTCGGCTGCCCTGTCCTCATCATCACTGTCCAGCGAATCACCGCGTTAAGCTCTCACCCGGAGCCCCTTTCGGAGAACAGTTAAAGCCTGATTTACTGGGGAAACCGAAAGCGATTTAACTCAGGATTTTACCAGGAGGTCAGCTCTCCTTGATTAGTTTATGGCTGTTCATAAAGAGAATGAGAATTTTTAATGCTGCCAGCGTTAAACTTATTTTACGACTAGCACAGAAATGCAGCAACGCCACGGAGGAGCTCCAGCCTCCAGAAAGAGAATGAGTAGGGGGCAAGAAAGTCACTGTGCAAAGAGGGAGCACCAAGTCCCCACAGCATCTGGGGCCCGCAGCTGCCCCGCTGCCATCCCCTAGCTCGCCGTGGAGCGCTCCCGCGCGGTATTTACCCGCAGACCCACCCTTCTGAACCAGTCAAGCTCCTCTGCTGGCAGGGGTCTCCCCCAGGCGACTGTCCCTGCAAAATGACAGCCTCCGGCTGGGCCACGGCCTCGGGGAGCAATGCGGGCACCGCTGCTCCCTGCCCGGCGGCGCGGGTGGGAGCTGCTGCCTGCAAGCATCTAGCAAGAATGAGGAGTTGAGGATTTATTTGCCCTGTTGTTAGCTCCTCACAAAGTGCTGCTTCACAGTTCTGTGCAGGACTTGGGAAAGCCTGGTCTGGTTTTGAAGCTCCAAGGAGTTCTCAGTATGTAAATAAATGCACATAAATGCACATTTTTTCCCTTTTTTTTTTTTTTTTTTTTGCCCCCTTAATTTGCAAGAGGCTCTACACAGGGTCTCCAAGGGGTTGGTGGAGGAGATGGCCGTCAGCCCGGCTCTGCTGAATTTCCCCTCCACCTCTGTGATTTCACGTGCCGCTGACCTGAAGAGACGCCTGAGTTCCTGCCTAGGGCTCAGAGCTTTGCGCAGCCACGAGCCTCTTTCTCCTCTCTCTTCATATTTGCCGTGTTTCGATACTAATTTGTTAGGCACGAGTTGCAACCTGGGTAATTACATTTGTCTTAATTAGTATGTATTACCACACACCACTGCACGGAAGGGACTTTTCTTCTGTGGCCGGCTCCTCGCCACGTGTACAGTAGCACATTTCCGTAAGTGGGAGCCTAAGCCGTTGAAACCGTATAACCCATCTCAACGGGGCGGCTTGGAACGAGCTCGTTAAACTCGGAGACTTTTTTGCACCTGTGCCATGAATAAGCTATAAAGTCAGCGCAAGGCAGCGTTTCGTTACTGTTATTTTCTGCTGGGTTCGGGGGACTTGGCCGGTGCCCAGGGCAGCAGTGCCAGCAATGGGGCTGATCCCCGCTGCTCCTCGCCTTTGCTGAATTGGCTTTAGCTCCTTGGTGGCGGTCGCACGGCGCAGCTGCCGCGTCCACCACCACCGAGCACAAGCCAGCCCCGCGTTCAAGCCAGGAGCAGCCCTCAGCTCCTGGCCAAGCTGTTATATCACAGCCACCAGTGTCACGAACTGGAAAATTCTCTGCAACAGAAGGGCTGACCTACTGGTGTGCAAGTCTTCCCAGCATCGCCCTGACATGGCAGGCCAGCAGAAGGGAGAAATTAAGGTGAAGCTTTCAAGGGAGACTCTAAAGACATGGTTTCTAGCCAGAGGTGAAGCCCTCGCTGTATCCAGCTGGCAGGTAACCTGCTTTTTTGTCACTCTCCCCATGCTGAGAGGCACCCCGGGTTCTGGTTTTCAGGCTCTGCAGAGCCTGGGCATGGTGCAAGGGGAGTGGGACGTGTGGGAGAAGATAATTAGATGAGCAGAGATCAGGAACATTAGCAATAATACCGAGCACTTCAACAAGCAATGCAGCGGAACTGAAGTTATGCCAAGCGTTTTAAT
This sequence comes from Rhea pennata, assembly GCF_028389875.1. Lineage (NCBI taxonomy): Eukaryota > Metazoa > Chordata > Aves > Rheiformes > Rheidae > Rhea > Rhea pennata. The sequence goes on along the minus strand of NC_084678.1, from coordinate 2,430,854 downwards.
ATATGCACCGCAGATATGCGACGAGAGGAGGAACCCGTCCTCATCAGCTCCCCAGCTCAGCCCATCTCCCTGGGCGCCCCTGCCGCCAGCCCCCTGGCTCTGCGGAGTGGCAGGATGTGGGAAGGGCGGAGAGGAGGCAGATGGGTTCCTCGGGCTGGGGCGCCGCGGCTGGAGCCCCCAGGGTGTGGAGAGGGCTGGGGGTGCAGCCTGGGGCGCTCAGGGTTGGTTTGTCGAGGCCGCAGGCGCCACGACCTGCCTGGAAAAAAATATTCAAGGTTGGATCACTTATTCCATTTACTGCAAAAATGAGTCACCTTAATGGGATTTGGAAACTTTTAAAGTATAAAATTAGAACATTTTTCTACAATCAAAATTATCGTGTCAGGTGATGAACTGAAGTTAAATGCTTCAACTTGTAGGAATTTGGCTTCCCCTCACTCCTCCATGTCAAATACACTGTTTTTCAAAAACTCACCGTAAGAAGACAAGTTGGTAAAAGATTTCAGTGCCGCTGAACATGTTGCACGGCCGGAAAGGGAGGTTTGGAGCTGCAAAGGCGGCTGCCCCAGTGCACAGGAGGCGCAAATACATCGCTTGCTCCAAAATCAGACTCAGAAACTGTCCTGAATACCGAAATCACGGTGCTTGCCCGCCCGAGCGATGCTGCCTCTCTTTGCCGGGCTCCATTGCAGCGTCCCTCAGCCTCAGGCAAGCTCCAGTGGTGGGAAACGGGCCCCCCTTGCCAATTTTGCTCCGTTACTCCCTGCTTTCCGGCCCCGAGCGAAGCCCGTCTCTTCACCACTGTTCTGCTGGCAGAGCTTTTCCTCTGCAGCCCCAGCTGCAGAGCCAGTTCAGCGGCACCGACAAGGTGGCCCCAGCGCCCGCAGAGGCACCGCGCGTCCTGGGGTGGGTAGGGCCTCACCGAGCACAAGCTCCTCTCCTTGCCCAACGCTGCCGCTCCACGCCTCGGTTCCCCCACCTACAAAACAGAAATGATTAACTACCTTCTGCGGCACCATGTCTGTCTACGCGCCTGCTTTTCCCTCCATCTTTCCCAGCCACATACCCCAGAAAGGGATGGAGAGACTGCTGGAGGAGCTGCAGGTAGAAGAGAAGCCTGGGGGTTGTCTCAAACCCCTGCGTGAAGCCTTCGAACATCCCAGCATCAGTCTTAACACCATGGAAAACCTGGCCTCGAGCAGTTTTTACTTGCTTTCTTCTAAATAAACTATTTTTTTTTCCTTATCAGAGATGTGGGATCCAGGGTCTAGCAGGATATAGAGCACCCAGAAAGGTCACCTGGGCACCAGGGACCCCCCTCTTTCACACCAGCAACCCAGAGCAGCCCCCCACTGCTTGGTGGCAGCTGGGATCCCCAGCTGCATATTAAAACCCCTCCAAAGCAGGAGACATTGAAGCCAGACGGATGTTCAACACGCGCTGCGGGAGAGCCGAGCCCGCTGTGGGGAAGCCCTCCAAGTCATGTGGGCAGGGAGGTGCAGAGTGACCCAATGCGTCCCAACGGGCCAGCCAGATCTGCCCAGCACTTCACAACGCTGCCTAGGATTTATTGCATGGGCCAGACTCCTAGATGCACTAAAGTCTCTTTATGGTCCACCAGCCTTCAAGGAGGTGTAAACTGTAGATGCATTGCCAGGGTGGCAAAGGAGAGCCTTGGATTACATCTTCCCTGCAATAAGTAAGTGCATTTACACTCGCATCATTGCTAGTGGCGACGGGGCCCTGACGGTTTTGCTTCGATGTAGTCGTTTGCGATGCACCCGGAGCAAGGGGTAGGATATAGGGATGCTTTCCGTTAATGGAGACAAGTAAGAACTACTTGCATTTTCTGTGCCCGGGGACTTCACATCTAGGCAGCTCCCGTGCCAGACAGTTTCTTGGCGGTGGAAGTTCAAAGAGAGAGCACCCTGCCTCTCACAGCTCAGTGGGACAAGGACACAATGCAGGCATGGAGGGCGTCATTTCTCCAAGACTTGTGGTTCCTAACAGAGCCTACAGGACTTCATAAGGGACAAACAGCTCTGGCCTGCTCTCCTTCCCTCTCCTCTGTTGCATGCTTCAGCCAGCAGCAGGTAGTCGTGTTTCCCCAACAGAGGTGGCCAAGCAGCTGGAATTGCATCCTTCTCATGGTGTCCATGAGCTCATGTCTTGGACCATCTCGCTCTCTCATGATCCCCTTAAGAGTAGACATCCTCTGTAATAAAGTTTCCCTGTTGCTATTTAATCCTGTCTCTGCCCACATCTCTTCCTTTCCCTGGAGAAATTCACCTTTCCCGCAGAGCGGGGATACCGCATCCCTCTGGGAGCACCTAGGTCTGTGTCTCCCACATCAGCCATGACCAGCCTTAAGAGCAAACACCTGCACCAGGCAGGGTTGGTGCAGTGCATGGGGAGGGGGCGGCAGCAGCCTGCTGCCTACCAGCACCCAGCAAGGCGGAAGCAGGGTTTTCACATTGCCTCCAGAAGGGATTGAGCCAGGATTCACCTTCATGCTGGATAGGGGCAAGGCAGGCCACTCTCCAGGGAATCTGAACCACCTTCAGAGATGTTTGGACATGGATTGCTCATCATAAATTAGCATGCTCAGTGCTCAGACCAGAGCACTAATAAATAAGGTCGGGAACAACACAAAAAACCCACGTGACTGGTGGTGTTGGAGATGCTGAGGGACCCAGGGTTGTCCCTTGCTCTGCACTTCTCAGTAACTCCCAAGGTTGTGCTCTCCAGCTGGGTTTCTTCCATGATAATTACCCAGTGTGCTTAGAAGACTGATCAAGGCACAAAGTAGCAGAAGACAGGTCATGGCACACACCTGGGAACAAAACCACCAAAGCACAGCTTCGCTCTCACTTAGTGAGGAGTTAAATCCATTACTTGGAGCTTCACAGCTGGCTCTCGTGCCTTGGAGCCGATTAAGCCAGCGGGGGAAGGAGAGGAGGAAGAATGGGAGCCTCGAGGTGTAGACAGCCCCAGAGCTGACCGTAGCAACCACGTTAGAGATGGTCCGTCCTGAAGGCAGAGACTGCATCCCAGTACAGCCAAGGACGAGGGCTCAGGATATTTTATTCCAACCAATTTCTAAGCAGCGAGCAGGCTTTTGACTCCAGCCTCGAGTGTCAGGACCAACAACGCTCCTCATCCATAACTGATGCTGGAGCAGGTGTATATTTAACAATAAAGACAGTGCATATTTTATGATGAAACAGGCCTGCTCGTCCTTTTTTTTTTTTTTTTTTTTTTTACGAACAAGGTAAATTCCTTTCCTGGAAGAAAAAAAGTATATGTGTGTGTGTGTACATATATACACATATAAATATATATATATATATATATATAGAGAGAGAGAGAGAGAGAGAGAGATGCATACATATAATCTTGGAAAATGCAAATTGTGAGTCCAGCCAGGCTTTCTTGGCTTTGGGGAAGAGGGTTATACTTGTGGCAGCATTAAGAACTGCAGCTTTATTGAGGGGCAAAATCAAAGAATTAAATGTAAAGAGATAACAGGCTTTGCTTAAGGTGCAAGTAGGAGCTGAGCAGCCTCGGATCCCCAAACCTGGTGCCCACAACCCAGGGCTGCTCTGCAGCGTGGCGCCTCCGGGCACTTCGCCTCCCGGCTGCCCGGACCTCACAGCAGGGAAGGTCCTGGCTTCCTGCTCCGGCCTTTCACCCCAGCACAGTGCAAACTGGTGCCAAGCTGCAGCCTGCGGAGCTGCCTGCCCCTGCCCAGGGGCAGCAGAAGAAGCCCTCGGTCTTCGGGAGCAGCCAAAATGCTCAGCACCGTTGAGGATGCGACCCTTTCTGGCTCGGAGCAGCACGCGGCCCCGCTGGGGGAGCTGGCTCCTGGAGCCGAGGGCCTGCTGCCCCGCCGGCGGGAGCAGCTCCTCTGCTCCCCGGGGCTTTTCCCCACCACGAGTCACCCAAGGGAGACGCCGGCCCTGCAGGGTGCCGGGGAGCAGAGCGTGCCTCCATCTCTGCGGTGCTGGCCGCTAGCATGATGGCGCGGGCAAGGAACAAGCTCCCAGCCGCCCGCTTCTCAGGATGGAGAGTGCAGCTCGGCACGGCGCAGCCTCACGTCGAAGCCGTCATCGCCACTGCTCCCCAGAGGCACAAGGGCCCACGTGCCACCAGCCTCCCTAGGGCAGCGGGAAAGGGTCGATGTGATGACAGTGCCTGGAGCCGGCACCTCCCAGCCAGCCTCATGGCAGAGCCATCGCACCACGCATCCCCTCGTGGAAGCCCCTGCAACCGCCTGTGTCCCTGCTGTCCCCAGGCCACCACCACCTCCTCCTCCTGCGAGCCGGCTGAGGTGCGCAGAGGTAAAAACCCATCATGGGTTTCCTCTGCTGGCAAGCGCTCCCTGAAGAACCTTGCACCCAGGAGCCCTCTGCAGTGCTAGCAGCAGCTGGGGGTTAGTGCCTCACCCCAAAAGTGGAGCACATAGCCCAGAAAGGGGCCCCTCGGTCCACGGGTGCACCCTCAACCCTGCAAGCCATGCTAGGAGCCCAGGCCGGAGCAGGGAAGCAGGAGCAGGAGACAGTGCGGTGCGCTGTGGCATCGGCTGTGTGTTCAGAGATGCAGCTTTGCCTCCAAGCGTTCAAGTATGATATTGCATTTTGATAGTATTAGATGATTTAATCCTCTTACCTAGCGCACTACTGTTTATAAATTGAATTTTTATGCACTAGGCTGAGCCTGGCATGGAGAGGGGTGGTGCACCTGCAGGCACGTCTGTGTGTGCAAGTATGCATGCACACAGAGCAGAGAGCACTGGACAGCCTAGCGTAGCAGTGTAACATTTGGGGCTGCATCTCCATGCCTCATTGCCCAGCCTAGGCCCCACCGGTGCCTGGGATACTTGGGACCCTAGGCTATCCTAGCCCATAAAAGGCCATAGAAGTCTTGGTTCCATCTGACCCCCCAAACCACCACCCCCAAGCCATCTCTTTGGTGCCACTACCTGAGCTCCTTGGCACAGCTATCTCCACCTGCCAGAAAGGCCAAGGTAGATGATTTTAGGAACTCATCAGGGAGGGGGGCAATTTGGACTCCCCGTGCTCCCTGCTCGAGCCACTTGGCCCTGCGTACCCCATCCCTCCTGCCTGCTGAATGCTCTCCTCACCTCCCAGCCAAGCTCCCTCGTGTCGTGGGCATGGGGGTGATCACGAAGGAGGATGATGAACTTCATGCTGTTAGCCTAGCAGGTAATGAGGAGTGGAGGCAAGTAACCATAGACAAAAGGGCAGGAGAAATCCAAGAAGGGCTGGAAAGGGTCATATGAGCTGGCCAGGCTGGAAGTGCTAGGAGCTGAACCTAGACCAACTTGAAACCAGCCATGTGTCCCCGCTTTGCACCTCAGGCACAGGAGCTTTCCTCCCCTCCTGCATCAGCCGAGGCTGTAAGGTCCCACCACGGGACAGCCAACAAAGGATGTTCTTGGCCACAGCTCCAAGATGACACATACAAGGGTATCATGGGGTTCCCGTCACACAGCCAAGATGAGGGAAAGCCTCAGATAATGTCCCAAAGGGTCATCTCCAAATCCTACCAGCTCCAGACTCCAGAGACAGTCGGCAAAGCTGAAACACCCAGAACCAGAAAAGGGAGGAACAGCATGGACTGCTGAGAGCCACAAGATCTGGAAAGCATCACTTTGATTTATGTTTGAAAATTAAATCAAGAAAGCTCTTTTTCCTGCCATGCGGTTGAGCATAAGCTGAACGCAAGCACAATTTTGAAGGGAAGAGCTTTCCTGATGAGCAGAGTGCAATTTTGTAACAAGGACCAAAATAATGATAAAAATAACTAGCAGGGGAGAAAGAGAGCTGAGTGCACAGCATACAAATGTCAAGCTCCAGATCCTCTCAGTAGAGCCATAATAAAGGGGTTTAACCTATTATATCGATTAGTGGTATTATACCGCTTGACTGAGAAGAAACTCATTCCTATAGGCAAGCTAATCTCATAACTACTCCGCATTCAGAGGCTTCAATAGGCTGATCATTTTTAATGAAAGGTTTGAGATTTAAATATACATCTGCAAAAGGATTAACAACTGGTGAGCAGCATCTCTGGGGATAAAGTGACATTGCCATAGCAACCAAGCAAGCTGTCTATGTTGGAGTGTGACAGAGATGTGGACAAGCCCTCAGCATACCCAGGTACTCCCTAGGGCCAGTGCCAGGACCCCAGGACAGCCACAGAGAGATCGCCTCTCCCCTGCGCGTCCCCTGCCCCTCCTGAGATCCCTGCATCCAAGGCAAGTTGGGAGAGACCCAAGCAGCCCAAGAACTACCTGTGCTCAGGCGTCCGTGCTGCCGAGGTTGCTGCTTGCGGTTGCAGAGATCCACAGCGCTGAGCTCCCTGCCACGGTGCCTGCGGAGAGACCCCCGCAGCGAGGCAGCACTATGGCCCCCATGTGGCCGGGGGCTCTGGAGCCCGCTCTGCCTCTTTCATGCCCCGTGCCGCTGAACACTCACTGGGCACTGGTGACGCACGGGGTGCTTTCCCCATCACGAGGTGATGGAACTGCTCTCCAGACACCAGAGCTGATGGTGCAGCAGAGGCAGTCGCTGGGAATAGAGGAGCAGCAGTGTCACAGGAGGGCTCAACGGGTTTCCGCGCCACAGGATAATGAAGGCTGCAGGCTGGGTAGGTGCAGGGTACAAAAGAGGAGGAAAAAAAGTCCAAGTGAAAACCTCTAGGGCAAAGCTGGCCAGGGGACACCAGTTCTTCATTGCCAAAACACATGGAGAGGGCACCAACCTGCTCCCACCCAAAGAGGCAAGGGCTCCTAGCTCTGTAACAGAGGCATACCTCACAGGACGCACATTTGCTCCTTCCAAGGGGGCTCAGCCCAGGACACTCATCTGAACTGCCAGAAAACCCAGCAGTAGTCTGGAACCAGAGGGTCAATTAAAGAGCAGGAAAACTGCAGAAAGACTTAACAGGACAATAACCTGTATCAAAGACCCTGGGGGCAAGGCAAGAGAGCTAAGGAGCCCTACCACCTTGCTGTGAGGGCCACTGAGAGCTGGAAGCAGGGTTTATTCGGCCCTGAAATAAGACTCAGCTGTCCCCCAGATCAGCACTAGGTCCTGAGGAAGGATATAGCATCTAGGAGCTCTACAGCCATATAAGAGGCCCTTAAAGGTGGGACAATGAGAGGGGGTGAGGTGGCAGCTAATATTTCAGGTAGGTATAAGGAAGTCTCCAGGGAAAGCATGGCAGCTGATTTACAGCACTAAGTGACAGCCACTAGCTTTAATCCCAATTGAAATGCCATGTTCTGTGCAAGCCCAGGGTGTAGCAGTTTCTGAAGAGCTGGGCAAGTGCTCCCACCCCCTCTCCTCACAGTACGAAAACAGCAGACACACCATCTCGGCCTGCTTGTTCACTTGAGTTATCAAAATCGAAACGAAGGCCACCAAGGTCAAAATGCCTCCTGCTTCCCTGCTCTTTGTGAACACACTGAGGAGTTGCTCAGGGAAAAGCAAAAGCCCCAGAAAACACCCAACAGAGACAAGGACTGCGGTATCTCGTTTGTTCCTCGTCTTCTCTGCTGTTCCCGTCTCAGTGCACACTGCTCCACACGCTTCCCCTACCCCAGTCGATTCCCCTGCCTTCTTTGCTACCTCTGCAGCCGACTGCCAGGATCACAGCTCGGCTCCACATGACAACATTGCCTGTTCAGCCACAGACTCCCAGATGCAGCACAGGACCACAAGCTCTTCTCCTACCCTCCCACAACCACTTCCAAATCTATCTTCCTTAGCTGAGGACAAAGATGCTGCATAGGCATAAGGAACAGTCACATTCCAATCCACTAACGAGGTGACCATGCTAACAAACTGCTACCCAAAAGGTGCTCAGAGCAAAGAGCACTGGCATCAGATTTGGAGAGTCCAGCCCGTGCTGGGAAAGCGAACCATGGCCACAGGCAGCCAGCTGACACGCTGAATTTGAAACACTTGACCTGAAGTGGATGGAGAGAGCTCCTCACTCCCTCACCACTGCAGCTATTATCCTCACAGTCACAACGTAGGCCATTTAACTAGAAGCAGAAATGGCAGACCTATGAATGCAGTAACAGTTGCAGCAAGCCTAGCAGCAAAGCCCTTGGCCCACACAAGGTCCACAAGGTCAGGCGATGGGGCTACACCACTCACTCTTGGGGAGGCAGGCAGCATTTCCCTGCATGGAAAAGCAAAGACAAGGGTTTGATGGCTTTCTGGAGAAGTCACACGTTCTCTCACAAATATGCAGATGCTTCAAGTACAAAGAAGAGTTACACATTTTAGTCAGCGTAATGTCCCTCACCAACACCCCGAGGTGGTTCCTGGTGTCCCCCCACCCAAGAGTCATTGCTTTGCCCCTACCACATCTAGATCTGCATGCAAGGCCAAACACACTTCAGCTAGGGTCTATTGATTGCTCTCATCAGGAAAATCCCAAGAAGCACTTCCTGAGGGCTCATTACTAAGACACACTAACAAGCTAACTTGCTTGCAACTCAGTTAAGAAACTGGAAAGTGTTTTGTCACTCCAATGCCTAATGGAAACCCCTCTTGTTTCCTGCCTATTTAACTGCTTAAAGCTTTTTCAGTTAAATGCACGTATCACAAGAGCCCCCAAAAGAGTATCTGTTAGAGAGAAGACCATGTAAGGAGCACAGAAGAGCTATTTATACCTCTGGAAAGGTAGAGATCCAATGGTACTGAAGATTAACTTCATGCATATGAAGTAGTACTGAGCAGTGCTATGGATTTGCATTACTCCTGGGATGGAATAGTCCTGCCTGCTGTACCAACACAACAGCACTCTTCAGCCCTAGGGAGGAAGTGTGCAAAGGTTTATATCAAAATCAGCAAAAGCAAAGCTATCTTCACCACCACCTCTCTGGTCCTGCTTTTACAAGTGCTCTTTGCATTGTTTTCCCTTTTCTAAAGGCAGACACCAGATACTCTGTGCAACTGAAAACCTAAGCCTTTAAGCAGTTGCCATGCAATGATCTCTTTACCAACTCCCCCACCCCAAACACATAACATTTAGCTACAAAATGCTTCCCTGCCACCCCTGGTAAAATTGTTGTGCTTGTCTAGGGTCAAAGCATAACCGACATGTCTGGTTTCTTTACCTGTACCATAGAGGTAACAGCCATCCCCCCTGTAAAAGGCTCAAAGCATTGTAAGAGTAGAGATGTAATGAGGTCCCCCACCAGCCTGGACCATACTTTTTTGTTCTACCTTAAATGTGTCAGTATCATATATATACCTGAGAGAGCAACAACACCTTTCTTCTCTACTGAGGGGAAAAAAGGGTTAATCACAAACTGAAAAGATCCAGATCCCATTTTTTTCCTCGGCTCCTTTAGCAAGCAAGAGGAGATCTGCAGGAAAAAGCTGGTGCAGCTGCCCCCAATGAGGGCAACTTAATTGATAACAGTTTCCTGTCAGGAGCTACATTGCCTTTCCTGGGAAAAGGGGAACCATGGGCACTGAGTACACAGCTACAGAAAGACAGCTCATAGTTAAATGCTTCTTTCTGCCCTACATCTTGGTGTTCTTTACAAAAAAGTTTGGCCCACTGAATGAGTTTGGGCAAAACAGAGAGTGTTTAACAATTCTAGCTATTTACTGATACTACACAACACACTAAGGCATGCAGCGACACAATGCAGAAAGAGGGTGATTAATCTTCAGACATCCTAATAAACTGTAGAATCTCTTACTCAAAAAGAAAAAGAGCAGACTATAAGAGATTGTCCTAGCTGTCTGGACAAGAGTAAACAGGAATCATGACATTCACTACTTATTATTGCATTTTCTTCTTGCTGTGCAAACTACGTTCTTTCTTTAGTTAAGGCAACTGGCTAAAAGAACTGGAAAGAAAACACAACCCAGGAAACAGCTGTGTTGCCAGGTAATGCCTCTGTCACTTACAGTTTGAGCTTCTACATCAGGATCTGCAAAAAGCAGTAACAATGTCACAGGACCTTTTGTCTTTTTTTTTTTCCCTTTTCAGCTAAACCTGAACATTTCTCTTGAGACACTTCACTGCATCCAACATGCTATAGAAGTAGAAGATTGTTAATAAGGTACAAGTACACATCATATCATTTCTATGACAAAATATAAAACCAAGGGTCTCAGCTCTCTCCTTAAACCTGTTGCTTCTGCTGTTAACTCTGACTCCTCCTTACTGTGGATTTTGACACGGTGGCCCAGAATATTACTACACTAAACACCCCTAATTGGAGCCCTCCAGCAATTTTACTCAGCTAAGGCTGTAGTTTTAAATAACTAATCTACAGTCACACAGCCAAAGATGATTAGCATTAAAGAGTCAATGTCATTTATGTAAAAAGAGACCAAACTCTGTAAGTTACAAAGTCAGATTCCTTGAACATCCCAGAATTGACAACAGTAGCCAAGGATGAAAATTAATCAAGATATTTAATACAGTGCAATCCATAGTAGTTTCTTAATTAAAATAATTGTGTGCATGTATCTGAGTGGGTTATCAATTATCACAAACAGCAATAAACATTGTAGTGCTATGTAGAAAAATGTACAGCTGAAATTTAAATCTTCCCTACTTCCAAAACAGCATTTGTCCATTGCAAATCATTATCACCAATTAAAATGGGAATAGTGACTACATTGTTGCAGTGACAAACACAAGGCTGGCCACACATCAGTCAAGGGATATAAATATAAATTGCAAAGAACTAAAAACCTAAAGCATCTAAACACATTAAAAAACAATGGCTTATGATTTTTCTTTTTTTTTTTATGCTTTACGAGACTTTTAGACACACTTCACCTGACTTAAAATTACAGACTTTTTCAGTTTATTTCAATTCAATATGGCCCAAATTTTAGAAGATGAAGATCCAACAGTGGCATTAGCATAGTCCAAAAGCTGAATGTTCAATTTTACGAATACCTTTTTACAGAAATTCAACTGCTTAAACTGCAGGCAATTTGCCCTGCTCCCCTTCGTTTTCTTTGTGCAGCCCATGTTATGCAGAAACAGCAATGCAACTCCCACTGCTTTGGGTTAAAATTAAAGATAAAGACATTTTGCTTTTACTTTCTCCTCAAAACAACACATTTGTACCAAGAATAGGCAACCAAAGTCTCTTTTTCAGCCAGCTACTGCTGTAGTTACATGGTTCCTGCCCAAGCTTCCAGCTCTTTCATGTCATCATCCTCTTCCTCTTCTTTCTTCTTACCTGCTAAGTAATAAAAAAAGCAATGAATTAGGAGTGGGAACCTTGACAGAATCCTGCAGTTTCTTGATTCTTTGGAGGACAAAAGCCTCTGTGCAACTCATCCAACTATTGACCACAGCATCAAATGCCATTAGAGAAAAAAAACACAGATCTTTTTCAATTGAAGTAAAAGGTGCCTTCTGAAAAGGCCAGCATGGACTAAACTTTCTGACATTTACCACTTCAAATGAAAAAAGAAAATAGCTTACATGGGACAAATGCAAATGGTTATGTAGGTTTCCATGTGTACATCAGCAATGTCTATCATTCTTCCATAATCAGCAAGCCTCAAGGTAGAAAACTGAGTTTTTGGCTTCTGAATTCCTCAGGGGACATACTTTCTCAGAGGGAGGTCTCAAGTCTCCAGTTCTACAATCTCTCTCTCTAACAAAATTAAATTACTACATCACACAGTACTCATTTGGTGCACTTTGAAGTCTACCTATGTTCAGAATATGTTCAGGGAGACCTTCAACTTTATCATATCTCTTCATAACTTGAAGAGTTAGAAAACTGGCATGAGCTAACTAGCACCAGGTATGTGCTATTCCCCTTCTCTTGCCATGCTCACTAATAATTTGCTAGAGGTGAATATTAGGCAGCAGTCTACATATGCGACTGTGCTATCATTTTTGGTTCTTACCAGGGGCAGCAAATGCTGCTATTTTTCATAACAAGACAAATTCAGTTTCTGGAAATGAAAAGCATTAGCTCAGCAAGATTTCAACTCAGAAATGGCTGCAATAATCTGGGGAAAAAATATCCAAAAAGTAGTCATAATTTTCAGACAGTGGTTTTACTTCTGATGACAGCCAGGTCAGTTCCTCCCAAAAGCCACCAAAGCAGAGATCAGATGTAACAAATAAATAAATAAAATACAGAAAGCACGGTATCTGGCTATTTGAACCACCCTGAGACTAGTCCTAACAGTTAATTTTCACTCCATTCCCTTCCTTTTACCTCCTTGGTCTATTTTTCAAGAATACTTCCCTGTTGGGTCAGTACAACCAGCAGAATGCTCCCTCTCACTTCCTTTTTCCACAGCTCCAGCTCTATCTGGAGCCTCATCCATGCTGTAGATATACTGGAAGTGCTAGAATACACAACAAGTGTTCCTGTATGCTAGCTATTGATTTTCATGGATATAATGAAAAGTGGGTTACCTCCACAGAGAGAGAGCACCAGATATACCTTATCATTCCCAAAACTACTCCATGTGAAATGTTTGTGTTGCCTACAGCTAGGACCCTCAAACCTGCAAAGCTAGCAGTTAAATAAACGTACTTGCTAACAAACCAAAATGTTTTTGGTAAAGGTACATACCTGGCTTTGATGGTATTGATATTGAGGGCACATTTGGTAGTGGTACTGTCTCAGGACCACTTATTTCCAGCAAGTTTTTGTCTAATTCTTCTTGCTCTAGTTCCTCTAGTTCAGCCATCAGTTCATCCTAGTTTTATAAAGAAAAAAAATAAAATTTCTAGATCATATTTATTATCAAGCAGATTTAGACAGTCCTGTTATTGCAGCAAATATCTTCAAGTCATAGGTTCAGAGCAAACTGAGAAGATGGGTCTGAATCTTCATCAGAATTCCTTTACGTGCTCTTTCGTTGGGAGTGGAGGAGGAAGTAGCGAAGAGGAGGAGAAAAAAAATTAAATCCAAACATTCTCTAATTAAGCTATCTAGATCATTCTTAGCAGTAAGTCAAGGCAACAGCTGCTGTGCTCACAGGCACAAGCAGCAACTAACAAGTTCTAGATGAGATTTTATATCCTATTACTATACCTAGACACATGCAACTTCCAGATCTTAAGAAGGATTTTATTTAAACAGAAGAACATTCAAATCATACCTCATCAAATTCTTCCCCAAATCCTACAGGCTTTGAGATGGCTGTTGAAATTTCATCTGCCAGCTCTTGCTGTTCTGCAATGTCCTGCATTAATTCATCTACTTTATCAATATCCCTGTAAAACAAAGGAAAGGTTTCAGTGCAATCAAGCACCTCTCCAATCTGGCACTTAAGACTGCATTTTCTGGTTTTGTAACAATGCCGCATAGTGGCATCAAATACACTTGGAATGCAAGTCTGAGTTTAATACCCTGTGGTGACAGCAAAATTAAGCATATCTGTCTACATACATATATACATAGACACACACACTATATACTAAAAGCTTAACCCACAGCAGTCATATGCCAAGACTTTACATAAAGAGGTTTTGTTTTGTATTAACTGCATTAATCATAATTTGCTCTATTCCCTGATTGAGCATTATTATATTGCTTCTACAATACTTGCTTTTGGAGCAAGTGCAACATTCCCATAATGCAGTTTATCTTTAATTACTGCTACATAAACAAACTACTGCAGAGCTCTACTGCATAGGAAAAGAAAAAAAGCACAAGTCTCCCTTTGAAGCTTAAAATTCTTGATGGCAATTGGTGCAACTAGTACGCACTCCCATTTGCTTCAAACTTCACTGTTGGTCTCTTCTGTTGGACAGTATTTACGACTAGCAGCCTCATGCCACATGAAATGTTGCCAAACTGGGAAAGTGTTGGTACTTCACATTTTGGTCAATAATATATCTAGCGGTTTAGTCACATTTAAATTCTAGTCTTTTAAAATACAGTTTTGCTACTCTAGCTGTATCTTTGGTTATAGAACACCTAGCATTCAGCAGATCAAATGAACCACAAACTAAAGAGAAGGTCATACATGACGATGCAGACGAGAATGACTTACATGTTGTCATGAGCAGCTTTCATGGCTTTTGCCGCAAAACCCATATTCTTAAGCACTTCAGTGTTAGTGTTGGCATTTTCAAGGGCTTCTCTCTGAAACTCAATTGTTGATAACGTGCCATCTATTTGTGCAAGCTGCTTCTCGTACCTCTTCTTGCGCTTTAGAGCCTGAAGAGCAGCTGGACAAAAAGTTAAAAAAAAAGTTAGAATTTGTCAGATTTATGCCTGAAATAGCCATTTGAATTTTGTACCAAGTGCCACTTCATACAGAACAATGTTTCATGTGTTCTAATTTTTGTCACCTACTCTTCACCCTAAATTAAGTAATTCTAACCATTGTGCTTGCCTCCTTAAACAAGACTAAGTTTGTTAAAATGCCTTTTGTCCATGCCCTGCCACAGGAGATACAAGACAAAAAAAAAAAAATTACTCAAGGATTGGTAGTGCAGTCGCTCACAGCACACCACAAACCAGAGACTGTACAAACCAGAGACTGTGCTACAGCCAACAGCAGGCTTCAATGCATAAGCTGATCAATATAAAAACCGTCTTTGTTTCCAACCCCCCAACACATCAGAGCGCAGTTAGTGGCGTAATGACTGTCAGACAAGGTTTCAATGCTGCTGCAGGGTCCCTGCCAGCCAGTTAACCTTCTGTGCAGCTGCTGTGAGAAAAAAAACAACTCAAATACAAGCAAGACAGGGTTTTTTAACCTTCACTTCTTAACACTGTGAAGTACATAAAAAATATTTATATGTTAATACAAATGTGTACATATAAACATTTACTACGTTAATTATATTTTACTCCTACTAGGAGGTCTCTAGCTATAGAGATAAGAGAGATGCTGTTACTCAAATTGGTTTAAGCACCTCAAGCTTGACCAGCAACTTACTGCTCGCAAACACTTGTACGATGTCTGCTTATGGTAAGCAACCCAAACTGTCCCAGTACGCCTTTGCACAGCAAGAGAATCTAGAGGAGCTCACGCATGACAACACCAGCTCCGAGGTCTACGCCATGGAAGATGGCAGGAGGAGGTCTGGTCCAGCTCGTTGCCCAGCTAGGTTTCTCCAGCTCCTCCTGCAACGCTCTGTTCCACCCACCAGACAGGCACGTATTGAACTGGTACGGAAGTCGACAGCTAGCTTGTCCCCAGACATAGTGCCAGGTAAGAGATTCAGCTGGTTGCAAGTTCGTCCCAGAAAGGCAGGCAGTGAATATTAACTAGGTTTACATGTAATCTTGCCTGTAAGCGCTGTACATTTTGGTAGGAGCTGCAATGCCAGCAAGACCTACCAAGCACTGAGCAGAGGCAGCTGAAACACAAAGGCCAATATACCAAGAAGCAAAATGTGAGACTGTAACTACGGTTTTAAATATCATCATGGTAAACCTGAATGACGGAATCAACTGCTGCTACCCAACCAAACATGGTCCCTTCCTCCACCAACGCGTGCTTCTAGCCAGTTGCAGACAGTCTAAGGTCGCTAAGCACAACTCAGCTTCTCCAAGGTAAGACACATTGAATGAAACAGCTTCCCTCCGTGGCATTTCTCCCCTCTCAGGTACAAACCAACTCGCTCTCCACTATGTGACAGACTTAGTCATTTATTATCTACTTTAAAAACTTGTTGTCATATCAGCCTCGGTCTCAACTTCTGAGCTCAGCCACACGCACGCTTCATTTCTTCAATGCTCTAACCCTTGCAAGGCTCCTAACAGGAAACAGTCAACATGACACAGCTGTTGCAGTAATAGGCATGTATGGCATGAACATGTATTCTGCTACAAACCAGCATCCTGGACCTCCCAACAGACCAGTCACACGTGCACCAAGAATGATGACAAATAAAGGCTTCAAATCCTGGTACAAAACCTTTAAGATATTATCTCAAATCTTTGCTTCCCCTTGTCTGCTAATGATTCCACACCAGACTTACTTCAATTTTGGAGCAGAACAGGGGAGAGGCAATCTTGACAGAAGACAGCTTTCCTTATCTCCTCTACTAGAGGAGTGACAACTTTGTGACATGCTGAGTATGTTCCTGCAACACAGGCAAACTGGCTTGTCTCCTAAAAGTGGATTAAGCCTGCAGGCGCCTCATGTATTGTCAGAATCATCTTGAACAGCTTGACAGTCCTTCAAGATAATGTCCTGGCATCCAGAAGTCTTACTTACTCCTTTAGTTCCAAAGCCGGTTATGAATACGCTACATTTCATTACTTTACAACTATTCTAATGTATTAGAGAATAAAAATTGTGAAGATACAGCTAAGTTTGCCAGTTTCAAAGTACCACAGGCTGATCTAATAGATGTGATCAAAACCACAAGCAAGCCAAACGACTCAAAACGAGTCCAATCAGCGACTTTCACTCCAGTGACTATTAAGTCCCCCCACTTCTCTGAAGCTGATCCAACACCATTCATCCAACATCCAATGCTTTTCATTGCACCCACATGTGAGCCAGCCGAGGGTTTTGTATAACACAAAGTCTGATGTTTGCTCTGCAGAATCAAGCACAACAAATATTATCAGATGCATTCCAGCTTCATGCCACCTCACCAAGTGATGAGCAATACATTACTGGTATTTAGTCCATTTAATATCCCATTAATTGTTTAATTTAGGCTATACCAAGTTATCTTATTTAGAAAAACGAGACTGGTAACAGGCTGTGCTTACACAGGGACAGATGCTAGAAAGGACTAAGCACTGTTCATTGAGAATTTTGTGCATGACGGAGAATTGTTGGCAAGACCCAAGATTTTATAACCATTATAAAAACTCAGGTAAAGTACTGTAATTTACAAACAGTTTCCCCACACAGCTTTCTCTGAGAATAGCCACAATTCATCTACATTTCATGATTACGTACTTTTGAAACAAACTGCTGAGGCATCAGAATATTGCAAGTATGAATGTAAATAAACTTGTGATCAGGAAATGTTTATCGGAACCATTGGGTAATTCTACTCCTCCCTTACTCAGGCATGCAAGTTCTACGTATGAGCATTGCACTTACCAGCCTTCGCTTCCTTGACTGGGTTTTATAATTCCTTTCCTTGGTTAACTTCTGACTCGTATATGAGGCTCCCGCTCATGAACACCTCCAGGATGTGTCTGAAAAATGGGCCGACGGACGAGTTCTCCCCAGTATCAGGTGAAAAACAGGCTTATTCCAGATCCCATACAACCCTGCTTCCCTCAGATCAAGGCTTCTTCTGGTTTTACATAAACATGGCAGGCAACCTTCTAGCTTGCAAAACTAAGCAGGGATCCGCCCAGGAGAGCGCAAAGACAGCACACGTCTCCCACGCGGGCGCAGGCTGCAGCACTGCTAACTCCCGAACTAGCGGCCGAACAGCCGCAAATTCCTGCTGGTCTCTCAGGCAAAGCACTGACTGCACTCAAATCCGCTAAGACAGGAAGCCGGACACAACCACAGTCCAGGGGATAGGAATAAAGATGCTAATTTTAAATGCTTGCCTTAGTTCAAGTGAAAACATGGAATAGTTTTCTGATATTTTCTAGACACGTTCCCAACTTCTACGGGCCAGAAGTGGCCAAGGAAGGCAGTCATGCTTCTCTCTGCTCCTCCTAAAAAGGCCAATGCAAGGACAAAGTCTCCCATGGCCACCTGCATCCACATACACCTACTCCAGGGATTAAGTGGAAATGCCTGTACGTTTAAGCATAGAAGGAATATACATAGACACAGTACGTAGCCCTAAAAAAAAAAAATAAATGCAGAACCATGCATTCAGCTTCTGTGCCTGGACAGTTCAGGATAAATATGTAATGCAGGCCAATTAACATCCAAGCCATAGATGAGCTTCTGCAGTGAAGAAAATCTTAAAGAGACTGCAGCTTCTTGCAGCTAAAAGCAAAGCTGAAAGCAAAATACCTTGTAGAACAAGATACTTGGTGTCTCAAATCAGATGATCGCAACTTCCTGGATTTTTTTCAGCTGTTTCCTTACTTAACTATCTTGGATTTTTTTTTTTTTAATGTAAAGTTCTTATTTGTAACTAGAAGATTTTGTTAAACTGAAAAGATTTTAAAAAAAAGTTAATTGAAGTCATTCACATTCATTTCCCCATATCTTCCCCCCACAGAAAGGAATGTGCATTTCACACTCAGAAACGTCCCTTTTTGCAGTTGCCAGCAGAGTCCTTTCACCGGTGCGGGAGGGCACCCGAGTCAGAACGCAAAGGCAATTCGGAGAACGCGGCTTCGACGAGACTGCTGTGCTCCAGCGCCGATCCTTCTGCCTAGCACCCGTCTCAGCCACTAAATTTACTGAATAATCACCTCACTGCATCTCATATTATAAAAAGTAAGCAAGGTTAAGAAGTGTTTTATTTTAATAACATCAAAAAAATCGCATTTATCAGACCATTAAGTCGGTTTTCCAGCTCTCGGGCCAGATTTCTCGGTATTCCTAGAAAGGCAGGTGGCATCGCTACCCGCAGCTCGTAGCTCACAGGGGACTGTGAGCTCGGGCACGTTCGAGGCCAGGAACTGGAGCCCCTCGGACCTCCGCGCCTGGCCCGCAGAGCCGACAAAAACAGGCAAACGCAAGGATCTCTACTCTCCTCTTTAAGGGTGGATTTCTGAAAACTGATAAGCGCCTCTGTTGCTTTTTTCCTGCAAAGCAGTCTCTGCTAGCTGCATAAACGCACGCTGAAATCTTACGCACTACCACAGCAACAGTAGTATTTCATCTGCTGTGAAGCCAAAGCTATAAATACTTAATCTGAAAGGACTCATTAGCTCTTTTTCTCCACAAAATCCTTTGCTGATATTTAAAATGAGTACAGAAGGCAAAAAAAAAAAAGAAAGAAAAAAAAAGACAGACAGACAAGGGGCTACAAATACGTCCTCCAGCGTCACGTTATTTCACACACACGAAAGATGTGCATTTGAAGTCAGCGTAACACAGCTCGGCTCTGCTCCGCAGGGAGACCGCTAGCGCATCAGGCGCCCGTGGAGGAGGCGGCCTTCGGGATCCGCACCTCCAATCACGCCTTCGCAGCTTCCCGGAGAGTAGCTACAGCAGCAGGCAATGTCATCTATATCCAGCTTTAATTGCTGGGAAACTGCTTAAGCAGGCGCTGTAACCATATATTAGGTTTCGAGCATTTGATTCTCCAACTTAGACAGACACACTTCACTCACAACCCAGGACCCGTTGCTAGAGAAATACATTCTTCTATGAAGAGCTTAAATTTTCCAACATTGTGACCACCGGCCCAGACAGCTTTTTCTGTGAAATACCTGATATTCATAGGCTCTAAACAAATATGAACTGATGCTCGTTTTCATCACTATTCCCATCACGTTGTGTGCTATCTGTTACTTTTGCAAATACCTGCATTGGGCAGAATAAAACTCCAAAGGACCCTGATTATTACTTAGACCTTGATTATTACTTACTTAAGCACAGTTGGTAAATTCAGTGCATGCTAGGCCATAAATAAAAGGCAAGGTGTAGCCTTCCCAGAACTACTTTGCGTCA
Source organism: Rhea pennata (assembly GCF_028389875.1). Taxonomy (NCBI): domain Eukaryota; kingdom Metazoa; phylum Chordata; class Aves; order Rheiformes; family Rheidae; genus Rhea; species Rhea pennata. The sequence continues at coordinate 2,411,283 of NC_084678.1, read as the reverse complement.
TTTTACTCTTGGAAATGAAGAAAACAGCCCGGAGCTGCGGTGCCTTTGCGTAAAAAGCCCGCGAGCTGCTCTGCCACACGCAGGAGCAGCCCAGGAACCAGCACCGCACACACAACGCCACATCTTTGATCGGTGATTGCTGAACATACGGCGTTGTCGCAGAAACGGCCCTCCTCCTGCAAGAAATAACGTCCCAAAACAGGTCCCTAGGCAACACGGGAAATTTCTGTTCCCAAAAGCATCCTTGCTCTGGGGGCCAGTTATCTTACTCTTGAATTGCCCCTAAGATAATCTCCCAAATTAATCAAATCCAAAGATGGCAAAAGGTACTTGATCATTACCTGAAAAGTTGGTTTTCACAAGATGATACCAATCAACCCACCAGTAAACACTTATTTTAGACAACTCTTAGAACCCATCCTGACATTGATCTTAACAGGGGCAGCATGTGCTTAGGTTGTAACCCCAATATGCATGGCAATTTGCATACAGTTTAAAATATCCTCTAAACCATAATAACAGATAATAGAATTTAGCTGCACTATATTTGAATTTTAGTAACACTTTTAACTCTGTAAAGTAGCAGATTACACACAGATAATTATGCACTAGGGAAAAGCACTTGTATTGTCCTTTAATTTAATTATAAATAAATATATTTAAACTAACTGGATGACTCTCATCATCCATTAAGAGATGATGAGCAGACTCAAAACGATCTTTTCCATGTGATGTTTTCATCTATCTACTACCTTTATTAGCAGCTAAAATAATCAGACATTGGACCCAATTTTCATTCAAACATTTCACCACAGAGCCCTGATCAGTTAAAATTGATAATCTATAGCCTTTTCTCCACCAGCAGAGCAAAATAAAAGGACTTAGTGTTAATGAGAATCAGCTTCTAATCTTTAAAGTTTCTTTTCACACAGAAATACTCAAAGAAGATTTAAGCTTCCAGAGAGGGAAGACAAGACCTGAAAAACAGCAGCCGAGTCAAAACAGTCAGATCTCAAACGCATGCTTTAATAACTTAAATGCAAAAAAGTATAAGTAAATTTAAGAAGAATTTTACAGCCTTTTTAAAAAGAAAAGCTTTTTAATATATTTGAAAAACTTTCCTGTTTTTTGTTTTTAAATCTTCAAAACGATACTAACTTGTTTAAAATTTCCCGATTTTTAGAATTTCTGTGATAGCCCCGTCCAGAAATTTCAGAAGTTTTGCACTTACCGCTTGACCATGGTGTCTAAGAAGCCACCTAGGATCCTGTTATTATGCCTAACACAACAGCACGAAGTGCTCCAACACAACTGATAAGCAAGTAGGAACTTGCATTAAGGTCTCCAGCCACTACTCTTTCTGATTAATGAACACTCGCAAGTAAAAAAGGTCATCATTTCACCATACTATGCTCCTCCATCAGGACTTGCAGTCTGAAAAGATACCCACCCAATAAACTTAATGTCACTATATTCTCAAAAAAAAAAAAAAAAAAAAAAAAAGCCATCTGTAAGAATGCAATTTCATGTAATTTTTAAAGTATTTCAGCCTGTAAATGAACAAGTTAGTTATTATTAACAGAGCTGCTGTAAGGCTGATTTTCCTTGTAATATTTACAGCAGTTTTGTACTAAAATAATGTTCACTGTGATCAGAAATAAGCAGAATAAAAATAACTTTACTAGATAATACTGCTTTCAGATAGAAAAGTTAACTAGGAATGTCTCAGTGATTTCACTAAAAATCAACAGCCCTACTGCAAGCAAGTATTGCATATATGCTTGCAGGACAAGTAGCCTTAATGGGATATTTACGTACACAGCAATTTCACCAGATTAATGCTTTAAAATATCGTTAGAAGAGAAGTACAGGTTAGAGGGAAAAAAAGGCAAGAAAGAACAAGACTCCTTTTTCTATATACTTACAACTCCAGTTTTGCTAGGAAAAAATACTTGTTTCAACTTGAAAAAGAATAGGATGAGTTGCTTCGAAGAGTACTAGAAAAAAAATTGGAATAAAATTCAGGAGTCACATTGAATGCAGAAACATGCACTTCTACAGTGGGCCACACATTCATGAGCCATCAGCCAGGATGAAATTGCCAGGCTTCAAAATGCGTTCACGTGCTACTTATCCATCTCCTATCTTTGCTATTGGGTGTTACGAGGGGGGGGGGGGGGGAGGACTCAGTAAGAAGCACATCCAATACTTAAAATAGAAAGACATCTCAACCAGCAGAGAATCCGAAGTTAATAGCTCTGATTAGCAAAAATTGAGAAAAAAAATCCAACCCCACACCCAGTTTTTAAGTTCTCTCTAACAATCAAAAGAAGAAATGGCAGAAGCAGATACACTGCCGAAAAGGGAATCAGCTGTATCCATCCGGGATGGAAAAGTTCCCCACCGGCCTGAAAAACAACATATATCAATTGCCAGCCACGCCAAAATAAACAGCGCAAGATAGCAGCAGAGGAGCTTTGCAAATGAGTCTCTCGGCCCTCTAGCAGAAAGCCAAGACGCTAGAGATGACTAAGGTAATCAGCCTGTTACCAGGTAAACCGTCTTGCACGATACACTGCGTATCCACCTGTAATTTGGTGAACAGAAGGATGCATCATTATTTTTTTCTGCTTCTGACAGAGCAATTCTCTTTTCCTGACATTTACCTAGGCAGAAAATTTAATCAGCAGCAGCATCCTTGCTCTCTTTGAAATGAGATAAAGAAGAGGCAGCACTAGGAGTAAGAAGCAATTTGCTGCCTTGCCAGCAGTACAGTCATAGCGGCTTAATCTTAGGCAGGGACTGTGAATCTCTCATAATCTATTGAGAATTAGCAAACAGCCTACAATAAACTTCCTGAGAAGCGAGAGGGTACTTCAAAGCAATTCACAAAAGCACATAAAGTAGTAGATATAAATCCAATAGTGAGAAATCCTACAACAGACAGTTTTGCCTAACTGCTTTTCATATTCCCCTCAGGTAAATGTACTTCCACAGGGATGTGATAGCTCACACTGTTAGTTAACTGCTAGAAAACTGTTAGTTAGATGCAAAACATTCATGCTGGTTCAAACCTGACCCAAAATAGAGGTAGCCAGGCAATGTTAGCTTGCCACTACAGATCTGCAGTGCATATCTAGGAACGATACCTCTAGGTGCTTAGAAGATGCAGGAGCTGGTAACTCTCGACTCTGTCAACAACCCTAAGGGTCAGATAGACCCGTTTCACGGTACCGGGGGAAACAGGCAAGCGTTCCGGGTACAACAGCTAGAGAGTACCCTCATCTTGCACACTTCTGCCTGAGCATCGTTGTTTTGACGAGACCCCAGTACCAGCTCTGGAAATACTTCCTGCCCTTCACCAGCTCCAGAAGAACCTGACGGAGGATATGCATCTTAGCCAGATTTCTCTGGATATAAAGCCTTTCAGAGAAAATAACGTGCAGGCTTTGTACAAGGCGCTGACTGTAAAGGAAGAAATAAAGTATGGCTGCTACATAAATGACTACCTGGCTAGCCGCTATTTAAATACCCGGGCACATCGAGCCAAGGCAACCGCAAAGAGAGAAGTGCCAGAGGTTCAGGAACAAACCAGTTACACCCTGGAGTGTAAGCAGCTGTGAGACACAGAGGTACTGAAGAACTACCAGCAACAGCACGGTTAGACTCAGTTCGCATGAACTCCCAGGCTAACAGTGCAAAGCAGCATTACTGCTTTTCCGCTGAAGATCACTCACTGAGAATTAAGATTATATACAAACTTAAAAGTCACTTTATGCAGAATGCCTGCAGGCATTACCAGGTCCGTCCCCCGAATGCCAGGGCCTAAGGTCTCTAACAGACCTCCAAGGCAGCAGTTTGCAAGAAACGGCAGCAGCCTCCCGTGCCTTTTTTGGAGGGAGATGCTGCGATTTTTTAGCAGGAAATTGTGAGTGGTGTCTAGTCTTCAGTTCTCCATTTAACTTTCCATGGCTTTCTCCTAAAGCATCCAATAAAGCTTCCAAATTCTCTCTTTAAAGACAGGCAACTAATTCCAGCTCTGAGCTTAAGCGACTGATTAAAGCTTTTTCAATAAACAGTCTAAACTCAGGCAGGAAATAAAAAGTTTCTACCCTATGCGCATTTAAAACCGCAAGATTACAACTTCCTCTTGAGCAAAGTAGTGCAAGATTATTTAGTCTATTGTGCAAAAGATTAAACTAAACAATAAGGATTCCTGATTTACAGATCGAAAACACACAAGGAAGCAAACACAAAGTGCCTTTCTGCACAGCAGCAATCGAAGCTTTGACGCATGGGCGGAAGGAGCGCTACCAAGACGAGCGGTAGCCATCAGCTTCACGCAGCTACTGACTGCCGCACGGCTCGGGGCCCCCTTCAATCGTCAGCTCAACTCTTACGCCAGCAGCTGCACTCTCCGTACTCTGACGCCAGCTCAACAGGTCCTACGTCTTATAGCTGCGATAGAAGACAGCCGTGTTTGAATTGCAGTGCACTTCCTTATTACAAATGAGTCACAAGTAAGTTATTCTCATATGGAGTGCATGAAGCATGTTTCTGAAGGTCAGAAGTCATGATCACGGAGCTATTTATTCCTGACACAGTGACTAATTCTTTCAGGCTGAAATTTTACAGACCAAAACCTATTGCATTTGTGGGTCTAGAACCAGCAAGCTGAATCGCTTTTTCCTGTGCCTTGTCCCTCTGTAGGCAATAGATGCCAGTACTCCAGTGTGAAAGGGAGATTCTTCACCACTGGAAGTTAATTCTTGTACCTGTCAAACAGGTAATTCAGGACAATTCCGAATTAATTTGGGGATAGTTTTGTCCAGAAAACAGGATAAACAAGTCAAGTACCATAAGGTCTGAAGCCCAAATGAGAAAACCAGGGAAGAACTCAATTACGGAGAAGGAGCTGACAAGTTTCTTCTGAGCTAATCTGTTTGGAGGAGCTAAAGTGAGCCTAAAAAAAACCTACTGGATTAACCAAGATAACGCAGGCCTAATGCTTCAAAGTATTGTATCTGATCCATTAGCTGGTAGCAAAGCATATATTGTATTATCTCAGTTTTCAATATTTTACTTCTTGTGGTCCTGCATGTTACCAGATGATGGCAGTGAGTTGTAAGGTATGTCCGAAAATTGACTTGAAAAAAATTAATTTTTTTCTTTTAAAATGAAGACAAGATATTTTCCTCAGATTTCTTGGGTATATAGTTCTCCCTTACACTTTTAAACTTTCATTGTTTAAAATCTGTACCTTATTTATATATAATCATAATAGAGAATTATTCAAAATTCAACAAATACGGAAGCTTCTAGGATGAAAAAGTTGCATTCCATAGAAGATGCTCTTGGATTCTCATATCCTGCAATTACTCTCTGCGGGTTTCCATCTTTTATTTTGTGACTGTTGAAGATACTTTGTTAAAGTGAAGTCTAACAAAAAAAAAAAATGTAATCTTCCCCTGAATCTCTCTGCCAGAAATATGTCAGGGAGAGGCTCAACTTTACAAGAACAGAAGTGTATCTTCTTAAAATCTCATGAAAAGCCCATCTAATCTGCTACAAAAAAGGAAAAAAAAATCCCTGTGTTTAGCAATAATTTTGTGATTAACTCACAAAACACAGAAGATCCTACTCTTAAGTGAGACACTCATCTTAAATGCATCTAGAAGAATTTGACGCCCATTCTTCCTGTGGAACGAAGCAAGTGACTGAGAGGTAATTTGTCCAAAGCTGGAAAATGTGTGATAATTATTATTATAGTGTTGCCAAGCCCAAGGTTTTTATTGAAATTGTCATAATATTTAGATTATCTCTTACTATTCCATCTGGTAAAGTTATGTTATTTTGAGAGCTGAAAACTAAAACTTTTTCATGAGAGCTCAGATTCTAACACTAATACACTATTGACTATTGGGGGGGAGGTTGAAAACACAAGCCTTTAGATGGCCTAAAATTATAACCACCTCTGTGCTGTCACCAGGAAGTAAACATGGTACCTTTAACCCTGAATAAGCACCTGCCAAGGCTTGCAGAGTCACATACAACCTGGGCACTGGGCAACACTTAACATATCACCACATTAGTGAAACTGCTCTGTTGCCAACAAAGTAGATCACAGCCTCACCAGAGAGGAGGACTCCAAAAAGATGGGTTTTGTCACAAAAGATAAGCAGTTGCAAGTCTATGCACGCACTGAGTAACCTGACAGCAGACGTCCAAGCCAGTTCAGAACACAACTACATGGCCAAATTCACAAATGGTCACTTCCAGATTAATCCTGAGGATTTTTTGCTAGTGGGATGGTGACCATGTCACCTAGCATCTTGGTTTACCTGGTGCCTAATTCAACTCTTGAATACACCAGACCTGCTGGATGACTGAAGGCCAGAAACCTGTTAATCTTGTATTCTGTTCTGAAGAAATTGCTGTCGAGGAAGTAGCTGTAGTGGAAGATACCTTGCTATCACCCCAGATAGGATCCTGCAGCCTGAAACACCACAGTCCAGCATGGACTGTCAGTTTACCTGATATTCCCATTGATCTTTTTCCCCCTGTGTAAGAGAGAAGAAGGAGCTGGTGCAGTGGATCAGACTGCAGGAGCACAGATTAATGCAAAATCTTGAAAATGGGAAGGCAGCATCCATGAAAGTCTGTACCAACCTCAGATCTCACTGCACATAAGGATTAACACGCTTGTGCCAGTCCGTGCAGAGATGACTGTCCTGGTTATATGGACAACACCAATTTCCACAGTTCACTGCCAATCAGTTCAGAGTTAGGAAGACAACAGCTGCCTGTGTAATCAGGTTATATTTAATTAGTACCTATAAAACAGATTCTTGGCAAGGCTTAATTTAAGCAGTGAACCAGCAGGAAGCCTTAGCAGATTCTTCCCAGCTGGATTTCCAACTACAAGGACATTATGGACAGAACTATTATTGCCTTTAGTTAAGTCAGGCATTGAGCATCATCAACAGGCAATTTGGGCTGTACTCTGCTCCCACTAGCAGGAGGTCACAGTGGCCATTTCACTTTCCTCAACACTAGCCATCCTAGGAAGGTCCACTGTGCTCCCAGGTTCCTTAACTGCAACCCAGATACACTCACTCAAGCAGACCTGCCTGCATCTGCCAACTTCTACAGCAACTACATCACTTCTACTCAAAGATCCTGCATACCTATAAAGCCACGCTCAACCACAACAAACACCAGCAGGACTACCTCCTTATCATCTGCTATATGCTGGTGCGTTTGGTTGTCTAAGGAAACGGTAAGTGTCTATCAACATCTGGTGTGAAGCTTATTAACATTTTTCCAACTGCAGCCTTTCCATTTCAGCCACTTTGATTCAAGAGTTGCATTTTGCCAGACACCTGACTGCAGACTTCATGGACAGCAAGCTCAAGCACAGAAGCTGCTCCAATTTTCAGTTTTGTGAAGTTATCAATTTTAAGTGGTGCGGATAAACAACAAGACTTGATGCAACACCTGCCTTGTCCCTTCTCTACTTTACATTAATCTCCTGCTCAACAATGAGGCATAGTCAAGTCCTTCACCTTCAGGCCTGGAAACCCTGAGATCCCTCAGGTAAAGCAGTGACCGCATTCACTTCCAAGCCCCATACATTTCCAAGCATTATGGGAGAACCCCATGGTGATCTATCTGCTCAGCAGTTATAGGTTACGTCACTAAGCATATCCTCCCAACAGGGAACTGCTACACAGCCTGGCCTTCCCCCATCATCCCAAGAGGAGAAACTGGGATCCTGCTGCATGGCCCAGATGACGCCGCACTATGAGCGCATTGTTTTTATTGGAACCAAGTCAGAACAAGGTCAGTGTCTTCTGTTCTAATGCAAAGCCCAATGTAAGTGTTGGCAACAGAAAGGCTCCCACCTCCCAGCCAGCATTTCAACTGCGCTAAAGCACAGAGCCTGTGCTTCTGGAGGAGAAGGAAGTATCTGAAGATGGCCACTCCAGTGGCCAAAGAGCAAAAAGGTCTGACAAAAAAAGGCGTGGAGGATAGAAGCGGGAAAGCCAACAACATTCTGATCTAGACAAATTATATAAGTCAGCACAATTTGAAACAACCTGGAAAAGTTTTCTAAACACACTTGAATAAGTAAAGGAGGATCAAATCAAACTAGCAATTTGCATTATCTGCAAACTACAGCTTTGAACTAGAACATGAAAACTTTAAGCCTGCTTCAATAACTAGGGCTGGAGCTTAACAAGATACCAAACAAAACTGGTACTGGATGAACGCTAAATTGCAAACTACAAGTAATTCAGCACCTCCTTCACCAGCATCTCAAATCATATTTGTGATAGAATGAAAATCTCAAAAAAAAAAAAAGCTAAAACAAAAATACCCTCAGAACTCATGTCTACAACTTAGACAATGGAGACTTCATTGTACCAAATCTCTTGGCTTTTCAAGGCTTTTTGTAACAGAGGTATCATGCACAAGGTTCTGAATTCACATGCTACAAGACAAAGTTAGGGCCCTCCATACTAAATCGGCTCACCAGTAACAGCAGTAGTTTTCGCGAATCAGACTATCATGCTTTTTGTTAAAAACTAACATCTAATATGTTTGGAGAAAAAAAATAGTAAAGTCAGTGGCTGCAAACATGCCATGTTTCCTTTCAACTGAATTTGGCAGAGAACAGGAATAGAGGAATGATGTAACATATCAGATACAGTTATCAAAATGCAGAATCTGGCAGAAGTATGCTTTTTTGTTTTTATTGGTGCTGCTGCTAGAAGTTCTTTAAAAAGTATTTGTGCACCCCCGATCTTTTCCATCAAATTGTCCAATAATATACCAATCTGTCTCAAAAAGGCTCTCTTGAGCAGAGGCAGGGCAGAGTTGTGCACTGAAAGTTTACTCATTTTTAAACACTTAAAAACAGTACTTATCACACTGCTCCAAAGTCAGATGTTTAACGCTCTTCTGCTCAATCTCTGGGGGTGGCAAGGAACTCAGGCCAGCATTGCCTTCACTGCTTTTATACTGAAACAGCGTTTCACAGTTAAAGCACCTGGAACTCAAGATGCATTTTAAATTAGACTCTGACTTAATACACAGAAAAGGCAAACTTAAGTATTACAAAAAGGGCAAGGCATCTGATATAGAAACCCTGTTTCCTCTACACCTCAGTATCTTACCAATTCATGAAAACAAAACCAGGCTTGTGTTATTTGATTTTGGGAACTAGAGATCTTTTTTCTTGTCTAGTAGGACCTTATAAACATGTTTGCAAGTAATGCACTAATGCCTAAAGGACCACACCCAGGTGGTCGCAGGTCATTTGAGTCCCTGTCCGTATCCAGACCTGAGGTTGCAGTTTCCCTTTCCTTGAATTCCAGATTGTTCCAACATTTTTAACTGCTGAAGCTTCTAATTTAAAAAGAATGTCCACATCATCTTGCAGGCATGCTTCCTTTTTTTAAAATACAGACAAGCTGGCCCGCTTGTTAAGGGGTCTCAAGTCACCCTCAGATTTTATCATCATGATAGGTTTAAGTTGATCAAGCAGAAAGAGGCAGAATCACCCTCCTCCTTCCAACCACATGCCCATCCCGCTCTTGTGTCAGCTCTAGCACTTAGGTGCCAAAAAGACTTAAAAAAAAAATGTTTTCGATTGGATTGGCAAGCTGATCCATCTCACACACTGCCCACACAAATGCTAATGCTGATGCAAGGGAAATGGGAGGAACAAGACACTACCCTTTCCGGCAATCATGCAGTCTGAGACCAGCTGAAGCCAATTTCATAACCACACCAATACGGAACAGTTTTCTATTTTAGCCAGTTTAAATATGCTGCTACTGAGAGGGACAGTTCTGTCTCCTCGCGAGTGTCAGATATAGTGACCACCAGCAACAGGCAAATTGATTAAGCAGACCAATGTGACATTAAAAAGAAAAGTAGGTGGATGGTAAGTAAGAGTTAAATTTCCATCAGATAAGCCGGTTGAACTGACTTACCTACAGCTGCACTGTGATCTATTACAAGCCAGAGATGGACATAAAAACCATGCCTTTTGGCTTTGGCTTATACCAAAGGCTTCTTATGTTTTTTCCTGGGGGATGGGGGAGTGTGCTTTCCAGCAGAATCCTGAACTACACAGCAGGAATCAAGCAGTGGTTTTATACCCATTTTGAACTCAGCTGCCAATGGTGAAAAAAATAGCGTTGTATTTATTTACAGTGAAGGAGAACCTTTGACATCAGAGAAGAAAAACATGAGCTAACCAAAATTAGAGTTGACAGAAAATCCATAAAATGCCACTTTCCTGCTATAGCCTGAATATATCTACTAGCACATTAGCTCGATGCTTCTTGTTCATTCCAGTGTACACAGACCTAGTGTTCATTGACTAAAAGGTAAAATCTAGTGACAGTCAGGAACTTAACTACATTGAGTTATTCCGTATTTAAACACTGAAGTGGACTACTTAGAGAAATGGCACCCTAGAACAGCACCAATTTTCTCTCTCCACTGCAGCCTTTGCATTAAGGTACAGCTTGAGCTTGGGGTTGCCTCCTGAAAATATAATGCAAAAGCATTCTGGAAGTCTTGTACCCAAAGTAGTTAGACAGAGGTCAAGAAATTGCAGTGTTAGTTTTCCAGCAGCTTAGCTCTGAGAACTAGCTGACTGTGGGATCAGATGATGGAGCAGTGGTGATTAAGATCAGCCTGAAAGCAAACGCCAGTACCTCACAGATCTTGGCAAGATCTAGTCAATTAGATTTGTTTCATGAAGGTTGAGTGTCCAATAAATTATCCCATAGCTCATGTAACAACACCATATACACAAACTGCAAAGGAATAAAAGGATGCAGGAACCGGGTACTATTTCCAAACCATCGAACTCACAGCTGCCCATTTCTTCTGTTAAAGGAAATTTACTTTCAGGATAGATAAAAAAATCTAGCAAGATCCTGGCTGCTTACTGATCCCAAACACACTAAACTACTGCTACTTCCATTAAGGATACTGAGAGCAGCAAGTCTTTTATTCATGAGCAAGCTACAGCAAAAGTGTTGAAGAGAGTTTCTTGAGAAACAAAGATAAACACACACCTCACACTGTTTTCAGAAGAACATAGCCTAAACATTTACATCCGAGATAACACAAAACAAAACAAGACACAAACATACTCAAAGTTCTTTCCCGAAGAAGGAATTTTAACTGGCATATTTGCCTTTTTTAGGCATCTAAAGATGATCACTCTTCTCAGCAGTTATCCATTCCACAGACAAAAAA